>NW_020664393.1:64403273-64537704 GCF_002925995.2 Terrapene triunguis | reverse complement strand
TCTTTCTTTCTTTCTTTCTTTCTTTCTTTCTTTCTTTCTTTCTTTCTTTCTTTCTTCACTCTCCAAAAAGTAACATAGCAGTGGAGCTAAATATGATTGTTCTCCAGGAAAAAAAAAGTGGATGAGATCCAATCTGAAGATGAGCCTTGGAGTTCCCTTATTTTAATGCTATTTGGAGCATATCTGATTTTTAGGGCCAAGACTTCGTGCAGTTTTGCTAGTCTTTGACAATCAATGCTGTCCTGTGCAGTGATGCTACAGAAGATTAAAGATATTGTCTTTTTCTCTGCAATACTTGATTCCCTTTTAGTAGTGCTGTTGAGCAGGAATAAAATCTCAGATTAAGCAGGGCACAGGTTAAATCAGCTGCTCCACAGTACTAACTTCAGCTTCCTAAATACTCAGGTTCTTTTTTTTTTATGGTTATTTAGAGAATTTTTGTGGCTTGAATTATGAGGGCGTGGACTAGAACATAGCTGCTCTACATGTAAACATCTGCAAACTCTTAATTTTGTCTGGTACGCAGAGCAAGTGTCAACCTTTTCCTAGATGGCTGCCCCTGCTGTTGCTCTGGTTACATCTAGGCTTGTCACCAAGCTCTTTGTCAGTAGGTGCTCTTGTGTTTCTTTTCCCAAAGACTTTTCTTATGATCATGGATCAAGCCAGCTGGAGGGGAGAAGGTAGGGGTAGCTTTCCCCTTTAACTGTGATTTGGCTGATAAGTACATGAGTCTGAGACAGGAAATTTTGGGAAAATTCTTAGGTGATGGGGGAGCAAAGTAATGTCATCATCCCCGTTTCTGCTGCCCCGCTGAGGCCGCAGCTGCTCGTGACGGGTTAGCAGGCTAGTCCCATCCTGCAGCAGGGCGGGGAGGTGACGTGCTGGTCCTATACCGGAGAGTGAAGGGGGCCAGCAGGCCGAGGGGTATGTGTCTCACCATTGACCAGCCTTGGGGCAGGGATCGGGGCCTCTCTTGCTCCACGCTCAGCTCAAGCCCAGGGCTCAACTGCTGTTTCTGGTCTGGCCAGTGGAGAGAAGGGTGAGTGCTGACAACGTGGTGATTAGGATTTCCAGCCTAGCCTGCCCCCAAGCTGCCCCCACAGGCCCAAAGGAGACACTGCAGTGCTGGCTGGTGAGGAGCTATGAAAAGTTGGAGCGGGGGCAAACCAAGGTCTGGAGGAGAGGGGGGAACTGCCCACCCTGCACCATAGCAAATGACATCCCTGGCCTTAGAATGAGTAGTGTCATATGAGTGAGATCAATATTGTCTTTTATGATATTACATTTTAAATAGTGTTTTTGAGACTGAGCTTGGTTAATGAGTAGCTCTGGGAAGCAATGGGTTGAGGAAACAAACTTTCTGGAGATGCACCATCGAATGCAAGGCCAAGGCCAAGCCAAGGAACCGGAATGAGATTAGATGGGAAGCTTCGAGGTAGCTAATAGTCTATTGTGTTGTGATTCAGTGAAATGAAGTGTAAGTAGTGTTCCTACTATAGAGGTGGTCAGAAAATACATATTTTCCATGGAAAACTTGGATGGAAACAATTTTTGTGGTCAACATTTTCTGGGCTGTAGGCTCCTAAGTCATTTAGATGCTTTTGAATATTTCATTTCACAGAGATTCATGTGAATCTTTCTTTTGGTGTCAGGTAACATCCTTAGAGTTTCAATTGCATTTCAATTCCAAATGAATAAAAAAAGAACAATTAGTAAAACTCAGTTGAAACAACCAACTTCTGCCTTGGTTTAGCGCCAAATAAGTGAGGTTTCACAAATTTTCCACCTGAAACCATCATTCTGCCCAGCTTCCCTCAAATCATGGCCCAGTTTGCCAAATTTTGACGGACTAGCGCTAGCGTTCTGGCAAGCCTGGCCAAAGTTTCAGGTTTTTACTGAAATCCGGTGAGGTTCTGCTTTGTTTCAAGTTTTGTTATGAAGTTTCACATAGATCTAATTCTCAGTCAGCTATACTCCTTTAGTTCTTATCTATACTTGATGTTAAAAATCAGATGCAACTCCACCAGTGGTAGCAATGATGAAAGCTGTGTTGTAGAAAAGGGTGTAAGGTTAGATAAGATTTTTTTGTTCCCTGCTGCTATTGTAGAATTCCGGGTCCAATCTTTTACAACACAGCTATAACCGTAGTCTCCCTAGGTGTTAGGGTTTTCCCTTCAGTTTTGGTAGGGGTACTCCAAAGTTGTTTAGTGTACTGATAGAGAACCACACCTCTAACTTTGGGTCTGATCCAAACCCCACTGAAATCACTGTAGCGATTCCTATTTACTTCACTGGTCTTTGGAATAAGCTTTTAGTCTCCTATATGTATAACCCTGTGTCTTTAGTACTCAAAACTTTCTGAACCAGTGTGTGTTGTGCATCTTTATTTCTCTCTGTTTCCACTCTTTTGCAGGGAGGAGGAGGAGGATGTAATGCTAGCTGGACTGAATGCGTACTATGTGGCAGTTGTTGCGTGTGCCATCGGCTGGATGCTGCTGCTGCTGGAATACAGGGGGAAAAGTTTATAGGGAGCTTTATAGCCATAAGAATAATGTAAGTCCAAAAAGTGCCAATAAATGCAAGAATCTAATCACAGGGGCCTATTTTAAGTGAATCTGAAATCCCACTTTTAAACCATTTTAGTACTTGTAACAAAGAATTATCAGGCTTTTCTTGTAATTTCCCTGTAACAAATACCTTATTTGAAGAACCCCTTCTAGCTTCAAATAAAGAAAATCTAATGATAACATAACTGCTGGTAGAAACTGAGACATCAAAATGCCACATAGTTACATTGAATACATGGTATACAAAATCTTATACAAAAAGTCTGTAATCCACTTCTCTATTCAAAAATAATGGAACTAAATCAAGCCCATTTTGAGGGTGGGGGGTTGGGGGGGAAGAATGCATGTGTGTGCCGGTTGGTGGTGTTTCAATGAACCAGTACATTTTCTGGAAGCTGCCATCTTGTTCTCCTTTATTTTTTCTAAAAAGTCTCCTGGTTTACTGACAATGTCATGGTGCATTATTCTGTGACCACACTCACTGCATATATTACAACAAGACTTGATACCTTTGCACTACAGAATCCTGCTTTCTTTGATATCTTCAGTGAAATAGGAAATCTCAGGAAGATTTCACAGAAGGAAAAAAAAGTCATGATAAATATTAGCTACAACTTATTTCTATGATGAATTTCCTCTAACAACCTGGTTAGTGGGGCCATTCAGTGCATATTTGTGGGATTAACTGTATTTTCATTTTAGCTGTGCAGTTCACCTTTAAATATTTAGGTTGGTTCCTGTGGACAAATGTTGATATTGGCTCTGTTGTCAGGCTGATGAAAATGTTACACAGATGTCCTTTGGTGATCCAGTACTACCAGAAGGCTTGTAAATTACTATATTATAAACTCTTTTCCATAGTTTTTCTGGTTGGTAGATTTCACTTAAGATCTTTTACTCCTCATTCTGTTTTCTTTTCTAATTTCCCTAATCTTCCTAGCTAACTCTGTAATTTTTGCCTTAAAATGTTGGTTGCTGGCCAGTGCTGACTGAATTACATTGCTTCTAGAGAATTACATTTTACAAGATTTTAATCAGGACACTTCATATGCAAAGTCTTAGATTTAATTCAAAGATATATTTTTTCAGATGTTAAAGCAAAAACTTTTGCAATTTTCCAGGAGCTGATAAAAAGCCTGTCTCTTAACAGGGTAGGAAACCTGCCCCACTACCCCCCCCCCCAAAAAAAATCCCCCACACCAACCTATGGCTCACCCTCATATGCCATTACAGGAAACATAATTTAGGTCTCAGTGGAAAACACCATTTCACTATGATCTCTTTTCTCCAGTAAAGAGACTCCTTTAAAAAACTGCATGGAACCATCTCTGCCTTTTTCCTAATGGTTTTCATGTGCCAGTGTTGCCTTTTTAATGGAAAGCGGTGTCCCATTGCCCATTTTTTTAGCTGGTCACGCACAGGTGATACTTCTATCATTCTCACTTCTATTAGCAGTTCTATCATCTTTGAAGATTCATGAATCCTGACCTAATAATCCATAACCTTAACTACAGGGCATGAAGATAGCTGACCCACTTGCAAAGCAGATGGCTCTCCATTGAAGGGAGGTTGGCATTGGTACTGTAATTGCATCCAAACATCCATGCATCACCTAATTCATGTCCTCCTCCCCACATCCTGGTGCAAAATACGTGGAAGGGCAGCCGGAACCTCCTTTCTAGTTTCGACTGTACAACTGCCAAACCTGCTTCCTCAGAATGGCCAAAATCGAAGTGCTTGCTTGGTGAATGTTTCCAGCTTACTTCTCTCTTAAAAACTGCTTGCCATTCTTCTCTTCCTTGGGAGCAGTTAAGACATAGTTGGGGGGGAGAATGAAGGGACCCACCTGCCCAACTTCTCCCTACAATCTAAAGGCCAGATGTTCTTTTGACCACTCCTTCAAAACCAGAACTCGTATTGGCAGTTTGCCCCTTTGTTTTCCCTGAAACTAAATTCACTTTATCCTCTAAATTCCCTTTAGGTCCTGACCGTTCTTTGTGCACACTTGATGGATTGAACTGGCCCTCCCTGGATTTGATGTACTTGAGCTGAACTCCTAGGAGCTCCTGACTGACTGAAATATAAAACCAAGATCCTGACCACTCTGTGGTCATTAAAGATCTCGAGACACTTTTCAGAGCATCGGGGTATTAACTACAGCTTTTGATTTCTCTAATCAGTTTGTTTGAGTTAAAGCTCAATTCTCATCTATAGGGAGCAGAAACAACTTTCTTAACTTGATGGCTTCTTTACACCACAACCATGCAATGCATGTGTCAGAGTCCTTGACCGGGACCATATTTGTGCCTTTTATCAGGAACTACCCATTTATTAAACTATTTTAAAGTACCTTTAGGTACATGAATGTTATTCAGAGCGAAGTCTCCTTTATCTTGAACATTGGCATTTGGTCATAGAAGTAAGGAAACCACAGCTCTTAGCAGAGTCTTCTACTAATGGAGATAATGGGCAGACAACAAAGGGAAATGTCTGGTAAACTAATGGTAATTTCTTTTCAGTATCTACTGGTATCTTCAGAGGCCAGTTTTGTTTTGTATGGTTTTATAATCTCCTTTGTGCAACCTCTGTGGCCTAGGTTATCATTTGCACCCTCGTGGAAACTGGCTCTTAATATTTGTGAGCAAAAGTTCCAGTCATACATTACCTCTGACAAGTCATCTGGCCCTCTCATGGTGATGTAAGGGAACTTACCCATGTTTTCCATTTAACTCTGTGTTGATTTTTTACATGCCTACAGAAGTTAAACTTAGGTTGAATAATTGACAAAAAACAAACTGTAATTAGCATGGCTGCCTAGGCCAAATTTCACTGCTGGCATAAAGGGGTGTTACTTCATTCAGTTCAACTGAGTTGTGCCTGCTTATGTCAGCCCTGAATTTGGCCTCAGCAAATGAAAACAATACAGTCATACAGAGGAGAGTACATTTTTTTCTATCAGTGTATTAAACAAAGGATAATATTAAGTTTGGATAATGGATAAAGTTAAGTTATGCTAATACATATAATCAACTACCACTCTGTTGAAATTAGAAATCGCACATTCCTGAGGTTTCTAGCTATTTCTCCTGCCAAGAACATGTAGTGCTTCTACCGACTGCATAGTACAAATGAAAGACAGGCTGTGTTGCACTACTACAGTCGGCAGTTACTGTACATTCACCTTTAAATTATGGACAACTGGGTAACTGATCATAAAAAACAGAGAAGACTGAAATATTGCTTGATAAAAGAAGATGAATGTAGTACTGTTTAGGGGTGTGAAGAACCTGTCAACATAGAATGGCAGGGAAGGGGTTAAATCTCTCTCTCTCTCTCTTTCTCATAGACTCATAGACTTTAGGGTCAGAAGGGACCATTATGATCATCTAGTCTGACCTCCTGCACATGCAGGCCACAGAATCTCACCCACCCACTCCTGTAACAAACCCCTAACCTATGTCTGAGTTATTGAAGTCCTCAAATCGTGGTTTAAAGACCTCAACTCTCTCTCTCTCTCTCTCTGTGGCTAGATGGGAAAGCTGTGGGGAATGAATGAATTTTCCCCAGAACAGTATAAGGTGTGCTGAGATCAGAAATGACCATTGGAATAGGAAAAATCTCTGAGGGCTTGTTTAGACTTGTAGAATTTGCACCAGCCAAATCCTTAGTGTAGACACTCTATACTAGTGGACCTTACTGTGGTAAGGTCTTACAAGGGTAAGGTACACCAGTGCAAATAACATCTTACTGAAAGCCCTGTGGCCTGAAGCCCCATAGCGTAGGGAGCTCACTCTTGACACCTGTTGGTGAACACAAAGAAGAGCAGGCCAGAGCTGCTTGAGAATGCCAGTTTGACACAGCTCCCTATGGGAGAGAGTTCTCTGCTGGCATCTGTTGGTGAGCAAGGGTAAATGACTGAATGAGCCAGGCCTCATTTGCATTTCAATTTCATGACAGTTTGGGTCATTGTGGTTAAAATACAGTTACATTTTGAGTCTGGGGGTAATAAAATGCTATTGAACCTGCTGAGAAATGAAGGGACAAGAGATCTACACTGTATGTGCCAAGGGTCACCCTGATTGAGACTACAATGTGATATGGGGGCCTGGAGTGCCTCGTTAGCTGTAAGGATTCTATTAAGAGATCTAGATATCAGTAATTTCTCTTTAAAGAGCTAACTTGTTGTGGCTTTACAGCAATGGGTAGTGTAGAGCTGAGGTGGTTCTGTGGCAATGGATAGCTCTAAATGAGGTGACTTGGGCTGAAATCATGAAGAGAGGAGTAGCCTATTTAAAGGACTCTGGTGTAGGGTTCCCTTCTCAACAATTAAATCTGAAATCACTTCAGCTGTGTCAGGTGGTAGAGCCCCAGTACGGCCTAGGCAGCATGGAGCTGCAGGAAGCCTTGGATTTCAGCAACCTAGGACAGCAAACTGTGAGTGGGTACCTGGGGAGGAGGGAAGTGGCTAGAATGCATTAGCCACTCACAACTGCAAGAGGAGGACTGAGATTGGGACAGCTATTAAGATATCCCTGGGGAGGGGAACCTTATCTTTTAGAATTTGTTAATTGCTGCCTTTCCCAAGTTCATTCTGCTGTCCCCTTTGCCCCTTAATAAAGTTCTTTTTGTTTTAAAACTCCTGGACTCCGTGCTTACAAGTGGGAAAGTATTGCCCATCAAGGGCACCCAGGGTGGTAGGTATAGTGTCACAGGTTTCTGGGTGGGAGATGAAGTTTATTTAACTCCTTAGAAGAAACCTTAGAAAATTGAATCCAGCCCTTTTTCCTAGCAGAAGGATTCCCATACATCAGGGCAGCATATCTATGGGGTGGGGGAAGGGGTTGGACTGGTGGAGCTACTTTGCTTTAGCTACACAGCTGTAAGCCCTCAGAGTATAGACAGGGCCTAGGAATAAGGTTGATGCTGAGAAGAATTTGGGGGAGGGAAGGAATGGGGAAAAGGTTCCTGTTTCTACCTTTCCCTCTGTATCTTCTTCTCTTCAGGGTGGCAGAGTGCCCCATATTTGGCTGTATATTTGTTTAATCCTTAAATGGCCAGATATTGTTTACATTTATAGATTTTTTTTTCACAATAAAATTATGCTATGGTGATGTTTTAAACTCCTCTGGGATGTACAGGATTTTTTCCTGCTTCAACTGGCCTGTTGAACAATCCGGCCACAATGTACTTCTCTGTTTATCGGTCTTCCGTAGGCAATGTGGAGAAAAGATTCTGCTTGGCCAACACTCAGAACTGACTTCAATCCCAAGCATTGGTGTTAGGAAATAATTGAATTCTAAGAAGCAGATTATTTCCCCCTCCCATTATAGAAATTATAGAAAGTGAAAACATTTACGATAGTTTAATTTTAAAAATTGTCTAGTTTCAAAGTTAAAGCATAGATCTGACCTTCTTAATAGGAAGCATGAGCTTATTTGTTAGGCCAAATAATGTTTCTGCACTCAACCACTGTTACAATACGTGTGTGTGTGTGTGTGTGTGTGTCTAGCATAATTAGTAACAAAAACTCACATTTTATTCTGAAAGATGCTGATTGTTTTACAAACTGATTATTAAGAAGTAATAGTCTCTACACAATTATGGTTGCCACCAGCTTCCATGATAAGGCTTTATTTGTGCCCCTTTATAACTTTGGCTTGAAAAAGTGGTTTGGCCTGAAAATTGTCAAATTTCCTCTGAGCACAAAGAAGAACATTTCTGTAAATTCTGAAATATCTGCTAAGGCTGCCGCTCTACAAGAATGGTGTTTATTTAAAAAAAAAAAAGAAGTCAGGAAGAGAGTTCTATATCTTAAAAATTACCCATTTTTCAAATTTTCAAATTTGGTTATGATTCTGGGTTTGACGCCTTTACTGTTATGAAAAATGTCATGTGATCTTTAATGATTGAGAGGTCAAACTCCAGACCTTGTGGTTTATATCTTATTTGAAAAGAGACACTTATTTTTGTGTAGTGTACCCTGATTTAGAGATATCACAGTGCCTTTGATCTGTGCATGCAACTCCATTCACATCAATGTGAGTAGCTTGTGTGCAGACTGAAGCTAAACTGTGGCAGTGCTGCAATGTACTGCAAAGGAAAATTGCTTAGCGACAGATATATTCCTCCTATCACAAGATGATGACTTTATTTATCTACTACTTACTGTGCTCACCAGTATCATCTCACTGTTTCTTTGTGCTTCCCCTGTCTGCCCAGCTTACTACGTGCTGTCTTCTATTAGCACTTTGTAAGTGCTTCAGGGAAAGAAGAGGCTCTTTGTTTGGTTTGTGTAGGGCCTATCACAATTAGACCCTGGCCTCTAGATGCTATGGCAATGCTAAATAATAAAAATAATTAATAAATTATTGTATGAATTAGTCCGTACCTTTGGGCGGGGGGGTTCTATGGAAGCTTAAATTGTATATGCCTAAGCAGCTGAATAACTAGAACTATTTAATAAGACATTAAACTAAATGGTTAAAATGGATATGCCTAATATACAGAAGAGAATGAATAGACATTTCTAGAGCCGAACACACGTCTCAGGCTTCTTCTAAAGCATTTTTAAGAGAGCAAGGGGGCTCATTCTAGTAGCCACATAGTGCTTCCCAACCAGCACACCTACTGTTTAGCATGACATTGGAAAAAACTCCAGCAATCTCAACCTCAGCTGTGGCAGCTGCAGAACAGATGGAAACCGGTGTTTCTTGTCTCCTCCTCCTCACCCTCCTCCATTGCTAATTAACCTGCACAAAGGAAAGGGGAGTCACAAGATCTTAAGTGAAAAAGCCCATGTCTCTACTAATGCCACCTCTCTGCAAGAGCGGTGAAAAGTAAACAGAGTACTATATCTTAGCATGTACAACTCTGACTTTTCATCACACAGACCACACTTCAAATCTAAAGAAGTTGGTTACACTAATTCAGTGGGTCTTGCCTCAAAGCCCTAATGTACCCTGGCCTAAATCAATGAATGATTTAATTCATGACACTTTTGGCAGTTGACAGTCTCATAATCTGGGGAGACTTAAATCAATGTAATAAAGTCTAACTTCTGTAAGATTACAGCAGCTATGTGTGTATGGGGCCAAATTCTGTTCTGAGGCACAGTGGAGTTGCATAAGGTATATATCAGCACAAAATTGGGCCCAGAACATTTTGGCCCATAGGGTAATTCATATTTCCCGTGTAAGAAATTTCCAGTATTTTGGGTCTGACATGGAAAATCAATAGCCACTTCTGCTACTGTAAAAACATTTCTAGTATTTTTGCATAATATGTGTAGGCTACTTATTTAATTTACAAATGTGATGACTGATAGCCATTTGCACTTCAGTAACTTATACTACCAATGAATGGAGGTGGATTCTCACCCAGCTCTCTGTCTGCTTCTACTACTTATTTTTATTTATCATTTGGAATAAAGTAGTGCCTAGGGTCCACCTGAGAAAGGGTCCCAATTGTGATAGGTATTGTACAATTAAGCCCCTTTGTTTTCAGTTTAAACTTATTTTTACCAAAAAAATCCCGGGTTTTTAAAAAATATTTTGTGTTTTTCTGATTTTCACCCTATTTTTGTATCATTAAAATATATAAAAAATAACACATTTTATTAGGAAAATACAATACATTGCATGAGATATATGTATTACGATAATACATTACTCTGTGCATATATGCAAATCTGCCTGTTGAAGTAAGGCTGTGTATTAGTCGAGAAGATACACACAATAAACAAACAGGCACATATGCAAGTTTTGAAGTGTATGCGCATCTGAACGTACTGATGAATCTCAGGCCCACACGTACACATTTCAAGCTGTTAGTAGATAATTGTTTAAAGATCTGACACATTGACATGGAAAGAAAACAAAAATCTGTATCAGAATACGTTTCAGAACACAAGGAAGTATTCAAAAGTTTAAAAAAAAACAAAAACAAGAGAAAAGGATGAAATTGAGTGTGTCCACTGCAAATGGTGTGGCCCAATTATTAAATGTAAATATTTATAGGCTAATAGTTCTAAGTCTACAACAATAAACTGTTTATTCAAATGAAAAGTTTTACTTGGGGATTAGAGATATATTGTTTTCTGAAATTCAGAGGTGGCATTGTGTTTTGAGTTCCTTTTTAGTTCTGCAGCCAGCCACATTGAATTCCGTTCATCAAAGCATTAATCGACTGAATACTTCCCCCCCCGTCTTTCCATCCACCAAAATAAACCCCGATATTTACCCAGAAAAATTATTAGTAGTTTTTTGCACTGATTTTCACCTGTTTTTGTGGTAGTAGTCATAAACACTGATAAATTCCTGGGAAAAAATAAATTAAATAAAAACCAAAAATGAAGGGCCTATGTACAACATACAATAATACAGTCTCTGCCCTGAACGGTTTATAATCCAAATAGACAAGACAGACCGAGGGTAGAGAAAAGGGCTATAACATGTGACCCAAGTGATGGTGTGCAAATGTTGTGTATGCTCAATGATTTTTTTTACAGATAGTTAAATAGTGTGATTTAACCTCATGGCATGCTGACACTTTGCTGGTGGACTTGGTCAGATGCTTACTTAAATAAAATTTTTAAAAAATGTGTTTTTAAAATAAATGTAAAATTAAAAAACCCCATCCGGATTAATATTTACAGATGGTGAAGAACCAAAAGGTTTAGCAGGTGTTGACCCAGCCAATATTCCTACATATTGTATATTATTGTCCAATATAATGCCTTTAGACAATTACATCACCATACCATTTCAGAGGTGTATGTATCCATTGGAGGGTCATTAAATAGTGAAATTTCTCAATGTCACACAATTGCAGAAACAGTTGTGCTAAATGTCTGTGCTGATCCTCTGAGAAAAGGGACAGAGAAATGGCCTGTTCTTGAGATACAAAAGTCAATGGGTTGCAATTTGGACTGCCGCGTAAAACATAGGACAGCTGGTTGAAGATGCATAAAATTGTTTCTTTCAAACAAAACAAAACTGTCCAGGCCAGTCTTGAGCGTCTTTACTTATCATTGTTCATTTTTTGTATGTTTAGCACATTGGAAGCAGCTGCATGATGTTAGCCATTCTCTAGTAATTTCCATTCTTAACTATTGCTGGATCCTTCTGATTTCTGGCCTCTTTCTTCCTCCATCCAAAATGCCACTGCTAACACCCACTTCCTTCCCTGCCTCTCTGACTGTCTCCCCATACTCGGATCTCAGACCTGACTACTCCTTTTGCATTAAATTCAAGCTTTTTCACCTGGTTTCAAAGTGTGTTCAAAACTCTGCCTCTGCCTTGACCTTGCCATACACCTCCTCTCCTATTTCCTACACTCCACCAGAACTTCTCTCTTGGTCACATCCTATTATCTCCTTTGGACCCGATTCATCAAATTATTTAAGCACATGCCAAATTTTAAACATGTGAGTAGTCTCTTCCATGTACTTTAGTTCCTTGCTGGTAACTTCTTTCATATCACTCTCCCATATGTTTGAAAATCCTCTTAAATTAATTAGTTGCATTACCATAGAACCTAGAAGCCCTAGTCATGAACCTGGACCCCAGCCCCATTGTGCTAGATGCCGTACAGAGAATGGAGAGATTTAGTGCTGCTTTTTCTTAAACAAAACTCCCAATCTCTTCAATGGGATTGCAGGGCTTTCAACACCTTCCAGGAGATGCTCAGCAGCACTGGGCCACAAGGTGGGAAATAAAGAGAATTTCTGTAAGTCTGTACGTTTTGGAAGCTGTTTCCTACAAGAATGAAGGATACTTTTGGCTGTGCCTGCATTTCCTTGCATTTGCTTATAAATGAAAACTGGTCTGTGTCATAGAGATGGAATAGAATAACTCTGAAGAGTGAAACAATGCTACAATAGGCCAGAAAAAGGCTCTGCTCCTGCTCCTTTTGAAGTCAAGGGGAGAAGAAGTATGTCCACCATATCTGCTAAAAACAAGTTACTCCTTTTGTTCTGTGAAGGTTAGGAAGCACTGAGTTATTTTTGGATCCCACTTTCCCTGATTCTGCACTTCTAACTCTCACTGGGTAGCACTTAATGCAAACAGTCCCAGGGGCTTCAGTGGGACAACTCTCACAAGTAAAGGTTGGCCCTTGTACCTTTAATTTCCATCTTGCTTTTTAAAGATGTTTCTTCGTAAAATCTCCAAAGTTTTGAAAATGATTGTTACACAGCTACATTAGCTCTCCTACTTAAGTTCTTATTAAATATAGTTCCCAGTGTGCTTCCCCAGCATACATACAACAGGTGCTTTTAGGAAATCAAGTTTGAGTTTTTAGGAAAGCTGTGCAAAACTTTTGTAACGAAACGCAAAACTTGCCTGGGTTTGGGCTTCATTACAAACCTGAACCTCATGTCAAGTTTGCTGAAAGGTTCATCACAGCTCACAATTCTGTTTGAGCTAGGCTGGGCTGAGTTGTAAGTGAGTTAGTCTTTCAAGTGTAAGCCATGTACAATATAGTGGTTTGCCCCAAAACCAGATAAAACTTGGTGGTTTGGGCAAAGAGGGTGCAAGTCCTTGTAAAGAGAAACTGGAGGACAAATTGCTCAAACCCTTGGGAACTGATGCAGCCAAGTTTTTCATGTGTCTGCTTTTTAACTTCCGCCCTCTGTAGCCATCATTCCTAGTTATTTTTCCTTAATTCAGTGTTCTCTAGTTCTCTATTTGGCATTTGCCATGTTGAAAGCAAACAAATTCATAAAACACTTAATGGATAAAATAAGATACAATACAAATATAAGAGGAGGAATTGCAGTCCAACAGAGAGGGCTTTGGACTGGGAGCTAGGAGACTAAGGTTCTGTTCCTAGCTCTAGCATTGACTAATTGCCTGACCTTGAGCAATTACTAAACTTTTCAGTGCCTCAGTATTCCCCATCTGCGAAAACTTTTGCCCACTTTGCAGAGCATTTTGAGATCTATGTGAGAAAGGTGCTCTAGAAGTGCTATACAAGTGGAATCATATAAGGAAGAAAGGTGCTATCTCATTGCTGCTGTTATTTATGTCTATTCTTGTTTCATACCTCTTAACCCTTCAAATTCCATTAAATCTAGTAGATTGTCATAGAGGTTATTCCAGGGAGGCAAACTTTTTTTTAGCATCATTCCCATATAATTCATAGGTGGGAACAACTTGTACATTGTTGGAGCAGTTGCATTTTACTACTTCTACTTTCTTTCTATGAAAACTCAGTAAGGGGTTTAATTAGAGAGAGGCCTAAAGGTAAAAGTTTTTAAAGCATCTAAGCACCTTAGGCACCTAAATCCCATTTTTAAAAGTGACTTAGATGCTTAGAGAGTCTAAATCTTATTGAAAGTCAATGGGAGTTGGGTTCCTAAATCACTTGGGCACGCTACAAAATTTTACTCCAAGTCAAAGTTTGAGGAGTTTGGGTCTATCTGAAGTTTATAAACTTTGAGGTATTGTGATCCTGAGTTTTGGTTCAGGCCAATCATTAGTTTTAATAAAGTAACTACTGTGTCTATGCTAGTGGCCGGAGGATTAGAGTATCAGTGCAGTTTCAGATTCTTGTCTCCCTAGTAACTAATGCATTTAGGGAAAAAGGAACTATTTTTCATTTCCTTCTGAAAAGATTATTTAAGAGATGGAGAAAGACAACATCCAAATACTCGTAAGTCTGTCAGCATTGAGTTTTTGGATGAACACAAATCTACAGTATTGTCTACATATCCAAAATGCTGTGCATTTTGGGATTACCCTTTTCAGCTTTAAATAATTTAGATGACAAATTCCATGGTCAAGCTTCATTATGTGTATCTTGAAAAATGGGAAATATGGATTTAGAAATGTAAGGAGGCTAGTGGCTTGGGAGCAGCCCTAAGATATAAGGATATGTTAGACAGCTCTGCCCCTGGGTAATAGATATCAGGGGCACCGCAGAGCTGGGTGTATGGCTTGGGAAAGAAGAATGGATTAGGGATGCAGCCCAGATTTGAAATCCTTCAGAGCTTTACTCCTGGTTCTGCCGCTGACCTGTCCTATGGCCATAGTCAAGTCATGGAGGCCCAGATCCTCAAAGGTGTTTAGGTGCCTAGTTCCTATTTGAAGTCAATGGGAGTTAAGCACCTAAATAGCTTGGAGGATCTGGCCAGAGAGTCCAGTCATGCTCCAGCTCAACAAACTCAAGAAGAGATTAGGCTGTATTGGGTTGGAAATGTGGATGCTGAACTCTCCATGGGAGGGCAAATGCCTTACAAGTATTTTTATTCTTGCTCAGATCCTTATAGGCTTCAATGGTATGTAGCTAGGGAACACTCTTGGGTCTGAAGACTGTTGTGGACAAGAGGGACTGGTAGGATGTTTGTGGCTGGGATTAGTGGGCAGTCACTGAGACAGGCATGTCACATACCAGAAAATTGTCTGCAACCCTTTGCTACATTCTGTATCAGCAGTCTCCATAGGATTGGGCTCCTTCACGTATGGTGGTCTGCAACAGTTAAGTAAAACCGACTGTCAGAGGCTCCTATTAGTAATTTGTTTGGAGAGTACCTGCATTACTTCATAAATGAAAAATATTATCCCTATTCTAGCAGCCACAGATGAGAAAACTGCATAAATGGCTGAGTGTAATCCATTCATTGATTTATGGACCCTGAGTCCCCCAAAGAGAGTCACAAATCCACATGATGTCCCCGAGTGCTGGATTTTGCATTTGGATTTCTGTGTTTGCTGAAAGATGGGCAAAATGACATTCAGCCAGACAGCTCCCTGTTGACCGCACATCGAAGGAGGTTGTGTGTATGGAATAACTTACACTCAAGAAATGTGTTCTTACGATGGCTGTTTAAGAGGCTAGGATATGACTAAGTGGAGTTGAGGGCTAAAACCTCCCGCTTTTGCTTCCAAACCACTCTGTCTTGAGGGGATTATCCAGTACAGAGGCTAAAGACTCCTCAGGCATATTTTGGTGTATGCTATGATTCTGGAGAACTGTAGTTAGTGCGTAGGCTGCTTCTAGCTTCCGGAACACACAGATCATTCCATTCTTTGATGATGAGCAGGTATCTCAGATCAGGATCAGGTCAACTTACAAAACAACTTAACGGCATTTTAGCAGACAATTTGCACATAAAAACAATAGAGAAAATGAAGTTGTATTGTGTTAACTGACTCTCATTTAGGTTTTTTTGGGGGGGTGGAGTGTGAAATGATTTAACAGAAAACTTCTTAAATTTTACTTTGAATAAATGGATATCAAAACCCTTGTTAATGTCAGTGGTAGGATAATAATGGGAATGGGGCCTAAACCATAATGGTTCTGCTGGATATGGCTGCAATTAAAATAGATATTATTTTCAAATGTCAAGCAAATAACTGATCAACTGGATAAATCAGACTAAAAGAGAAGCCACATTTAATTTGTTACCGCCCTGTATTGCTGAATCATATTATTCTGCTTTTGCATGCTATAGGGATGAAATCTGTTGCATGCCAATTTTAAAATTGTGTGTTACATTTTGGATGATTATTTCTTACTTTATTTTGCATCGCTATCAGTGAAACATTGCTACACAGTTCTCTCTATTGCTTTGAATCAGTGCAAGACATATTCTGTATCCAGCCAGCAACTAGCAAAATTCTTTCCTCTTCCCTACCCCCTGTTCCCCAATCCTTTGTGAAAAGAAATGAACAATATTATTATGCTATTGTATTCTGATCATCTAGGTAAAATCCACCCATTCTTTGCACAGATTCATTTTGACCACAGCAGATGAGAATATAAATAGGGTTGAGAGTAGATAGGGGTGTCTGGATATTAATGTATGCACCACAGCCATTGCTCCTAGCCCCAACCCATAATGTCTCTTTGCAGCTCTGGCATCCAAGGAGCTATAAATCAGCATCTTCATGGGGTTTGTGAGAGCCACAATCAGGAGGGGAATAGTTCCCTCTTATGTTTCTCCACAGCAATGGATTTTAGGATATGTACAGGTTAAGTCAGACTCTGGGCCCATAGTTTACTATATGAATCATTAACAGTATGTTCCCATCAGAAACAATGTAGTGACCTTGAAATCTTTCATTTAAATTATTTAACTATATTGACTTGTATATAGGCCAGGAGTAAATAAATACCCTATATACAAGAAAATACATTTACTGAAAAAAGTCTATCTGAAATACAATTTGGTTCATTTAATACACCTTGAATGCATTTAATACTTTCATATGGCCTAAATATTTCCACATTGATTTTTTTCCTTATTTTTAATCTACTTTACGGTGAACATATGACAATGGATCATTGATTTATTGCGAGTGTAGCAATAGGTTTATAACTGCATGAATCATGCAGATTGCTCAATTCACCACATGCCTTAATAAAAGTTTCACTTTAATAAAACAGAGCTAAGGCAAATATGCCCAGAGTCTGGTCTGACATTCCTTATACATTACCCTGCCTCAGGAAATTATTACTATATATTTTACAGCAGCTACAGTAGGTTGGGGATCAGGATTAGAACATACTAACTACCGTGACATTTAGCAGAACTCCTGTGCATACAGTTAACCCTCACAGGGATGGAATGGAGCAAATACATGCTAGGATGCACATTCGGTAAGCTTCCTTCATTTCACCTATGTAAATGTGAATGTAGCAAATTTATATTTAAGTGTAATAATTATTTATATTTTAAAAACTATAGTGACTTATATAGCACCTTTCAGCCAGGGATCTCAAAGCACATTACAAAAATTAAATCTCACAGAATCGCTGAGAGGTGGGTAAATAATATTTTGAGAGATGGCAGATTCACATATCTTCCAGAGTCAAGGAGGGGGTGTGGGTATGAATTCCCCGATTCAGACTTGCCATTTCAATTCTGAATTGGATCTAAAAGTGGAAATGCTAATTTTCAGGCTCCTGGATAATGAGACTCCAATCTTATGGGAACAGCAGCTCTCCTAGCATTTTCAGCATTCTAGTTAGAACTGGTCTCACTAGATTTCAGCCCCAAATGGAGAAACTGTCATGACAAAAGGTTCTGAGATTTCAGCATTCACTGAGCCCTCATTCAGCATTGAATTTGAACCCTGGCTAAACTTAATCTGGCAATTTTCAAAACTCTGTACAATCTTCAAAACTCTGTACAAATATGTATTCATCTGCTCTGATCAGCTTTCATCAAGACCTTCTTTTTCGTTCTCCTTCTCTCTCAATGTATCACAATTGTAGACCTGCTTTATAATAGTGTTCATCATTGGCCTAAGTACTGACTTCAATATCATCCTGTACATACATATAACAAAAAATCAGTGCTTGGGATAAATTAAGAGTTATTCACGGTAATAGCTGACACTGATATGTGAGTCTTTATATAAGATGTAGGGATTGTGCCCATTTACATTTTGAGTTTTTTTTCTCCAAATTTCAGTTAGGACCATTAATTAACATTTGCTTTTCTAAGTCTTTGCACTGAATTGATGCATGCATTGTACAGTCTTTATGAAGTAAATAAAATAGGACCACCACAGTGAAGTATACCTTGCACTACATCCCTCATAACTGTGAGACTTTTGCCTATATCTCTATCTGCACAGTGTACTATACAGGTGAGATATTCAAAGAGCACTCAGTATTGCCCTAACTGTTCCCACTGAAGTCGCCTGGGGACTGTAATATAATACACTTTCTCCCATCCATTGTCTGTCTAGACCAGGTGACGTAGAGAATAGACCACTAGCTGGAGACTTGGGTTCTACTTGTGGCTCAGTCATTGGGCTGCTGGGTGACCTTTGGCAGGTCACATCCTTGCTCTGAGCCTTGGTTTCCCATCTGTAAAATAGGGATAATGATATTGGCCTCCTTTGTAAAGTGCTCTGAGAACTATGGATGAAAAGTGGTACATATGAGCTAGATGTTGTTATTATATATTTAGTCTTTAAGCTATTTGGGGAGGTGATTATCTTTTATTATGTGAATATACAGCTCCTAGCACTGTAGAGCCCAATTCTGGTTGGGCTTTCTGTAATAAATAGAATAATAATTCTTTTCTTTGGGTTCAATCTTAGTAATGGCGAATAGTTCAAGGGAATTCCAGTTTATTCCAAACTAGTTTGTCTATATTTAATTCTTAAATATATTTCTTTTTTTCTTGGCTTTTGACTGCTTGAGTGCCATGTAATGCTACAATTCTACTTGTCAGCAATAGCCTATTCCTTAACTGTCTTGAAATCTGACTTGTGTGTGTGTAAGTCTAACATGTAAAAATAAATATGTTGGCTGGCAGAGGAACATTTTGCACATTAATTTTATTAAATACGTTTTCTCTTTTTAAAAATCATGTGCAATCCATGAAATATATCAACTAGAAAACAGGATAATTGTATATGAAGATATAATTTATGAAAATGAGTGGCATTGTATAATATAATTCAATTTGGAGAGACCTACATAGAGCTCATTTTGTTTATTTTTGGTTAGTAGCAGAGATGAACTTTATAAAGCAGAGAGATTCAAGGAGGTGAGCCTAGATGATCACAATAGTTCCTTCTGGCCTTGGTATCAATGAATGAGTCTGCTTAGTTAGTTGCCTAGGTGTATGGATGCATTCTCCAAAGTCCCATCTTATTGGCAGATGCTCTAAGCCAATGATCCTTACATCGTTCTTGGATGTTCTGATTGTACAAAGGTGATAATTCTGAGAGTGATTCTGTGAGAATGCAGAATGCTGTACTCTCTCTAACACTTTCTAAAATGAGTATGAATTAATTAGTATAGACTCTGTTGGAAAAGCACTATAGAAATGAATAGAGAATGAAATTCTCTCCACTGGGTTTTTGAACCATTCTTTATAATTTAATAGAATTGTATAAAAGGGTTATTTTCTAACAGAGTAGAGGGAATGGACTTTCCTGAAATAAAAGACTTGGCCATTCAAATAATATCTTTTATCTGAGATCTTAAAGGATTTTAAAAACATAAATTAAGGATTGCAACACCTGAGAGAGATGGGGAAATTGAGGCATAAAGATGTTAGGTTGTTTTTCTGAGGTCTTTTAGGAAGTTTGTGACAGAACTCTTTTAGTCCTGAGTTCCAACCACTGGACTATGCTTCCCTTTCTATAGCATCCTTTCCTACATAGTTATGGGCAGGAGAACTGGTTAATCCAAACTTGTTTCAGGTGCGAAGAAGTTCCATTAATTGTATCCCTCCCACACCCACCCCCGTTCATATGTGTCTGCCTCAGATATTGATGTGCTTCCATTACTTAGGGTCTGAGCTCCTGACAACCACACATCTGTGTGAGGCAGGGAAGCGCTACTATCACCATTTTACAGACCGGGAACTGAGGCACCAGAAGATTAAGCAATTTATCCAAGGTCATGCAGGATGCCTGTGGTAGAGAGGATGTTGAGCTTGGGACTTCCAGGTAATCAACTAGAACCCTAACCACAGGTCTATATTTCCTCTTCTACCTGTCCGGGATTGGGAGTTAAAATACTGAAGCACCACAAGGGAGGATTTTGAGGTATAGACATATCAGATATGTCATAAGCCAAGGAATATCAGAAACTTGCAATTGACCGTGTTTTTGCTAAATATCTAACATAATTCTATCAGTATTGGTTCAGATATCAATGTTAAACTTCTGCACTTTAAGTGGTTCACTTCTCATCAGTTATATTCAGTGCCTGAGGAATGGACAATTGCTCATTAAACCTTTCATCATGATAATTGTAACTATAGAGAGAGGTGACAAGCCATTGTGTTGCCACTTCAGCTCCGCTGCCATTCTCAGAAGTCCTTCTTTTAGGGCACAAAATTCTGAGAATGAAAACATCCAATGCAGTGATGAAACCAACTGGATGGTGGTATGTCAGGTGGGCAAAAGAGCAGGCTCTTCTCCAAACGTTGCCTTGTGCTCCATGGCTGCTGCTGTAGGCACTTTTACTTGCTATGAGTTTACACAAGTGTGGTAAAGACACAGGATGGATGTCGCAGCACCACATTATATTGGGTGATGTATAGAAAACATACATAGAGAGTGAGCTTAGCCTTACAGATAGCTATCTAAAATGTAGTGAAATAAGTGTTCCTTTGTGAACAGGAGCCCAATGCCCAGCATTTGCACCACACTGCTTAATCTGGCCTACAGCCTATATAAAGATACATAGATTATAAAGAAAACACTTATTTCGGAATGTGATGTGAAAACTTGTAAAACATAGCCTTTGTCCACATAACATGTATTCATTCCGGAATGTTAAACAAACACAGTAACATTTCAAATGGTCTCTTTCTCTTCTGGCATTTTGGGGTCCAAATTTAAAACTGATATGTTACTAAGTAGGGCCAATAAAGTAAAGTGGGTAAACAAGATGATTTTTTTTAAAGGAGAGTCAGGGGATCTAAGTGTAGCTTTTCTTAGCAGAGGTTTGGGATTGAGATGAAGTGAGACCCGATCCTACAATGAGCTCCATATAATGGGATTCCTCAGTCAGTCTTCATGGTATTCACTGTAGCATCAGAGCTGTAAAAAAATACAATCATGTTAGATCTTCCCTTTGCCACAAACTGTGACGGGTTTAGACAAAATGTAACCAGTAGAGCTAGCCAGAAAACTGTATTTTCCCATTAATAGTTTTCACAGAAAAAAATCTTTGCAATTTTCCCATTAAGAAATGCTGGTTTTCCTGAGAGAAATTCCAAAATTTGTGAGTAGTTTTTTCCTAATTTCCCACACTTTTTGCTTCCCAAACGTTTCCAGCTTGGGAACATCAACAATAATGTGAGCAAGTGGGCAGTTGTCAAAAGTTTGGCAAAAGCTGGAAAATAGAAAGAAAATTAAGAAAAGAAACCCACAAGTTCTTTCTTTTTTTTTTTAAGTGAAAATTTCCTCAAATTTTCTTATTAATTTTTTTTTCATTTAGGAAAATGTCAGAAAATGAGCAATTGTAACAAACAAATTATCCGAAAATTTTCAACCAGCTGTAATAATCATTTTTTATTATTTCTTCTTTTAAAGGGCTCCTCCTTCCTGGCTCTTTGTTCCATTTGCAGCCACTTGCACAACTTTCCAACCTATCTCCCTTCGCATCCCCCCCATCCCCTTTTTTTCCTGCATTATATCTACAGGCTACAGTTCCCCCACAATATCTAATGTTAATCATAAACACTGTGATGTGACTCACATTGGGGTTTTTTCTGTTTAATTTTCACTCTTAAATGTAAGGCTTCCCCCCTCCATTTTCCACACTCAAGTCACTTAAACACATGAAATGATACTATATGCTATCTATTATATTATCAGCTGCTATATGTACAGTATTTGATTAAATGTCTGAACCTCAGCAGTACTGGAAATACATTTTATGAAATGTGTTTGAATTCAGGGGGCTTTGGTTTAAATGTTAGCCATCTCAGGGACCTCACTGAGGATCTGTGTGAAAAAGACAATGTGAAGGGGTCACTCCCAATTGTATCATTTCTGTTTCTTGCTTTTTGTGTCCCCCTCACTTCCTGTGTACTCCATCTATCTCAGGGAAGTGCAGGGTAAGACTGGGATATGTCACCAATGGGAAAAAAAAGTTGGCTAGAATCAGTCAAATACCCACCATGATTACAATATCATATGGTTCTTTTTTATAAGATATTTACTGAGGAACTATGTGCAAAACCCAATAAAAAAATCTAGCTTCTGTTGATCCATATAATCTTTGATGTAATTTTAATGCACAGCACAGAACTGGCACCCCAAGGCTGTGAAAATGATGCACTGGTATGTCATGTGGGGAAGGGAGCAGTGAAAGATAGAAAGTGCCTGGATTTGGCCAGGATGTCAAGAAAGGGAATGGAAGTTAGGAAACAGAGATTGGTAAAGGTGTCGAAGGAAGACTGAACAGGCAGGACTCAGGGGAATCTGGAAGAGTCTTATGGACAATACATGAGGTGAAAGGCTGTGTTTGAATGCATCCCTATTTCTAGGCTCTTCCTCTCCTGTTTCAGCCTTTCATTTACTAGTCATTTATTACTCTGTTGGTTTCCCTCTCTCCAGCGACTCTTTCCCTAGTAAATGAGATTCCAAGACTTAAGTCAGCCAGGTGTCCAGGTGCTTCCCCTCTCTCACCTTTGAACAACAGTCACATGAAATTCAGAAAGCAGATAGGATACCTCATCATTTTCCTACAGGCCAGGTTGGTGTTTTCTTTTGCATTCGCTCTTGTGGCACCCATCCATGCTTGTGGAGGTTAACGCTGATGGTTTTCACTTACTGCTGGTGCAGCTTTGAAAAGCTGTGACTACGTTGGCTGTTTTTCTGGTGTACAGTTTATTTCCTTTACCCCTGGCTTTTAGCAAACCTTCCATTTTTCTTCCACCACAGCCATCTCCCTGCTGACTCCTCTGGCTATTTGTGGGATCTAATCTCCCTCCCAAATTTCCTTCTCCCACTCTCCACATGCCCCACTCACAACTTGACAACAGCATTACTTTCCCCTCCCCAGCAGTATTTATGACTTAACCTCCAACTCTTATTTTCCCACCTGACTTGGCATCTGATTCTGATTCCATAAATAGGTATGATTATGAAACGTCTTGGACTGGTACTCGGCTGGCACAGGTGTCAAAACATTCTGTTCCTTCACAAGAAACATATCAGTTATTTAGATCTTTCAGAATGGAACAGCAGGCCCAAGCCGACCATATGCTTTTACTTTCTTTGTTTTGGTCTGTGTGTGTGTGTGGCTTTTTCAACTGTGACGGGGACCAACCCTTTGCAATTCAGGATTGGCGGAAGAATTTCTCAGATGAACATTTACCACTGTATGTTTGTCAGAATGCATCCTTCGGCCACAGAAAAAAGTGGGACAGCAAAGTGGTTAAAGATGTAGCATAGCAAAAGTGACTGCAAAAAATGCCTTCATAAGTGCATGTTTGTATTTCTCTTTAAAAATAAAAAAAGCTTTCAGAATGGAATATGTAGTAAAAAGATAAAGACTCCTCCTTAGCAGTCTGATTATTACTGAATTATTGTAATCCAAAATGGCTGAGACATTTCAAAAACACAACACTGAGAATTTACACCAGGGGGCAGAGGGGCAGACAGGATGAACAAATAGGCCCTTTCCATCTCAAACGTCTGTTTTAATGTTCTTTGGAGTTGGATCAACTGTAAATCATTGCAATTCATTGAACTTTGGCTACAACTGATTGCAGGGCTGTTCTGAGACTCTTTGTTAGTTTTTGTAGCCAAACTAACGGATGCCTTTGGACTGATCATGAACCTTCGACCAATTGTGGAAACACTGGCCTTAAAAGTATTGAGAACATATGATCTGCCATGCTGGATTAGACCAGTGATCCAACTAGTTTGGTATTCTGTTTCCTACACAGGCCAGTGTCAGATGGTTTAGATGAAGGTTCACGAAACCATGCAATGGACAATTATGGAATAACCTGCTCATAAAGCCAGCTTTGTCCTGCTGTCTGTCAGTTAGTGGCAGCTTTGTGCCCTGATGGATGAGGATTTATTTTACTTAAATTAAATGTAAGTGTAGATGTTCTCATTCTCTATATTCATGTATATAACCATTAGACTTCTACCAAGATCTTGGTCTCAGTGATATTTCAGGGCAATAAGTCCCACAGGTAATTTATGCACTGTATTAAATTAAAAAAAAACCTTTCATATTTTTAATGTATTCCCTTTATATTTCATGAAAAATTCCTTTGGTCTTGCCTTACAAGAGGGTCAGCAGGTGTGCTGACTTGCCTTTTCTATAGCATTTGTTATTTCAGAGGTTCTCAACCTGTAATCAGAGACAGGTGTGATGCTGGTAAACTAAGTGCCAGCTCTGGCCAAGGCCATAGGCATTAGCTAAGAACTGACAAACTCATAGCTGGAAACCAAACCAGCTCATCTGTATGTTAGTTTTGTTCAAAATAGGTATTAGTCTCATAAGAATGTATTTAGTGTTTAGACTCTATGAAATGCTTGTAAGTTGCTGCCTGCATTAATTGCACTTGTATTCCAGGCTATAAGGAAATATGTAAGTTTTGTTTATAACTTTGAAAAAGTTTGCTCTGAGCTTGTGAACCCAGGCATAGGAATCGCCCCTACCCCCACACATACAGGAAGACTATTAAAAATTAAGTGGGCCATTATAAAACAGAAGCTTTATTAATTGTCCCATCCACTCATGGAGAAAAGCATGCAGAAGGCCTCGACCCATCAGTTTGAATGCTGGAAGAGGGAAATAGAAATAGTTGACATGAAGATTTTTCATCTCTTTACTGTTTGAACTCTCATGGGGCCAGAGACGTTAAATTAAGGCAGAGCTCTCCAGGGATTACTTCTGGGTCCGCTCCGAAAAATACTTTTAATTGCCAGACCGCTTCAACTCTCTTGCTCTGAGGATTTAGATTGCAACTCATTTGTGTGTATATGTTTGCTTGCTTTAACCTGTGAAGGACTCTATTTCTTTTTCCTAGTTAATAGAACATAGGTAATTTATTACAGGGTTGGCTATAGGCAGTATCTGTGGTGTAAGATCTAGGGTATCAATTGATCTGGGATAAGTGACTGGTCTCTTGGGACTGGAAGCAATGTGAGTAGTTTGATTTTTTTGGTGTAAGTCAGTGGTTCTCAACCAGGGCCTGCTTGTGGGAAGACACACAGGTGAAAAAAAAATCAGTAGTTGGCTGAGATAAGCCTCCTTCTATGAGGGAGGAGATTCAAACTTCTGGCAGAAGGATCAATCTGCCCTTCACCTTGCGTAATCAAGAAGGTGTAAGATATGACTTACGTGTGCAATAATGTGGCATTATTCTCTAATGGTTAAGCACTGTGGAACAGTCACATGCTCTCACTGCCATTAAGAATTTCAGTTTGGGAGAGCCATCCTGTGCACTGCCGTTCTATGCTTCCCAAGGGCTGTAAGGGAGGTGATGACACAAAACCCTCTACCCTTATCCCTCTAGTCACAAGTGCATCCTCTGCCCTTTCCAGAACACAGATACTGGCCCCTCCAGGAGCCCTGTGATTCAAAAAGAGCAAGGAGGAACTGGGGCCCTGGCTAGCTCTGCTGTGGTCATTAGATAGGCTTCACCAACCGACAGGATATGGCTGTGGCAGTGGGGGAGGAACATAAGAACGGCCATGCTGGGTCAGACCAAAGGTCCATCTAGCCCAGTATCCTGTCTTCCGACAGTGGCCAATGCCAGGTGCTCCAGAGGGAATGAACAGAACAGGTAATCATCAAATGACCCATTCCCTGTCGCCCATTCCCAGCTTCTGGCAAACAGAGGCTAGGGGCACCATCCCTGCCCATCCTGGCTAATAGCCATTGATGGACCTATCCTCCGTGAATTTATCTAGTTCTTTTTTGAACCCTGTTATAGTCTTGGCCTTCACAACATCCTCTGGTAAAGAGTTCCACAGGTTGACTGTGGGTTGTATGAAGAAATGCTTCCTTTTGTTTGTTTTAAACCTGCTGATTATTAATTTCATTTGGTGACCCCTAGTTCTTGTATTATGAGCAAGAGTAAAAAACACTTCATTTGTGCACAGTGGAACTCATGCTTCTGAGGAAGAATTCTTCCTGGAACTCCCACTCAGATGGTGGAGATCTTCCTTGCCCTCAAAGTGGGGCTGAGCTTGAAAGACACAATTGAGCTCACTGTGTACCATAACTACAAGATTGCTTTTCCTTGTGTGCACTGCTGGAAGTGATGTAAAGAGCTGTTTTCCTCACGGCTGGTAAACTTAGAAGTAAGGATGATACAGTATGTGACGGGGCAACAGTCAGAGGAGAGAGTCATCCAAATCCTGGGCTGTGTCTTGAGAATTTCTCTCCTTTAGCCAGGGATCCCAATGCTACACTAGTGTATTCTAGATAAAGAGGTTATGATGGAGGAGAATACATTTCTTCTTAATATCAGTGTTCACTTTTTCCACTGGAGATTCCAAAATGGGTATAATAAATGATTTATTAAATTTAAATTAGAGATGGGCCCAAAACTGTGGTGTGTGGAGCCTCCCAATTATGTGGGTGCACTCCTCCCCCTCCGTTACCTTGTTCTCCTTGCTCTGCCGAGGGGGCACGGCAACAGCACCCCCAAGCACTGCACCCCTAATCCCAGTCTGGGGGTAGGGGTGGAGAGTGAACCTGTCCCTACTCATCCAGCAGCAGCAGCTCCTGGCCCATGAGGGGTGGTTCAGTTCCTCACTGCAGGGTGAGTGCAGGGTGAGCTTGCTCTCCAGCTGGGCTCACTCTCCAGTCCTCCCCCCGTCTCCAGAGGGTCTCCCTGTGATGTTGCACTCTATATGATTTTATGAAAATATGCTAATGTAACTGGAATATACTTCATGCAAAAGGTCTCTTGTAAGGTATCATTACAAAGCTTATAATCTACTGAGTGTGATCATCCTATTTGTATAAATGTACCACTCTTGTATCTGAAACTAGAAATATGAACTATAACTCTGAGGGCCTATTGTAATTATGCAAAGTGTGGGCCATTAATGGTGGTTTGGAATCTTGATGACTCCCATTAACCAGGACAATTGACTGCAGATGGCTCCGTTTTACCTGTAAGTCTTTCTATATACCTGTGTGCTGGCAAGTGGGTAATGAAGTCTTACAATGACATGTGATCGTGTCACCTGAACTGGAATCCATCTTTAACCTGGTGTCTTTCCATTGAGAAGCAGGGGGTGGGAACCCAGAGAGGGACAAAGGATTCCCGCCTTATGCAAAAGATATATAAATGGGTGGAACAGAACAAAGAGAGGAGCCATCATGAAGAATCCCCTAGCTACCACCTGAGCTGGAATAAGGGCTGTACCAGGGGAAAGGATTGTGCCCAGACTAGGAAGGCATCCAGTCTGTGAAAGAAATGTATTGAAACATCTCTCAGGGTGAGATCTTATCTGTATTCAGTTGTATTACTGTATTAGGCTTAGATTTGTGTGTTTTATTTTATTTTGCTTGGTAATTCACTTTGTTCTGTCTGTTACTACTTGGAACCACTTAAATCCTACTTTCTGAATTTAATAAAATCACTTTTTACTTATTAATTAACTCAGAGTATGTATTAATACCTGGGGGGCAGTGTTATAGAGGGCTAACAATTTATGAGTTTACCCTGTATAAGCTTTATACAGGGTATAACGGATTTATTTGGGTTTTAGACCCCATTGGGAGCTGGGCATCTGAGTGTTAAAGACAAGCACACTTCTGTAAGCTGCTTTCAGTTAAGTCTGCTGCTGTGGGGCAAGTAATTCAGACCCTGGGTCTGTGTTGGAGCAGACGGGCGTGTCTGGCTCAGCAAGACGGGGTGCTGGGATCCCGAGCTGGCAGGGAAGGCAGGGGCAGAAGTAGTCTTGGCACATCAGGTGGCAGCTCCCAAGAGGGTTTCTGTGATCTAACCCGTCACACTCCCCTCCTCACCCAGGCTGTATTAGGGTTATGGGGCATGGGCTGAGGGTGCTGCTATAGATGTTTGTTCCCTCCCTGGTTGCAATGCCCAGATCAGGGAACGAGGCCCAGCCCTGTGGGCCAGGAGCTGCTGCTGTGCATTTTCTGTGGGTGCAAAAATTCTGATCCAGTTCCAGATTTCAAGTGCTCCAAAGTTTGTGGGGATGGGATCCAGAGTATGGGTTTGGGGCCACCTCTAATTGCAGTTTGCTAAAATACTGTCTGCTACGCTTGCTTTTCTCTTTAACTGACATAGAAACTAACCATGAAGCTCTGAAATTGCTGCATATGATTCTGCTCCTTCTTATACTCCACCTTTCTTATACATAGACTTCTGGACAGCTTGAGAGAGGCCACCACATAGCGCACTTCCCAGGAGAGGAATCACACCAGTGCCAAGCTATGATACACACACACACACACACACACACTGCATGCAATCCTTCCTCTGTGCAATGTACATCTTCCCGCCAACTGCAAATTTCTTTAAGGACATGAGTTGGCAGAATAGATTCCTCACTTGCCACAACGAGGGGTGGAAACTTGATTTAGGATTCCTCCTACAGGCCAGTCAGTAAACCACAAGCTTTTGGTAGAAGTGTACTAAATGGGTGAATTTCCCTTCCCCAGCTCAAATATCAGCACCTTCTGGAGGAGAATATGATCACCATTCTGCTTACTGTGGTCTCTGGCAGCCTAAGGATTGAGAGGATCCTGGGGTACCTCCTGCTTGGCAACACAATGCCTAGCAGCTGTGTTTTGGGAACACTGTTCACTCTAGGTGGTCTCCCGTGCAGAGGGGATCTGCTGGAAAAGTTGTGGCACCGGGAGGCACAATTCCTATGGGGATTTTCAGGGAGCAAGGTGCAGAGAAGCCCTTGTTAGAACCTTATGCAAGTGGTGCACATGCTCTTCTCGCTGGCCATGCAGAGGCTAATGCAGAAGGACTGGTGTTGCCCTTTGCACTTATTGTGTGCAAGGACCAAAACTATGTCTGACCCATGCAAAAGGTAGGATGAAGGCTACTTGTACCCTTTTCCTCCTCCTCATGCCTTGTGCTCTTGTTCCAATCTCACTCATTGCTGCAATGGTGCTAAAACATTGTTGTTCAGTTTGTTCACCTACTTGTTTAAGCCCTGTCTGTATTCCCTTACATTGAGCGGGCTATTTTTGTTTTTCTGAATGCTACGTGTGTGAGGCAGCTGTAAACATTTGCTATTAATGTTGCTTTCATCAGTTAAAGAAATGAAGTGTGGTAACAATTGGCCCCAGTCCTCTGAAAAGTTAGGCTGCTTCCATAGAGCATGTGTCTGCTTGTTTACATAATTTCTTCCAGTTCTCAGTACATCCTCATCCTTATATGGGCATATTGTCTGAGTGAAGTGCTTATAGTGAGGATGAGTCTTAACAGGTGTTCTTCAGTATCCATAATAACAATGGTTTTGAATTTATGTGATCTCTTCCCTCCCTAGCTTCTTGTTGGGAGTTGCTCAAATCCCCCAATCACCTGATCATGGTAGTGGGCATCTCCCATCCACTCTCATATCAGAGGGGCTTATCTGACTCTTCCTTCTCTCCTCTTTAAATTTCCAGTGCCTTGGGGAAGAAATCTTCCACCCAATGAAGCCATCATAACAGAGCTATTAGCAAAGGAGATGTCATCTTTCTGTTATAAGCCCCTTTAAGTATCTTCTCTTCTGATCTATCAGTCAGCCAGGGCAGCATTCACTGAATACGTACCTCTGATATTTTCTATACCCTGAATGTCACAACCAATACATTAAGCTGTCATATAAGGTGAAATCCCAAGGGGGTTAAATAGACCAGCCTTGATTGTTGTGAAGCTTGGAAGGTTTCTGGAGCATCCACAGACTATGCAGCTTTGCTGGTAGTTCAAATGTGGATAGGGTCTATGCATAAAGAGAATAATTAGGAAACTTATCCAATGCCCATTGAAGTCCTTGGATAGACTCTCATTGACTTCAATGGATCAGGCTCCTATGTAAGCACCTGTCTGCAAAAAAACATATATGTATCCAAAACAAGACTCATTTGAGAAATGAATCTTTCCTCTAACTGAGCTTTTCCATGTAAATGTACAAAATCCAGGCCAGTATTCTATAAAGTCATATTCTCTTTTCCTGTCTGTATAGAGGTAATTAATATCTTGTATCAAATAGTTCCTCTCTGTCACTTTATTGCACATCCTTGTAGAGTGACATATTGTATGGCCACATTCTTCAGCTCCTAATAGTCTAGGAGGAGTTTGCGCCTTTACGATGACTACATTCTATTAAAATATAAGGTAACCGCTCACAAATACCAACATTTCAGATAAGTACAACACACTTCTTGTCCTGCATTGAACTGAGATAGAATGATATGGTCACTGGATAGGTCTTTGAAAAGTCTACATATATGTTGGGATAATAGTAAGGCAGGAAAAATTGCTTTGGCATTCTCGTGGATTTGAGCCATGTCAGGAATGAAATAAATATTCAAGGTAGGGGGTAAAGTCTCTAGTTTCCCCTCCCCCATTCTGACACTTCAGCAACAACTGCACAACTCCATTCCCAGAGAGTAATAAAACCAGCAAGTTGTTAGCAAATAATAAAGAGACGCCGCTTTCTGCCGCCTTGCCTTGTTCTCTATAAAAGACTGAATATTAGTTCACAATCTTGAATATCTGTCACCACATCATCTGTCTTGCTTGAGCACCAAGACACAGTTAGTGGGTAATAAATGTCCTCTCACTGAAAGAGAATGAATACCCCGTATACCAAACTGTCATAGAATTTTCTGCTTCATGCAACATTTTCTTATGTTAAGTTAGTCTAGATGGTTTTCACCAGAGGTTGTTTATTTAACCTCTGCTTCATGATATATTTGTCAACCCGATTACATATTCCATGAATTCTGCTTCAGCCAGAAAACATGAAAAATGGCATTGATAAATCAAAATTTTATTCCCCACCCCCCTTTCTAATATTTAATTAATCTTCATCCTTTCCCCAGGCTTCTCACACCGCTATTAGCTGGTGAAAAAGGCTGGCTGTAAATCCATTTCAGGATTTCTTTGAGCCAAGCCAGGACACAACCATTTAAACAATGTGTCTCCTGGCTAAGCAATACAAAAATAATTTTCATGGACGTAATTTGTTTGCATGTGTGATGTGAGCTTTTCATTGCCACCCTATCAAATACACGAAGACTAGATCAGTAGTAGCAATACCATACCACAATTACTTCAGCAAAAATAGAAATAGAAATATTCAGAGCCCACCAAACAAAAACATGTAGTGGTGGTATATTAAGAGTCCAAAATTAGGTGGAACTCTTCACCCCTAAACACTTCACAAACTTAGCTGAGGTTCTCCCGAAAACAGAGAGACTTTTAGACCTGCTTTTTGTTGATCCCAATGCCAGTCCTGGGGTGGGGTGAGGGAGTGCGATGGCAGCTCTGAACAACCAGCGACCTTTAGAGAAAAATCAGTGACAAGCTGCTTAGGCTATGTCTATGCTGCAGTCGGGTGATTGCTGCGTGTGGAAATATACCCGAGCTAGCTTTGATCTAGCTTGATCATTGCTAGCTTGAGTAATGATAGTAGTAAAGCTGTGGCAGCACAGATAGGGGCTGCTTGAGCATGTATCTAGGTTCCTGGGCAGGTGGGGCTAGCCACAGTTTCACTGCTATTGTTACTCAAGATAGATCAAAGCCAGCTTGGGCATGTCTGTATGTGCTGCAATCGTACCTCCTGGTTGCAGAACACACATACCCATAGAGATTGGTCTACATGTGATACGCTTATTCCCATCGAAAGTGTATCCACCCAAGGAAAGGGCTTGAGACTTTTTTTTTTTTTTTAAACAATGAAAGCTGAAAATGTAAATGAGAATTTCAAGGTCCCCAGATGTAAACTGTGGCCTGTGGCCCCAAGCTTCATGATCCCAAAGGGTAACCTTGGAATAAAACCAGATAAATTGGGGCTTGTTTTCACTGCAGTGTTAGCTTAAGGTATTACTCAATGTTGCCCCAACCCAACTCCTGTGCATACACAAAATTCTCTAGCTCAAGCTTAATGCACCACCTATCTGTCCCATCAGGGTGCATGGGTTATTCTTATTTATTATGTGTATTACCACAATGCCTGTGAGGCCCAGTCACGGACCAGGACCCCATTGTGTGAGGTGCTGTACAAACACAGAGTAAAAAGACAGTTCCTGCCCCAACGATCTTACAAGTCAAGCATAAGACAAGTGACATCAGATGGATACAGCCAGCCAGATGGGGGAATACAGGGAAAACGCTGATATAATATGGGTCAGCATGATAGCTTGTTTGTTATTTTTTTGCAGGCATCAAGGCAAAGGAGAGTTTTGAGGGGAGGTTTGCAGGAGGACAATGAACAAGTTGCAGTTGTTTACAGGGAGAGCCTCCCAAGCACATGGGGCAGCCTGGGAGAAGGGGCAAAGGTGCTTGTTTGAAAATTTTACAAGTGGGCAATGGAGGCTGGCATCATGGGCTGACTGGAGGCGAGGACTGACAGCCCAAAAGAAATGATAGGTAGGGTGGGAATTGGCCATGAAGGGCCTTGAAAGTGAATGCAAATAGCTTATGTTTGATGTGAGAGAGAAGGGGGAATGCTGCTGATGCTTAAGCTAGTAATGCAGTGTGGATTAGCGCCACAGAGTATCCACATCCCATCTCTCTGTGCAGCTCAAGTGTTAGTGTACAGTGTGGCTACACTCACTCAAGCTAGGCTAATTCAAGAGGCGTTAACTCAAGTGTAGATTCCTTGAGCAAAATCTGCACTGAAGATGTATCTCGGGTAAAATCAGGTCATTCTGATTACTGTCCTACTTTTTTCCTTTGCCACTTCAGCTCTACCATTATTTTAGCAGCCAGTATTAGTAATGCTTTATATCATTGAAAAACTAAAAAGAAAAGTATACTGATGTTCGAGGGAACAAAGTTACTACATTGATTTCTAATTAAGATGCCAAAAACCTTTTGGCGTACATTCAGAGGAATTTAAATTCTAGTTGAATTGAAGGAATACTAGATAAACAAAAATTTCCAGAGGAAAATGATGATCATAGTGCAGAAAATGCAAAGGGTAGACACACACTTGAATATCAGAGGGGTAGCCGTGTTAGTCTGAATCTGTAAAAAGCAACAGAGGGTCCTGTGGCACCTTTAAGACTAACAGAAGTATTGGGAGCATAAGCTTTCGTGGGTAAGAACCTCACTTCTTCAGATGCAAGTAATGGAAATCTCCAGAGGCAGGTATAAATCAGTGTGGAGATAACGAGGTTAGTTCAATCAGGGAGGGTGAGGTGCTCTGCTAGCAGTAGAGGTGTGAACACCAAGGGAGGAGAAGCTGCTTCTGTAGTTGGATAGCCATTCACAGTCTTTGTTTAATCCTGATCTGATGGTGTCAAATTTGCAAATGAACTGGAGCTCAGCAGTTTCTCTTTGGAGTCTGGTTCTGAAGTTTTTTTGCTGTAAGATGGCTACCCTAACATCTGCTATTGTGTGGCCAGGGAGGTTAAAGTGTTCTCCTACAGGTTTTTGTATATTGCCATTCCTGATATCTGACTTGTGTCCATTTATCCTCTTCATTCTAACATTGGTGGACGTGCACCTGCAATGTTATATATGCCATCATGTGCCAGCAATGCCCCTCTGCTATGTACATTGGCCAAACTGGACAGTCACTACGCAAGAGGATAAATCTGTTATAGAATGTCCAGGGAGATTGAAGTGTTCACCTACTGGCTTTTGTATGTTACCATTCCTGATGTCCAATTTGTGTCCATTTATTCTTTTACATAAGGACTGTCTGGTTTGGCCAATGTACATGGCAGAGTGGCATTGCTGGCACATGATGGCATATATAACATTAGTAGACATGCAGGTGAATGAGCCCTTGATGGTGTGGATGATGTGGTTGGGTCCTCTGATGGTGTCGCTAGAGTAGATATGGGGACAGAGTAGGCAACGAGGTTTGCTACAAGGATTGGTTCCTGGGTTGGTGTTTCTGTGGTGTGGTGTGTAGTTGCTGGTGAGTATTTGCTTCAGGTTGGGGGGTTGTCTGTAAGCGAGGACTGGCCTGCATCCCAAGGTAAAAATAAAAAATAATACAATAAACAATAAAAATAGTGTCCACTCAGAGGAACATAATGATCCATTATTCCAGTAATCAAGTCTGCAGATAAAGTTCAATATTAAGAGAAGTGCCTGCTGTGTCAGAGGTGGATAGACTACTTGGACACATTATAAACAGATAAGCCCCTGGATCTGAGAAAGTAAGACAGATAAATCCGATGCCTGGATTTGAGAAAGTAAGACATTAGGAAGTACAGGTTTCTAAATCCATTCCAGAATTAGAAGAGAATTGTAAGTTTCATTCAGCATCTAAGCAAATATATAACAATCCTGCCAGAAATACTACAGTCTGAAAAGTGAAAGCTCCTGGTGTGGAAGGAAGACACAAAAATAGGCAGACAACAGAAAGAACAAACTCCTCTCCAAAGCCCCAGTACTTCTATGCCAGTAAAGAGAGTATTATGATGATGGTCAGCTGAAATCCATTGCATACCATTCCAGGATATATACTAATGCTATGCCTTCTTATATTGCTGTCAGGGCATATGAAAAAAAATCAACTTTAAACTTTTCACTAACCACTAAATGTTTGTACACCTGATAAATAGCAGAGAATCATATGCCAGTAAGATGTCAAAACTACTGCTATGAATGGTGGGGTACAATCTGAGGTCAGACTGTGTGCTTGGTAAGGTCTTGGTGATGGCTGATACCATGAAATTTGACAGTGACTGAGGAAATAGAACCTTGAAAGAGCTGTGCAAACCACAAAGGCAATGTCTAGTATTGTTACACTATGAGACAGACCACTGATGAAGAATTAGCTGTCCAGAGAGTGTCATAATACATGGAAAAATCCTGGCCTAAATATGTTAAAATGTACATAAGAGAATCTGAACTTCTTAGAGATAAAGTCTTATAGAGCCTAATGCAAAGTTACTTTGAGATTAGTTCATTTTCCCCAACAGAAATGCATCACAATATCTTTTTCTGAGACCTCAAGATGGGTATTTGGGTACTACTAAGTGTTATGAAGCAAAGGTGTCTATTTTGTGGCCAGGGACTGGAAAACATTTAGTAGATGATTATAGCCAGTTGTGAGTTTTGTCAAGCAACCCAACATAAGCGACCATTAATAACCACTCAGACCCTTAAGAAAGTAGAGACTGATGTCTGTGAGATAAATGAAGAAGATACTTGGTTGCAGTTGGCTACTTGGCCAGCTATTTAGAGATCACACACTTATAGCTCAAGTGTCATAAATCAGCCAAAGAATATGGTGATCAAGTGGATCAGTCCAGATGAAAATATCACAGTTGGAGGCCCACTATTTGACAGGGAAGAATATATTTAATTTATGGACAAGTATAAGTTTTTGACACATTGCTACTGGGCTATGCTATCCTCAGACTAATGGGGAGGCTCAGAGGAATGTACAGTCTGAAAAATTTCCTGAAACAAGCTGGCTTTGCTTATAGCACCACTCCAAAAATATACCATAATGTGCAACCCATATCAGTTGCAGTTGATGTTGAAACAACTGGGGATGTGCTCAAATGCTGCTTGGGAATGTAAATTATTTCCTAGATAGCCAGACCTTAAAAAAAAAAAGGGGGGGGGCTGACAAAGATGCATTAAAAATCTCACTCTGATAAAAGGAATGTGACCAGAGAACTGTGTGAGAGCAGCCAAATGAGTGTGTGTGTGCAACTGCCATTGGCTTTACTCAGAGTTCCATGCTTATAACTAATGAGATAATTGGCCCCCTATTACACTAGAGCTAAAAGACAGAATCAGCCATACAGACAGTTTTGCAAATGTCTCACGATCATCAGAGGATTGACAGTAACTGATTATTCTTCAAGTCCTGGGACCAAAAACAGAAAAGTGGTCAGGAAAACCAGACCATCATAGAGACTTACAAGTGGGGGGAGACCAGAATAATTTTGTTTAACATAGAGAATGACAGTCTACCTGAATCCTCAAGTCAGATAGGTCAGTTGTTCTCAATGGGGTACACGTACCCCTGGGGGTACACAGAGGTCTTCCAGGGTATATAGCAACTCATCTAGATATTTGCTTAGTTTTACAACCGCCTACATAAAAAGCATTAGCAAAGTCAGTACAAACTAAAATTTCATACAGACAATGACTTGTTTATACTGCTCTATATACTATACACTGAAATGTAAGTACAATATTTATATTCCAATTGATTAATTTTTATAATTATATGGTAAAAATGAGAAAGTAAGCAATTCTTCAGTAATAGTGTTCTATGACACTTTTGTATTTTTATGTCTGATTTTGTAAGCAGGTAGTTTTTAAGTAACTTGGGGGTACACAGGACAAATCAGACTCCTGAAAGGGGTACAGTAGTCTGGAAAGGTTGAAAGCCACTGAGATAACTTATTATGTTTTCTCTCTTTGTTTAAAGTGCTTTGGATACTTTGTTTAATAGTGCGTTAAGTCAATATTTGTTAACAATATCCTAGTTAGAGATGGTTAAATGTTTGAAAAATGGAAAAAGAATGAGAGGTGCTTATGAAAGTCGTAATGGGGAATGTTTACAGTATGTACTGTACTTGAAGACCCATTGGAAAGAACTGAAAGTTTGTGTTCCCTTGTTAGCAGTTACTGGATTTCTATAGAATTTTACTCTATCCTAAAACAATTAATAGAATTCTGGAGGTTGGTTTAATACTTCTGTTGAAATTGCTTACTTTATATTAAATTCAATAGGCTTTTGCCATAGGAGTTCTAGATAAGAGTTAGATTGAAGTGCAGAAAGAGAGAAAGGCTTATATAAGTGGTCCCATTGCCACAGCTAGCTTTGCAACTAAAATGTTGCAGAATTTTGCTGGTGTATAAGAATAGGAAACTGAAACTAATTACAAAATGTGCAACTGAGTAAAGTATTCATTGTTCAAGCTGAGTAAAGTATAAAAAGTAAGGGCATGGCTACACTTGCAGCTGTAGAGCGCTGTGCGTTAAACCCACCTTCGGAGAGCGCAGTAGGGAAAGCGCTGCAGTCTGTCCACACTGACAGCTGCTTGCACACTGGCGTGGCCACATTTGCGGCACTTGCAGCAGCATTGGGAGCGGTGTATTATGGGCAACTATCCCAGCATGCAAGTGACTGCAATGTGTTTTTCAAATGGGGTGGGTGAGGTGGGGTGGAGCGTGACAAGGAGTGTGTTGTGTGTGTAAGCAGAGTCAGGATAAGCTCTACCCTGACATCTGGTGGTGAATTATGGTGAGGGTTGAAAAGAACTTCAGGGGCTGATCTTGTTTGCATAGGCACACCCACCCACCTAGCCTGGGACAACAACAACTGAAAGTGGTTACTTTGGCTGGTGTGGGATCCCCAGTTTCTCTGTTATTGGGGCAGGAAGAATAAAGTGTTGTTACCCTGATTCGGTGAATCAAGGCCAGTGGAACTGTTGTATGACAGAGGGAGTCACCAGTAACTAAGTAGCACTTGCTAGACAAGGGGCCTGGGTTACAAAACCCAGTGAATTGAGAGAGGATGGGGACAGGTATTTGTACCTGATGGGATGGGCCCCCTTTGAGGGCTTGAAACACCAATTTCACCACCTCCTCTTGCCACTGTTGAATGTCAGAGCTAACTTTGATTCTATTAGGAGTCTAGTTACAGGCTGCTGAGCTGAATTCACTTTGGGCCAATGGTGTACCAGCACTGGGGCTCCCCTACTATGAGCTGAAATCACAAAAGAGCTAAAGTTATTAAGAGCTGAGATCACTGAGTGCTGTGTTAAATAGTGGGGGAGCCTGCAGCTATATTGCTAAGTGGCTGGCGGAGCAGTTTGCGGGGATGGCTGGAGCGGCCCAAGGAACGGCGAGCGGAGCTGTTTGTGGGGACGGCTGGAGCGGCTCACAGGTCAGTGAGCGGAGCCATTTGTGGAGACGGCTGGAGCGGCTCACAGGTCGGTGAGCGGAGCGGAGCCATTTGCAGGGATGGCTGGAGCGGCTCACAGGTCGGGGAGCGGAGCAGTTTGTAGAGCAGAGCAGTTCGTGGGATGGCAGGAAGTGGACTGGCTCATGGTGAAGGCTGTGGCGGAACCCCACGGAGAGATGGCCGGCCGGCCTTGGATCACGTAAGGTGCCCCTTAACACCCTGCGTGCCCCCCTTTTACTCTGGGGCTGCACTGACCAGGGACAGAGACTTTGGGGGTTGTTGGACTTTTGGGACTTTGGGTGGTTGCTGGACCCAAGAGACTTTGGGGGTGTTGGACTTTGGGGACTCTGGGTGATTTTTGGGTTGCTGGATTCAAGAACCAAAGGGAAAGGACACAGCCCAATTTGCTGGGGTGGGTCTTTTGCTCCTGGTTTGTGTTATGAATCCTGTTTGTGGTGTATTTCCAATTCAATGCTGATGTCGTTTACCTCATGTTATTAAACATTTTCTGCTACACTCAGACTCCGTGCTTGCGAGAGGGGAAGTATTGCCTCTGAGAGGCCCCCCGGGGTGGTATATAATTGTCCCAGGTCACTGGATGGGGGCTCGAGCCGGTTTTGCATTGCGTTATTGAAACGGAACCCCTAGATACAGAACCCGGCCCTTGTTGCTGCCAACATAGATGGGCAGAAGGGTTACATGTGTATGTGGGGGGAGAGAGAGTGGGTTTTTGGGGGTCTGAGAGCATGTCAGCATGCTGTCTTGTAAGTTCAGACAGCAGCAGACCTCCCCCTCCCCTCCGCCTCTCTCTCTCTCTCTCTCTCTCTCTCTCTCTCTCTCTCTCTCTCTCTCACACACACACAGCATTCTCAGCTGTCAGAAACAGAGCTTTCAAACAGCATATCCGCATTCCTACAGTGATTCAAAACAATGACAAGAGTGGCCACTTGACTTAAGGGGATTATGGGACGTTTCCAGAGGTCGATCACAGCGCAGTAATGCAACACCTCATCCACACTGGCGCCGCGGCGCTCCAGCGGGGGCGCAGCAAACGTTATTCCACTCGCCGAGGTGGAGTACCAGCAGCGCTGTAGCCGCGGAGTCAGAGCGCTCTACGTGCCTTGCCGTGTGGATGGGGAGTGAGCTAGGGCGGCTGGAGCTCCTTTATTGCGCTGTAAGTCGCAAGCGTAGCCAATGCCCACCCCAGACAGAGACCCCATTGCACTAGGTACTATACGAACATGTGGCAGCAGATGGCCTCTGCTTCAAGCCTGCAAAGACAGACAACGGTTTGGAGAAAGGAAGCATTTCTATCATAGGGATCCGAGGTATTGGGAGTTTAAGTGACTAGCATGAGGTTACCCAGGAAGTCTGTGTCAGAGCCAGGAACTGAACCCAGACTTTCCCAAGTCTGTTTAGTGCTATCACCAAAATCCTTTTTTTCCTGGTACAGTAAGCTACACTTTAAAGTTATTTCAGTATTAATCTAAAATAGCACCAGTGAGGCAATCCGTGTTGATTAGTAATAATAGTTATCATGTTTATTATGGTAGTGCCTATAGGCCAAACAAGAATAGGGCCCCATTGTGCTAGGCACTGCACAAACAGAGTAGTAGATGACCCCATCCCAAAGAACTGACAATCTGAGGGTATGTCTACATTACCTGCCAGATCGGCAGGCAGCGATCGATCCAGCGGGGGTCGATTTATCGTGTCTAGTCTAGATGCGATAAATCAACCCCCGAGCGCTCTCCCGTCGACTCCTGTATGCCACCGTTGCGAGAGACACAGGCAGACTCGACGGGGGAGTGGCAGCAGTCGACTCACCGTGGTGAAGACACCATGGTAAGTCAATCTAAGTACGTCGACTTAAGCTACGTGAATAACGTAGCTGAAGTTGCGTAACTAAGGCCTGGTCTACACTAACACCCCAATTCGATCTAAGGTACGCAACTTCAGCTACGTGAATAACGTAGCTGAAGTCGACATACCTTAGTTCGAATTTACCGCGGTTCAGACGCGGTCCACACGCGGCAGGCAGGCTCCCCCGTCGACTCCGCGGTACTCCTCTCGCTGAGGTGGAGTACCGCAGTCGACGGCGAGCACTTCCTGGTTCGAATTATCGCGTCCAGACCAGACGCGATAAATCTAACCCGGAAGTTCGATTGCCAGCCGTCGAACTACCGCGGTAGTGTAGACATACCCTTAGATTGATCTCCCCCCTAGTGTAGACCAGGCCTAAGTAGACAAGAGAGGCACTGGGTGGGGGGAAAGGGGTATAACTCAAAAGCAGAATAAACAATGTGAAGGCAGCAACTATTATGCTATTTCCACAATTATTGTTTTGTTTGGGGCAGGGTTGCTAGGAGGAGATAAGCTGAATGGAAAGAAAAGGGAGGGGACAGGGCAAAGGAGAAGAGGGGCAGGTGTGGAGTGAAACTGAGGTGAAGAGTCTGAGGGAGGGAGAGGTTTGGAGCAAGCAGCCAATCAGCAAGGGGCAGAGAAAGTCCACTCAAAAACCGTAGACAGTTCTCCAAATGTCCAGCGGTCCCTGTTCTGCTGCTTCTGGAATCCATTGACATCTCTGGCTGGCTCTTCTCTGCAGTTCTCCCCCAAAGCCACACTGGGGATTCGGGAGGGAGGGAAAGGAGGCACCCACCTGGCTCCCAGTGCCCCCAGATTAGCAGGGTGTGTGCAGGGATCTCCCCTACTCAGCGCTGGGTCCAGGGGATGCTGTGTGTGTGTGTGTGTGTGTGTGTTGTTTCAATAGATATAAAATCTGACATTGTCTGTTTAAGCCATATGCACAATTGTTCCAACCCTAGAGGGAACTGTCAGAAGTCAATAAATTGTTTTAAGTGTACAGCATTCTCCCCACAGGCTGTGGTAGTCCCTTAACTCTGTTGTTTTCATTTGGCATGAGGTGATCAAAAATTAGTTTTCAGAAGTGCAAAGTAAATTTTATTACTCTTTACATATAAAGAAACAATTAGTTTATTTCAAGGCAAAATGTTATTAAATCAGAGTATATTTCCACTCTGAGGCTGCTGGAAAGTGCCAGTGTTTATCTTTGCTGAAATGTTATATTGTTGTATTCTGAGATGCATGGAACTTTGAACCCACCTTTCCTGTGTCCTGCACCTGGCAGATAATTTGCAATGGTAATCTGCCACCAGGCCAAGACAACTTTTCATTGGAACAAGCTGTACAACTGCTTCAGGCTTACCTAGTGGAAACAGATTGATTTATCATGCATTGCTGATGTAAATTCAAGGTAAAATTTTAGTGTACATGGTTAGAGTAACCAGACTCTTTTACCTTTCTTAAGCATGAAGGCTGCCATCTGGTTAGACGTTATGGAGATTGGATAGGCCTACTTATTCTTCCTGCATTTTGTTTGTTTTGTTAGCTACTCCAGGCTTTGATACAAGTAATAATTTATTCATAGCTTCATAGAACTTAAGGCCAGAAGGGACCATTCTGATCATCTAGGCTGACCTCCTGCACAACTCGACTTGGCAGAATGTAATTTTTTTATATATAATTTTGACAGATAATATCGGTTTATTTTAAGCGTTTTTTAAATCATCAATTTAAATGTTCACAGTCATGCAAAATTATGGGTTCTAAGCATTTTCTCATTTTTATAGGTTTATATTTTCACAGTTGAAGGAAAATATAGGAGTGTCAGACAATTCTTTTTTAATGACAGTAGATGTTGAGATTCAAACAGTTAAAGCTTTGTAACCATTCAAATACAAATTGTCAAAATTCCATGTCAAAACATGCATAATACAGACTATAACATGTACTCTGGAACAAGCCTATGATTTCTGATTGAGTTACATCATCTCGTCTTGAAAGACATCCAGTCTTGATGTAAAAAACCTCACCACATCCCAAGGTAAGTTGTTCCAATAGTTAATTACCTTCACTGTTAAAAATTGGCACTTTATTTCTAGTTTGAATTTTGTCTAGCTTCATCTTCCACTTATTGGCTCTCATTATGCCTTATTCTGTTGGATTAACAAGACATCTATTATCAGACTATATAGTTGGGACTCCCTCTCAGTCAGGTATGGCATTGGATAATAGGAGACTTTAAAAATCTAAGGCTTTCGATCCCACAGTCCAGATTTCAAGGGCATTAAACAAAATAGTACATGATTGGGCCTTCTTTGCTTGCAAAGGGACAGCACCTTGCAGGGTTGAAGTCCATGTGAGTTGCCAAGTGCCCAACACCTTTGAAAATCAGGTTCTTGTATATGTGTGTAAATTTGGCTAGGACTATAACAGAGTTTAAAAGAGAACTGGATAAATTCATGGAGGTTAAGTCCATTAATGGCTATTAGCCACGATGGGTAAGGAATGGTGTCCCTAGCCTCTGTCAGAGGGTGGAGATGGATGGCAGGAGAGAGATCACTTGATCACTACTTGTTAGGTTCACTCCCTCTGGGGCACCTGGCATTGACCACTGTTGGTAGACAGGATACTGGGCTAGATGGACCTTTGGTCTGACCCAGTACGGCCATTCTTATGTTCTTCTGATATAGGAACCTTACTTTAGGCCCCCATTTTTAAAAATCTTGACCTGATCCTGCAACTGTATCTGTGTAACATTGACTTCAATGGGCTTCATTCATGTGCATGTGTTCACCTGCACAGCTCTGATTGCAGTATTGAGGCAATGGGAAGAAGTAGATCTATGGGCATGGAAGAATCTAAGGGACATCCTAATGAAGGTGAAACAGATCTCAGTTCCTGTGGAAAAGAAGAAAGCAAAGGCTCAAGAAATTGCCAAGGTGGTCAAATAAGGGACTATTCAAAGAAAGATGGGGTTTCACCCTTTGCCCCCCAAAATATATTTTTCTGGAAAAGAGTAGTAGGGAGGAAACCGAAGAAGAATATTAAGACTTGGCTAAGCCTTGATGGGAAAGGGATAAAGAACAGCAAAGACGCATATTAAGTTAACACTAGCCAAAGGGGTTAAATGTAACAGGAATGTTCACCAGGAATATTTCACCAATACTATCAGAGAAAATCAGGAACTATGAAGAAAGCAAACAAAATGGGGGATGTGATTAATGTCCACTAAAAGTTCAAACACTGTAAAATTCAGGCCCAGCTAAAGAATTAAACACCCCCAAAGGTTTGGCTCAAGGGGGGTTGGTTCAACCCATTACAGACTAGTTGTGAAATTCAGATCCAGAGTTGGATTTAGATTCCAAGCTGCCCTGAATTGAGGAGTATATAGCCCTGTCTCTATTTTTCCTATTAAATCTGTTTTAACAGGAAAAATAAAGAGAAGCAGTTTGGACAATTAAGACTAATGAAAAGCTTGTAAAAATAGCTACCGATAAAAAGGAAGCAAGGGAATACTTGGAAATTGTTAATGTACACAGAACAGCAAGAAAAGACAAACATAGGCTGAATATCATGGAAAAATATCCTGGCAGTGAGATATACAGGACTGTGGGGAAGTGGAAGGAGCCCCATTGCTTGTGACATTTAAAACTAGACTGGACAGAGCACTACAAAATGTACTGCAGGGAACAATTTTTTATTGGCTGGGGCATTGATTGGATGACTTCATAGATCTTTTCCATATCTGATTTCTATTAGTCTAGGATTCCCAACTGTCTTTTGCTTCCAAAACTCATCCAGTCTCTGGTTTCTTTCCTTAATATTGACTAATAGCGCTTTACCAGTGGCCTGTTCACACTTCACTTTAGTTTTTATTAAAATTAAATAAATAAATTGGCAGCTGATTAAAGCTTTCCATTTAGTGTTCCTTGTAAAAAAGAGAAAGTAAAAATGTCTGAAAGTGCAGCTGAAGCATTAGTGAAAGCTCCACCTAGGCAAATGCTACTGAGTTTTAAAAAAACCTGCCATTTAAAGAAATTAAATTGTAGTCTCTGGATGGCTTGGAGGACTTATAATTAGATATGAACTCTCACTTCTAGGTCATCTATTGGTCTGTCTTTGTGATCAAAGTTGCTACCATATGACAGTTGTTTAGCCTATATTCTATGTAAAATGAACTGGTTTCAGTTCTAGTTATATACTTTCTATAATGTGTACTTCTGGAGTGTACTTCATCTCTAGGTTAAAGCCTATTTCAAACCTGTCTTATTCAAGCCTGTTTTATTGTCTTCAAGAGAGAAAGATCCTCATTTTTTGAACATATTCTTAAAGTGTGGATGGAACCTTCAAAAGGTAGAGCTTGGGGTCCATGGGGCAACTATCCAAACTATCTGAGCCTCTAGAGTCTACAAGTTTTGGATAGCAATCTTGTGAGAACAAGATTTCTAATGAATTTTCCAGCACTTCTTCTTCTGGTCCCAACTGGAAATGCCATGAGAGCATCTGCTGTTGTGGGAACTCAGGTTCCTCAGTTCTGTTCCTGACTGGAACTTGGCAGTGGAAAAACAGGTATCCAAAAATTTCAAAAAAGGTTTTGATTTGCATTTGGCTGTAAGAGCAGGTGAAGAGTGGGACTTGGAGTGGATTCTTATTTTATTAAATAAAATACCCCTATGTTGACACCACAATAAAACATTCTTAAATATGTAGCAGGTGCTATGTGCACTGTTGGATGACTCCATTGTGGATGCTGAGCTGTCTTTGCAGGTCTTGCATTCACATTTTAGTGCCTGGCTGAACTTGAATTAATATGCAAACTAGATACTATCAACTTAGGCTTAAATAGAGACTGGGAATGGCTGAGCCATTACACACATTGAATATATTTCCCCATGTTAAGTATCCTCACACCTTGTCAAACTGTCTTAAATGGGCTATCTCGATTATCACTACAAAAGTTTTTTTTCTCCTGCTGACAATAGCTCATCTTAGAGTTGGCAGGGGAACTCCCACCTTTTCATGTTCTCTATATGTATATATATCTCCTCACAATATGTTCCATTCTATGCATCTGATGAAGTGGGCTGTAGCCCACGAAAGCTTATGTTCAAATAAATTTGTTAGTCTCTAAGGTGCCACAAGTACTCCTGGCTTTTATAGCGTACCTTTGATTGACATGTTAGCAACCCAAATAGACGCAGAGTACATTAGGATGAATGGGTCCCCTAGTATGCTTCCGAGTCTGACTATCTTCCCTGATAGATGAATTTCATCTAGGATGAAATATGTCCAAGGGTGGGGATTCCAATCCTTTTCGTTATGATGTGAAAGATTTGCAAGTTCAAAACTCAGTTTGTAAAAACTAGTTTTCTCTTTATAAAATATGCCATGTGTAAATGCAAATACCAAACCCACTCAAACTGGAAAAAACAAGCAGATTGCATGTCTGAAGCTTCAAGCTTTTCCAATCCATTACAATGGTACTTGTTTTAAATATAATGATGGGTTCATAACCCCTCAGTAGAACTTGAAGCTAAGTAAATGTGTAAGTAAACCTGCATACATTTGGATTCTGATTAAGACTGATCATAAGGAACAGGAGACGATCATGAAAAAGTGGAGTGTATTTTGTAGTGGGGAGGAGTTGAGGATGCCTGAGCACAGGTTAAAGAGCAGAACACAGTGGAGATTGAACTGGGAGAGCTAGATTAAAGATAAGATATTATGTTTGGATCAAAAGGATATTTGGGTTAGAGAACTGGAGAAGAATAAAGCTGGAGGCAGTTGTCTGGGGAAAGGAGAATATAGTTTGACATACGCTTGTAGGGGAATGGAAAAAATAACCTTAATTTATTGTATTTGTTCCTATTTTTTATATTAACCACTCTAAATTTTAAAATGGTTTCATGAGTTATTTGGATACCTTTTTTAATAATAAACTCGCAGTTTGATGTGCCAAATAGCCTTGGACTGAGTTACTAAGAAAACTTCAGTGTTCAATAGTCTTCAAAATATCTCACCTTCTAAGTGTAGTCTAGTGATTGGACATTAAACTATTGCATAACCCTCCAACTAGAACATAAGACCGTAAGAATGGCCATACTGGGTCAGACCAAAGGTCCATCCAGCCCAGTATCCTGTCTACCGACAGCTGCCAATGCCAGGTGCCCCAGAGGGAGTGAACCTAACAGGTAACGATCAAGTGATCTCTCTCCTGCCGTCCATCACCACCCTCTGACAAACAGAGGCTACGGACACCATTCCTTACCCATCCGGGCTAATAGCCATTAATGGACTTAACCTCCATGAATTTATCCAGTTCTCTTTTAAACTATTGGGGGTAAAAGGTAAAGTTTTCCCATAAGTGCCTGTTACAGGGTTTCTTACCCTTTTTCCTGAAGCAATTGGTACTGTCCACTGCTGGAAGCAAGATACTGGCCTGTATGTATTCTTATCAGTGTAAGTAAGCCATGCATTGTCCGAGAAGACACTGTTAGTTTTATGGCATTTATATTTGGCAGATTTTACAGGTGGAAAAGAAGTTTTAAAGTTGCATCTGATTAAATTATAGAAGCAGAAGCACGTATCCTGTCAGCAGCTTTGGCATAACTTACTATTGACTTTAACGGCAGTTCTGAATGTGGACTGAAGATAGCACATGGCCCTCTACAAGGTAGTTTTTACATGGAGGTATCTTACACTACAGCCATGTGCATTGGCAAGAGCACCGAAATAAGTAGAAAAAATAATATTGCTGTTGTAAGAGTTACAATAATGGGTCTTAGTTCATAATGCAGTCATCCCACAATGTTATATTGATGTTTTACTTGTAACTTTAGAAATCGTAAGTAGGAAAGAATGTTCCCATTTAAAGACCACAAGCAGGGAACAGTTGATGGAAAGGAAGAGGAGCTGAAGTGGCATGATAAACATGGAGTTGATGTTCATGAATTAAAAGATATGTTATGAAGGATACGCAAGAAAAGAGATGTACAATTTGTTCCTCTAGAAACAAGGCTTTGCATTCCTTGGTATGCAACAAACCTTCTTTCATTTACACCTGTTTTACACCAGTACCGCCTGAACTTGCACTGCTGTGACCAAGGTGACTCAAGGCAATGCACAGTGAATAAAAGGACTGAGACCCGTGCTTAAAGGTTAGCAAGATGAGTTTACTCACTCCATCCATATCATTGTTGTCTGTGGGTAGCAGATTTAGAAAATTCCAAGTGTGAACTTAAACTGCTATATATGGACAAGTGTATTGGATAGTCATCTTTCAACATTGGTTCACTTCATTTTTATCTATAACTCTGTTACATAGATTTAGAAGTGGAAAAACAAACGTCTGCCATCTGCTCTGTTATTTACGATGATTTCTCTAATTCGGTCCAATTAACTTGCTGTCAATGATTAAATGTAATGGGTAATAATAACTTGGCTTCATCATTACCATCATTATTATTAGCTCATTGATTGCAATAATTTCAAAAATTGCCCATCAGAATAAAATATGTTTAGCACCTGGTTTGTCTTCAGGAACATCTGCTCTAAATGTGTGATATATGTGGAATTTAATGTCTCTTGATCTGAAAAGGAAGCAAATAATCCTTACTTTGGAGTCCGTGCTGGCACGAATTTATCACTGGATGTGAAGATCAAATAAAAATCAATCTAAAATTTGCTGCTAGATTTGCAGAACTGTCAAAAAAGAATGGAGCTGTAGTATATTCACCATCTTGAGGTTTTTTGCCTAGCAGGTTAAGAGTCCTGTTCAGATTATTTGAATATATGTGCCTGTGTCTTGCAATAAAATGTGCACATAGATGAACTAACACTACATACTTAGAGAAACCCAGATCCTAACAATCTCTTACAGATTGTTGCTTGTCCATAGACAGCAGCTTCCCTTCTGAATCCTCTGGCGTGGCTCTCCTATCCTTCCTTGGAGACTTGCATACAAGTCTAATATTGATTGGTTGCAAACAAGTCATGCAGGTCCCATCTCACCTCCCTGTACACCGAATGCAGTAAACAGAAGTGTGATATTCATTTCCCTTATGATCTTCAGCATGCAGGTCTAATCCCCATGTCTTTCCCCTGCGGATGGCTGTTAGCACAAATTCTCAAAAAGAACGAGGAGTACTTGTGGCTCCTTACTCCCATACAAACTAGGTGACATTTGTCTACACTGAACTGTATTTGTCCTCTACTATATTTGCCATGTGCTGTTAGGTCAAGTGTTGTGTTGCTTGCAGTCACTGTAATGCAATTCTGGTTTTTCCCACAACCATATGGAAATGCCATGCAATAAATACTGTCTGGAACAGCTCACAACAGACACTAAGACAGCTAATGATTCTTCAAACGTTAAGAATGTCAACTAGCTCCCCTTCCCACACAATCTTTCCTTGAGCATTATGAATAAAAGGAACCTAATTCTGTCCTGATTTACATTCCCCAGTGGAATCAAAGGGCATTGAAATCAGGACAAACTTTGGATATATTATATTTTGAAAATATATAGTTATGTTTTGAGTTCTTTTAAATTTCCCCTTAGAAATAATCAGGAGCAGGATCTTATTTTCACTAACACCTAAAAAAACAAAGCTCAATTTATAATTCCTGAAAACTAGAAAATTTGGAGGCAACTAATAAAAAGTCTGGCTGTTATTTACACACTAACCCTCTTCTTTTTTGGCTTGCCAAATTTGAGAAGCATTAATTCTGTTTGAGTATTTCTGTGTCTACAAATGTTTGAACCACACTTTTAAAAAAAAAACTCTAGCTCAGTCTTGGAAGAACAAGTAAGGCTTTGGCTGGTCTCACCCCTCTTCTACCATTTCATTGCCCATTTTCTCAGATTTTGACATCTGGAATGTAAATTAGACTTTTTTTAAAATTGTGTTTTATCAAATTTTCATTATTTGGCTATATAACAACATGCAAATTGGTAAGGTAATGCTTATTCTGGGTGATTATTTCACTGGGTAAGTGGCGTAATGTCTTCAGGAAATTTTGTAGTCTAGCCTTTCAAACCTCTGATTTTTTTCCTCCTGTGGTTGTTCCTAAGAAATACTGAACCACTAGAAGCTAAACAGCTTCTGCGTGTTATTTCACTTCTTTCTTTAACATGAAATGTAAAAAATTTCTCAGCAGACATGTTGATTAGTTTGTCTGTAGATACTGACTTAAAATCCTTACAACACTACTGTGAGGTTCATAGGTGTTATCCTCCACATTTCACAGGTTGGGAAACTGAGGCATGAAGAGTCCATGATTTGCCCAACTCAGGAGTTCCTGGTTTCTAATCTTGTGCTCAGACTGTCACAAGTTTTACTTTCTGTATAATGGACCAGATTCTTAGCTACTGTAAATCAGCATAGCTCCATTGAAGCCTCCCCACCACAGGGGAGGATCTTGCCCAATAAGTTTAAGAACTCCCTGAAGTTTACTTTACCATGTCTTCTTTTTGTTAATAGATGTAGGGTGTTTTAAAAACAGCACCGTCCTCATGCAAATCCTGCTGAAGCAGGAGAGTCACCTCACAGTTACCCACTTACTCCTCCTGCTTCTTTGCCACTGCCTCCTCCAGAGACCCAGAGATCAAATAACCAGATGTAGAAATAAAATGTGGGTCTCTTTTACAGTAGTGCAGAGTAGCAACTACAAGGTCAACAGCCAGTCCATAGTGTCTGCACTCTTTGGGCCTGATTCTCTTCTTACACTGTTGTAAATCAGGAGTAATGCCATTGAAAACATTTGACTTACACCAGTGTATAATAGTAAGTGAGTGCAGAATTCAGCCCCTTCTGAGCACTTAACCTTTGTCCATCAGCTTTATAAATCACTCACATCATTTAAAAAATTTCTATTGGGTTTCTCCTAGAGCTGGTCAAAATTTTTCTGTCTAAACTGTTTTTTCAGTAAAAAATTGGGTTTACATCTGTATAATTTTTTCCATTTTGCATCAAAATTTTGATTTAAAAAAAGTGAAAAAGACATAATATCTTTATTTGGCTATGCTGCTGCAACGTCTCATGGGAGTTGTAATTCCGCTGTCTCATGTCCCCATTTTCCTTTATGGGCTGATCTCCCCAGCTGGACTACATCTCCCTTGATGCACTGCTTTCCTTTTCCCAACATGGGGGGACCCACATACATTATGGGTATCAATGGCCATGGTGAGTTTTGGAGTCTAACCAGAAAACCCAGTCTATATAAGAGAATGGAAGCATGAGGCATCAGAACTACAACTCCCATGAGGCACTGCAGAAGTATTTATAAATCAAAATATTTTGGTTTTCAGACAGTTTCTCAATTTGTCAAATTCTCAAATGTTCTCAATTTTTTGCTGAAAAAAATCAAAATTTTCTGTGGAAATTTTTTTGTTTCTAGGGGAAAAAACCAAAACATACACCCTATTTCCCAACCATCACTGGTAATTCTCCTTTTCTCCAATGAGACTAATCTCTTAAAATTTCCTCCTAGCAAATGTAGTGAGAAGGATTATCTTGTGAATGATTTGGGACTCAAAGGAGCTGGGTTCTGTTCCCAGCCCTGTCTGACTATGAACAAGTTTCTTAATCTCTTTGTTTCCATTCCTCACTCTGTAACATGGGTATAATTAAACAGTGGGTTTTTTGTGAGGCTAATTAAGATTTGTGAAGTGCTTTGAAAGTCGGGGCTGTAAGGTACTAGAGAAGAGTAAAGTATTATCCAGCAAGAAATATTTCTAGCCTACTGGGCTACAGAAGGAAATCTCAATAGTTGTGGACCATCAGTGTATTCATAGTTATATTTAGAGCTGGTTTTAATTAAAAAAGTCCATTTTTGTTGAGAATTTCTGCCCATCTATATTACATAGGTAATGGGGCTGCTCATGCTTCAGGGCATATGCCAATTTATAACAAGAGTCAGGAAGGAATCTGGTTTTGGATCATGTTTGAACCCTTAATGTTTTTATCATTGTTAATAGGAACATTATTGAAATCAATAAATGAATACCAATTAAGACTGACACTTTTCACTTCTTATCCTATTGACAGTAGGGGAAACAAATGGTTGGCATTAGGTCTGGTTGGAAAACAACAATTCTGTTTCACGGAATACTTTGAAGTTTTGAAATTTGTTTTTGTTTTATTGCAGAACAAAAAGGGATCTTCCAGAAGGGATCACAAAGCAAAAGAGACTCCCTATAGCCTGGCAGTTAGGGCACTGGCTGGGGATGTAAGAGACCCAGGTTTAAGTGCCTGCTCCAAATCAGGCAGAACAGCCCTCCTTTTGGGGCCAGAATAGTAGAATTTTCAAATTTTTGTTGAAAAAGAAACAATTTTTTTCCATGGAAAATGTAGACAAGGGATTTTTTTTTTCATTTCCATCAACATTTTCTGTAAGAAAAGACACTTTTCCAACCAGCACTGGTTGCACGCCCTGCTCTGGAGTAGTGGCTTGAACCAGAGTCTGAAACCTCCTTGAGCAAAGTCCTAACCAGCTGCTTATAGCTACACTATATTTGCTCGTGTAACACCGACAGACCCCGGTTGTTGTTGGGCGGGATCAAACCGGGGACCTCTGGAGCTTAGTGCATAAGCCTCTATTGCAGGGATCGGCAACCTTTGGCACGTGGCTCGCCAGGGTAAGCACCCTGGTGGGCCAGGCCGGTTTCTTTATCTGCCGCATCCGCAGGTTCGGCCGATTGCGACTCCCACTGGCCGCGGTTCACCGCTCCAGGCCAATGGGGGCTGTGGGAAGCAGCGGCCAGCACATTCCTCGGCCTGCGCCGCTTCCCGCAGCCCCCATTGGCCTGGAGTGGCGAACCATGGCCAGTGGGAGCCGCGATCGGCCGAACCTGCGGACACAGCAGGTAAACAAACTGGCCCGGCCCGCCAGGGTGCTTACCCTGGCGGGCCACGTGCCAAAGGTTGCTGATCCCTGCTCTATTGCATGAGCTAAAAGCCAGCTGGCTGTTAGCTAAAGATGTAGAGCAGACTCTTTTTATCTCTCTCTAAGTGGTCTCGGTGCCACTAGATGGGTCACAACACCACACCCAGAAGGTGTGTGGGTTACACTTGCACCTGAGAAAACTTCAACAAAATTGTTGTCAACACTGATACATTTAGACAGAAAAGGGTTTTGTCAGACTTTTTCCCAACCAGGTCTAGTTGGCATATTGAGGTTCCATTGGCCTCAATGTTAAGCCAGTTAGGGAAAGCCCAGTCACTCATTAGGTTCCCTCACAATTATGCTCAAGCACTGCAACTGGCATACCTGGAAATTGGACCTGACAGACCAAGGGCCCAAATGTCTCACTAGTATAAAACCCTATTCCTTCTAACAGTGAAAGGGAAGTCTTTCCATGGACTTCAATAAGAGTTAGATCAACATTTAAATCAGGCATTACACCAGTTTGAAAGGTGAATCGGGCCCAGCAAGTCTGTTCTAAAGAAGGAATGTTATGGAATTCCCAGAGAAGCATATTTTGGCTGCCAAAGAAGGAAGATTATCTTTATATTATTGTGAAATGCCTCCAGTATGACCTATTCAGTTTTCAGTATTTCAGTTCAACCCCTATGTATTTTTTGTATGTGTTCACTGCAAGCTTTGTTAAAAATCCACAGCTGTTTACTGTGTTGATTTTTTCAGTACATTTTCCACATAATCCCCTGATTTCCCCCCCCTCTGATTAGCAGTGTTGAGGGACTATTACAGTAAGCACAAACTCCCTTGACTGGTTACTCACTCCCAGACCAATACATTTATATTTGTCATCACTGAACTGTGTTTGTCATCTACTGGCTTCTTACCTAAATAATTCACAGTCTTCTGAATATGGCTGATTTTTTTCCCCCTCCTCATTGTGTTTTCTGCCTCTGTTTTCAATATTTTCTGAAAACTAACTCGATTTGGTTAGTGCTCTGTATGAAGAACTCCCATTAATTCATTGGAGATTTGTTCATGGAGCACTTACAGGAACAGATCTTCCAAAGAAATAGGAGGCAAAATTCAGAGCTGGGGTCAGATCATCAGCTGGTGTCAATTAACATGGTTCCATTGACTTCAATGGAGCTAAGAATGTGGACCACAATATGTTATGTGGCACAAGATACATTCCCTTAGATCTGACCACTTACTGCGTCATCGTTAAAACCAGTGGAAGTCTGTTGTGAGTTACACCATCTTAGAGTCCCTTGGTCAGTTAGCTATGGACCGCATTCAGGTTGTGAGGTATAAGGGTGTGTGTGAGAATATGAGTTAAGCATTGAAAATGAGTCTAAGTGAGGAAGTCCAAGGAACTCTAGAGCGTGTCTGAGTTTTATTATTTGTACTATAATGGTTCACAGAGGCCCCATTCCTGAATTAGGCCCAATGTGCTCTGTACAAACACATAGCTAGATATGGTCCCTGGTCCAAAAAGCTTACAGCCTATACTGAGATAAAACTCAGAAGGAGGGAAGCGGGAAGGGTGCCTGTGGGTTGTGGAAGTAAGAACATTTGCTCACGTATGTTTGTTCTTGCTCAGCTTGATGGTTCCAGGTCAACTTATATTTTAAAAATAAATGAAATGAGCTAGGTTGGTGTAATGTACATCACATTATGATGGGGAGGTACTAGTAATACCAGCTTACACTCCACTTAGATTCAGTTAACATTGGGACCTTCATTTTAAATAACTTCATTCTAATAATATGTCATAGCTATATTGTACATAGAAGACCACCTAAAACACACCCCTGAGCTTCCCTACTTGTAGACCCTTTGGAGCCTACAACCCTTTTTCATATTCATAAGCCAATTTTTTGTACACCATCCTATTTTGCCTTCTGTTTCATTCATTTTGCTGTGAACATTAACTATGTTTCCCTTTCCTATCATGCTTGTGATGCCTTCAAGGAACTCCAGCAGATCAGGTCTATCATTTATTTAATATAGGACTTTATAGTTAAACTTAACCTGCCTGATTCCATGCTGCTGACACTTAACCAAACTGCTTTCCCAGGTGTTCTTCCCACCACATACTTTAAAGTTTCCAAGGCATCCCCTACAACAGATGTTAAACTCACTGGTCTCTAGTTTCTTGGCCTTTAATCTCTTGACCCTTTTTAAGCTAATGGAGTTTTATTTGCCACTTTCTAATCATCAGGCATGTCCCCCTCCTTTCTAAGAATGTCATGTTAATTTCATGACTTTTATTAAAGCTCATGAAAACATTTTTAATAAATTCTGGTTTTAACTGTATACTGGCTTCCCTTTGTCTCTGGAAAATTGATCCATAGCTTAGTCAGAGCTTCACCCCACCTTCTTCCTCTAAGACAAAGGGAAAATGACTGTTTAACAGCTTTTATTCCCTGGTGCTCCAAATAAAAGCTCCATTTGCACACTGGAAAAATGTGGCTGAAAAAAAAAAGGCAGTTCTCATACACTTTGCTATTCTCTGTGGGATCTAAGCATTCCCAGCATTGCCATAGAAATATGAAGACAGACCAAAAAACCATGAGTTTGACATAAAAGTTATTGGCTAACCATAACTTGTAAGGACAGGGGTGTAGCACCGGAAGAAAAAGGTTCAGAGATGCTAGAACAACTACTATTGAGTTCCCCTTTCTCCTTGAACTTCTTAGTGAGAGAACCAGGTGCTACCCATGGACCGGATTCAGCAAAACACTTAAGCATTAAACCTGTGTTCAACTGTAAGCATCTGAGTAGTCTTACATGCTTAAGTGCCTTGCTCAGTTGAGGTCCATGTTCTTAGGGTGACTGAAAGCACAGTGGTTGGTATACCTTTTTGGCTTCTCCACCAGCTCTCTAGGTCCTTCTAGCCACTAACTCATTGTAAAGAGTATCCTCTAGAGCTGTTTGGAAAAATGTTTCTCTCCCCCCCCCCCCAGAATATTTTGTTAAAACAAAACATTGTATTTGTGTAATTTTTAACAGAATTTTGACTTTTCATCAAAATCTTTTTTTTTCATTGTTGGCAGCCAAAATTTCAGCCGAAAACTGGGAATTTTCAAGGAAAGCAGACACTTTCTATGAAAATTTGTTGAGTCAAAGCCCTCATTTTCCATAGAAGAAACCCCAATTTTCCATTAAAAGTAGGTCCTATTGACTACAGCTGGATTTGTAGATGCTCAGCACCTCTGAACTTAAGCTCTAAGTATGCCAGTTCAAAAGATATCTTTTCTGTGACATATGTCAGCAGCATGATACCTACAGCTATCTGGGACCAAAACATGCTCAGGAGAATATGGAGATGAGTTAAAGTTAGACCCAAATTTTGCCCTGACTTACATTCCATGCCACCCCCATTGACTGCAGTGGCGGGTTCACAGGGTCTAAATTGGGATAGAATTTGACAGTTGATTTTTAATTAAAAACAACCCCAGACTGGGGTTTTACTGATGCTAAAGTTCTATGATTTTAGAATCATTTGGGGGAAAGGAAAGAGCTAGGCAACACTTGCAAGCCACTTATATGCTAGCATTTTTAAACAAGAATAATCTAAGAAACAAATACGGCTTGAAGGGTTTGGTCAGTTTGGAACCCACACAAAAATCAAAGGTTCTAGATCAGGGATCGGCAACCTTTGGTACGCGGCCCGTCAGGGAAATCTGCTGATGGGCCTGGATGGCTTGTTTACCTGCAGCATCCGCAGGTTCAGCCGATCACAGCTCCCACTGGCCGTGGTTTGCTGTTCCAGGCCAATGGGGGCTGCGGGAAGCGGCGCGGGCCAAGGGATGTGCTGGCCGCTGCTTCCCGCAGGCCCCATTGGCCTGGAACGGCGAACTGCGGCTAGTAGGAGCTGTGATCGGCCGAACCTGCAAATGCCACAGGTAAACAAACTGTCCCGGCCTGCCAGCAGATTTCCCTGATGGGCTGCATGCCAAAGGTTGCCGATCCCTGCTCTAGATTGAGAGTAGATCTTGAAAATCTTGTTTTAAGTCCTGTTTCACAAAGGCAAAATGAGTAGTCTTTTGGTAGTCCTAGTAACAGAGTAGTAACTATTTTCAAACATGAATAGTTGTTTGCATTGTGCAGACATCTAATAAGAAATGAAAGTGGGGGAGAGAATCAAAGTGAGTGCCTAAGATGATACACTATGTTTAGACTACCTATTGGATTTGTGTAATGATGTAAGACAGATACCATGGCGATGAATTGGATCTATATTGCTAGACAGACAAATAGTCTCAAAGTTGTACATGGATTTTATAATAGGTAGAATATGCCCAGCAAAATCTCAAAGAAAGCTCCATGGCCTGAAGAATTTAGTCCAGAGGTGTGAATGGGTACTGCACAGTAAACAAAGAGCATCATGTGGATGTTCTCCTGAGACTGTTTTCTGGAGCAGGTGTATTTTTAGAAGTCATTTGAAAAAGAGAAACTGAAATGGGGAAATTTAGCATATATTGCCCACGGTGTTGCTCTGAAATTACCATGTAGTGTGAAAAGGAATTGAGAAGTCAGGAATGGGAACTGAGCTGAAGGCAAGAAATTTGCATGGCACAGGGAAGAGGAGAAAGGAAACAAGGGGAGAAATATAAGCAAAAGTTAAGTACTGGAGGGTTCTGAAAGGAAGGGGACTGTACTCAGGTGAAGGGTGGAGACTAATGCAAAAGTTCAAGTAGTGTAGGAGGGAACCATGACCAAAATGGTGGGAATGTTTGATGGTGTAAGGATTATTCATGTGATTGCCATAAAAATTAATTTAACCTAACCTATCTAATCTGGTTTAGTCTAACCTAATGTATCAAATATAATGTAATTTATTGTATCTAATCTCAAATGATTTAATCTAATCTTTCCTATCTAATCAAATATTTTTTTCAAATCTTTCTACTCTGTTCTCATTCATCATTTTGTGTATCTGTGCTCAAAGATGGAAATGTCAGGTTATGTTACATACAAACAATACCTGTGAGTTCTGACTTTGGTGGTTTATAGTATTTCTAAAACTTTTACCTTTTTCATTATGGCAACTCCAGGATGTTTTCTAAAAGTTGGCATGAGGACTCAATAGTCCCCCTGATAATTTCTAACCTGGTCCCCATATACCACACCTGTCTTATTTCAAGCAATCACAGAATTCTTTGGTTGTTTAGTATGTTGTCTAAGTCAGGGGTTCTGAACCTTTTTCTTTCTGAGGCCCCCCAAAATACTATAAAAACTCCATGGCCCACCTGTGCCACAATAACTGGTTTTCTGCATATAAAAGCCAGGGCAGCATTAGGGGGTAGCAAGCCGGGCAATTGCCCAGGGCCCCATGCCACAGGGGCCCCTAAAAAGCTACATTGCTCTGGCTTCAGTTTCAGCCCCGGGTGGCTGGGCTCAGGGCCCCGGGCTTCAGCCCCATGCGGTGGGGCTTTGGCTCTCTGCCCTGGCCCCAGTGAGTCTAATGCTAGCTCTGCTTGGTGGACCCCCTGAAACTTGTTCACGGCCCCCCAGGGAACCCTGGACCACTTGTTGAGAACCACTGGTCTAAGTAAACCACCCCATACTATTTCCATGAAGACAAACCCCTTTTCCTTTAGCTTTTGTAACTGGTATTTGGGTAACAATTCTACTGGGCTTTTCATGGGCCTGCTTTATTATTATTATTTTAAATTATATAGTCAAATTTTCTAAAATACTTAGAAGCCTAAGTCTCATTGAAACTCAGTAGGATCAGACTCTTCATTGCTTAAGTCACTTTTGAAAATAGGATGTAGGTTTCTAAATCACTTAGACTCTTTTGAAAATGTTACCCCTAGTCTAGTTTATGTAGAGTCCAAGAACTCCAGAGCAACAAGCATCACCTCTCCCCACCCCTGCTCCCCTTTTTTTACCCTGTATTTGAACCCAAAATAGTCCCTGCTGTATTAGCCAAAAACAGTAATATACCCTTCTGCTCATAAAACATTCATTCTTACTGCTGTTTCCTGTCACCCTTCTCCTGCCTTGATTTCCCTGTTCCTTCTGTAAACATATTTAAAGTCTCAGTGATTCAAATAGAACTCACTTCTCTGTCAGCACATATGCTTCTCATTCAACAATCTTGTTATGCATTCAGCTTTTTCTTTTACTGCCACTACCTTGCTGGCATTGTAAAAAAGAACACCAAAAAAAAAAAAAAAATCCTTTAACAGGCCTTGAACCATTGTCATTACATGTTCCAGACTGCAACCCAGTGTGCAACCAGCACTTCACCACAAATAGGAAATGAGAAATTTTGAGGTATAATGAACACTATTGAATTTTTACAGGGGCTTAACACAAAGTTATTTAGCTCAGGTGTTTCAGGAATGGTGATATACTTGAGAAATTCAATGGTCAATGCCCTCAAGCTTTTTTCAGTGTGTGAGTAAATGTAGTTCTCATGAAATTGAGGGACCAATAGTACTGGTAGTTATGATTTTAAGCCTATACTACCTATCTGGTCTCCACATACCTGACTCCACAGCCACATTACTACTCCTAGCTGGGAATTCTGTGCTATTTGGGGATGGGTAGCTAGTGTAACACGGACAAGCCCCGGTTGTCGGCAGGCAGGATTGAACCTGGGATCTCTGGAGCTTAGTGCATGAGCCTCTACCGCATGAGCTAAAAGCCAACTTGTTGTTAGCTAAGGCTGTAAAGCAGACTCATTAATCTCGCTCTCTAAGTGGTCTCGGTGCCACTAGATGGGACAGAGCACCACACCCAGAAGGTGTGTGGGTTACACTAGGACAGGGCTGTGTATGGTAGAATCAGCCATAGAAAAAATCCCATTGACTTCAGCATTGACAGGATTGTTCAGTGACTGCAAATCATGCCCAATGTCAACAATATGAGACCGGGATGAGACAGCCACACAGTCAATGTGTCACAGTAGCTTCCCGGTTTCCTCAGACCTTCATTTCCATCTCCATATTGATCTAGTAAAGATACAACAGACTATACTATTGTAATGGGTTTCATTCATCATTGGGGCATCTCCTTGTGGCAGATTAGCTCCTTTCAGGTCAGTCATCCCCCTTCTGAGCGTTGCTCACACGCCTCTCCTCACTCTCCAGGACTAGAAGTTCTCCCTATTCGTGACTCAGCCTGTTGGACAGGCTGCTGTATAGTCCTCCCCTTCTGGGGTATCAAAGTCCCATTGGGTCAGCTGTCCACATGCCATTCCAGACAGTCTTCCAGTCCAAGGCCAGGTCCTGTGCCACTTTCCCAACAGCTGGTGGGAGAACCCAGGCTCACCCACTACTTCAGGTTCCAGCCCAGGGACCCTATGTCCAGCAACTATGGTCTGCTTGCTTCCCAGATCCTGTTGCTATTTCCCTGGGCCCCTTTCTACTCTCTTCTGGGTCACTCCTCTTGGTTTTCCACCCCAAACTTCCTCCTCCCAGGGAGTGACTGCAGACTACTACTTCTATAGCCCCTTTTTGTTCTCAACTTCATCTCTTTATACAGGCCCAACTTGCTCCTTCCCAGCTGAACTTCATCTTCCATTAGGCTTTATAGATCCCTGGCTCCCCGCCAGATGCATAGGAGGTTAATTGACCTAACTTAACCTGCTCTGCCTTGTGTGGGGTGGATACCATATCACAACTGTAAAACATGTAAAAATACTTTCCAGTCTAATTCCTACTGGAAGGAGAATGACCCTAATCCCTTTGGGGGCAGGGACAGTCTCTTAATATATGTTTGTACAGCACCTCGCACAATGGGTCTCCAGTCTCAGTTGAAGCATCGTAAGGATAATAATCATAAGAATCATGATATAAAGAATACTAACATCAAGGAAAGGGAGGCTGGTTTCTTGAGATTTCCAACCCGGTTTTGTGGATCCCAAGGAGCATCTTAGTTCTGATGTGCTTCTCCAACCCTATTGATATACTCCTATCACTATGAATTTGGGCCAGTTCCTGGCTTCAGTGAGGCTACTCACAGGAGTAAAGTTACTCCTGTGAATATGTGTTTGTAGGATTAGGTTTTTTATTCTTAAAATTTCTATTCAAATATTAAATGATGCATACTTTAGGGATTTTCTTATGAAACTGTAAAGAACTGCATTAGTGAAAAGAGTTGTTTTTCCCTTCCTCTTTTTTGGAAGAACAACAAGGTCTCCGGTTTATATTTAACTGCAGTTTTTTGCATATAACTATTATTCAGTTCTTTTCAGAGTCAACTTTGACATATTTACAGAATGCAGTAGGATTGCAAGCACTGGACACAGATACTATAGTGATGAGTGCCATAGAAATGCCAATAAATAAAAAAAGCAAATAATTACACATCTATGAATACATGTAACGTCCTAGTGTGATTTTTTTTTGCCTCTTAGTTAACAATGATGATGATGATGATGCCAAGAAAAATGTATTTTTTTCTATATAATAGAGGATACTTAACCAGTTACAGCATCTCATAATAGATGTGGGGCCTGTAATTTCTGGAAATATTTATTATTATTTAATGTCAACAAAATAGCTTTAAATACAAAAGCATATTTTTTTGGCCTGAGAAGGCCGATTTGTTTTAAGACCATCTTAATGTACAAAATTGTGAAGAGGAGAAAAAGCGATATCACCATTGGACTTCTTATTTTCAACATCTGGTTGTGGTCCACTGGGGGAAATGTAAGTAACAGCTTACCACATGGATTACAAATGTGCTGAATTGCAAGAATAAATATTAAATGAAAATATCCATAGCACCTGCAGCTTGTCCTGGAGAATTCCCCGGGAGTGTTGTGGGTGGGTTTTCAAGAAACCCCTAGTGAGATGCAAACTGCAACTGCAGCTGCTTGTAGTAGCAGCTTATATAGTGTTACTGAAGAGTTTGCAGATTCTATTCCATTCAATGAATCAACAGTGATCTGTGTTGCCAACACATTAAAAAAAGGGGAGAGTGATTGCAGAGGAAGAGGAGTTGTTATTGTTGTTATTCTTTTATTATTAGAATTTTTCCTTTGGGTTTTAGATTATCAGGAAAAAATTAAATAGTGAATGTCAAGTGGTTGTTTTCTTTTTAAAGTAAGTGAAATGCATGATGTATCTGGGCTAGAAGCAATGTTTACTCTGTCAAAAGATCAGAGTAAACAGTAGAAGACCAGCAATTGTATAAGTTTTGCTGACTTCATTCATATTCTGTATATACAGAACACTATACACATAGGTGACACTTGGCTTTATTTCAAGTGGTGTGTTAAAAAGGATTGAATTTAGGATTAAAATCTCCCCCCCCCCCCCTTTTTTTTTAAAGAGACCATGCTAACTCAGCATATATACCAGTGGTGACCCTCTGAGCCGCATACAACAGTCTTCAAAAGCTGGGGCATGCCTGCCTGGGCTTCAGCTGTGCCGAGGTGCCTGTCTGAGCTCAGGGCTTCAGCCCTGCTCCTTCTGAAGCCCCGAGCCCCGCAGGCCTGCTCCGTGGGGCTAAAACCCCCAGTACTCTCTTCCTGTTGGGCAGAAGACGGAGGTGATGCATGTGGGGGGACAAATGGGGTCATGTGCCCCCTCCCCGATTTTTGCCAGGGTTTGCTGGTCCCGCTTGGTCACATGGTGCCACCAGGCCCCCTCCCTGCATGGCAGCTCCCGGAGCCAGCAAGCTGGGAGCTGCAGCCGTAGGGAGAGGCAGAGGCAAACAGCTGGGAGCTGCCGGCAGGGGCTGCTGAGGGTAAGGGGGAGTGTTCCTGTTGGGCGCATGACTCAAGCTGTTGGGGGCGATGAACTTTTAAATTGTGCGCCCCCCCCCCCAGCAGGCACCGGTTGTCTCTGGCAAAAGCCCTTAGCCCCAGCACTTTGCTGCAGGGTAGAAGCCCTGAGTCGTCCTCATCCCCCCAGCCCCAAGTCTGGTAGATGGAGAATGTGGCAGAGACGGATGTGTGGGGCTCCGTGAGCCACACTTTAACTGTAGAAGAACTACATGAGACTCATGAGCCACGGTTTGGCCACCCCGATATATACACTTAGAAAATGGGGAGTTAAATTAAAAAGCATTAAACTGCTCATTTTGCTTCTATGCAGTGTTGTTGTAGCTGTGTCCCAGGATATTAGAGAGACAAGGTGGGTGAGGTAATAAAATATCTTTTATTGGACCAACTTCTCCCCAACAGAGGTTGGTCCAATAAAAGATATTACCTCACCCGTTTTGCTTCTAACATGCAAGGAGAAGGAACAGAACAGATGCACCACACCCTGCTATCTAGTCACTCAGGCGCATTGATGGGAATGGCAAATCAAAGACAGATCAATGTTGGCAGCACTAAAAGGGAAATATTACTGTTTTTCCTCTGAGTTTTATAATGTTAAGATAATAAAAAATATGACTGTCAAGTGGTTTATATATATATATATATATATATATATATATATATATATATTTGCAGTAAAATAATATAAATATTTTTAGCCATGAGAGGCTGCCAACATATTCTATTCTGGAATTTTGGAATTTGTGTGGGATCTTGGGGCCGGGGGGAGGAAGACAGCCTCACAAACATCTCTATGTCTAGCTGTTATAGTTCCCAGGGAGTACCCAAGTGGCACAGTGTTTAGAAAAGAGTCAGCCAGCACATATCTATCACCCAGAGGCACATTGCTAAAATACTAATCCTGTGCATAGGTACTTTAAATATTGTGCTCCCTCTGCAGGTGATTCTTTCCCCCTTATTTCTAGAATGCCATCAGTGCACGTGGTGCTTTGCAAATGTACCAAAGGAAGGCCCTGCATTGAATTCCTTATGTATAATTCTGGATTCTGCAGCCATGGAATTTATACCCTTCTCGATTACAGTCTAGCACCGATAGCTAGGATACAGATAATTACATTTTGAGAGTGGAGACACCATATTTTGGGCTCCAGCCAATCTGGGCTCAGTCCTGCCAGGGAGACATAGAGAGTAAAGGTAGGTTTGTGCCATCTTTGCTCATCCTGAATACTGGGGCTAAAATCTTAACCCGGAAGGTGATTGAACCTGGAGGCAAATATAGTGCCCATCTTTAAAAAAGGAAAGAAGGAGCACCCGGGGAACTACAGACCAGTCAGCCTCACCTCAGTACCTGGAAAAATCATGGAGCAGGTCCTCAAGGAAATCATTTTGAAGCACTTGGGGGAGAGGAAGGTGATCAGGAATGGTCAACATGGATTCACCAAGGGCAAGTCATGCCTGACCAACCTGATTGCCTTCTATGATGAGATAACTGGCACTGTAGATATGGGGAAAGCAATGGACGTGATCTATCTTGACTTTAGCAAAGCTGTCTCCCACAGTATTCTTGCCAGCTAGTTAAAAATGTATGGATTGGATGAATGGACTATAAGGTGGATAGAAAGCAGTCTAGATTGTCGGGCTCAACGGGTAGTGATCAATGGCTCGATGTCTAGTTGGCAGCCGGTATTAAGTAGAGTGCCCCTGGGGCTGGTTTTGTTCAACATCTTCATTAATGATCTGGATGATGGGATGGATAGCACTCTCAGCAAGTTCGCAGATGACACTAAGCTGCGGGGGAGAGGTATATACGGTGGAGGGTAGGGATAGGGTCCAGAGTGACCTAGACAAATTGGAGGATTGGGCCAAAAGAAATATGATGAGGTTCAACAAGGACAAGTGCAGAGTCCTGCACTTAGGACGGAAGAATCCCATGCACCGCTACAGGCTGGGGACCGACTGGCTAAGCAGCAGTTCTGCAGAAAAGGACCTGGGGATTACTGTGGATGAGAAGCTGGATATGAGTCAGCAGTGTGCCCTTGTTGCCAAAAAGGCTAACGGCATATTGGGCTGCATTAGTAGGAGCATTGCCAGCAGATGGAGGGAAGTGATTATTCCCCTCTATTCACCACTGGTGAGGCCACATCTGGAGTATTGAGTCCAGTTTTGGGCCCCTTACTACAGAAAGGATGTGGACAAATTAGAGAGAGTCCATCGGAGGGCAACAAAAATGATCAGGAGGCTGGGGCACATGACTTACAGGGAGAGGCTGTGGGAACTGGGCTTGTTTAGTCTGCAGAAGAGAAGAGTGAGGGGGGATTTGATAGCAGCCTTCAATTACCTGAAGGGGAGTTCCAAAGAGGATGGAGCTCGGCTGTTCTCAGTGGTGGCAGATGACAGAACAAGGAGCAATGGTCTTAAGTTGCAGAGGGGGAGGTCTAGGTTGGATATGAGGAAAAACTATTTCACTAGGAGGGTGGTGAGGCACTGGAAGGGGTTACCTAGGGAGGTGATGGAATCTCCAACCTTAGAGGTTTTTAAGGCCCGGCTTGACACAGCCCTGGCTGGGATGATTTAGTTGGTGTTGGTCCTGCTTTGAGCAGGGGGTTGGACTAGATGACCTCCTGAGGTCTCTTCCAACCCTAATCTTCTATGATTCTATGTTGCCGTACTAGTCAAAGAGGAGGGGGAGAGAAAGGGGAGCTCCCCTCTGCTTCTAGTAGAGGAGGAGAAGCTGTGCTCGCTCCTGCTGCCCCTTTACTTTTGCTCATGCTTCCACCCTGGTTTTCACAGTCCCCAACAGACCAACCAGCAGCCTAGGGTAAGCAAGAATAGAGAGTGCTTTGGCTATACCTCCTCTCTCCCCAACACTATCCTTCCCTACCCTGGGCATGGCCTCATCACACCTCTCCTCTGGGGACTGCAAGGGGGTTGCATAAAGTCATTGTGCCAGACTTGTGCTCTCAGAGAATCCCCTTTATACCAGGAGTCCTTGATGGGGAGAACTGGCTGGTTTCCAGTTCTTTTACAAGTCAGCATTTCCATTGGTTCATTTCTAACCCAACTGTCGAAACTCACCTTGGCCTGAAACTTGGTGTATGATGTCTAAAGGGGCCAGGACACAGCCCAGAAGTGAGGACTTTTTGGAAAGATCAGTATTGGAAAGGTTCCCAAAATAAGGGCCAAATTCTGCCTGGTCCTTACATATAGGTGCACAGTATAAGCGTGAGAGCAGGTGGCCTATGTATGGGCCAGACAGAATTGCAGCCATTGGCTTGGCAGAGCACAGGTGTTGTTCCATCTCTGCTCTCCTGGGGACAAATGATGCTTCAGCAGAGAAGATACAAGTAGGAGGCGGTACCATGGCTCTGAGCCCCTATGTACTGGCTTGTAGAGTGGGACCAGTGTGCAGGGTAGCGAGGATTCCAGGGGAGTGGGGGACAAATTCCTTTGCATATCTGAAAGCTTTGGGAGGCATTTGCAGTGCTCACTTCTGCACCATCCCCAACATAGGTTTCTAGAGACAAGGTACAATAGCATTTAAGTGAGGGATTGGAAGGTGGAGTAGGCTTCTCAGAAATGGGTGTCAGTGTCAACACACTTGTACATTCAATGCTTCGCACATCATTTGTGTAACACTTGAGAGGAGAAACTACTTACTGGCTTTTCAAAACAAATTACAGCATTCATGGCTGGATGGGAATATCAAAAAAGGTAAAAGTACCTAATGTGCCTGCAACTGAACATTCCCTTGTCCAGAGGCACCTGGAGTTTGTCAAAGCAATCTCCAATAAAGTGAAAAAAACTTGTCCCATTAGAACATGTGCTGTCCCTGGGAGGTTTGTGTTCTTCACCTGAATCCGGTTGCATACATTTCAAGGAAATAGCCATATTGACTTTTTTCAACTGAATATAGTAGCTGTTAGAAATGGGCTAAGTCTTATAGTACTTATGCAGTCACAGCTCCTACAAGAGTTAATGTCTCAGGACTTACAAGATCTGGTCCAACTTTTCACTGCAGGACATAAGGGGCCTGATTTTACACATTCTTGCACCTAATATAGAAATGTACAACTGTGCAAAATGCATGTAAAATGCTTCCATAGTGTGAGTGGAGAATTCAGATTTGTGAGCATTTTACACCCATTCTGCATTCACTTTGCATGGCTGTAATTGACTATACAAGGATGCAGCGTCCAATGTAGTCACAACATTTCTTAAGTAACAGAGATCTCTGTGTGTCTATAGGACATCTTCCAAAGGGAGCTTTGGGACCTGCACTCTTTGCTTCATTTCAAACTAGACTTTAAATAGCACTTTGATACCCTCAACCCTCCCACAGTGGCAGAGGGATCAACTAGATACCAAGTAGCATTTCCCAACTCTGATTAAATTACATTAATTTTTATTGTTATGAATCCCCATGAACAAGCCATAGGTTCTTGCCCTAAGGGGAACGGTATGGAAAAGGAAGTTCCATCATGGACAAGTTGGAAAAAAACTCTGACATAAGAATATTTTACACCCAAAGGGCCAAATTTTCAAAGAAGACCAAACTCAGCCTCTAATTTTGTGTTTACAGCTGAATGATGATGTAAAATTAAAGGCCATTTTTAAAATTTGGCTCTGATATTGAATAGGGCCAATATGACATCAAATTTATCTCAGAGATCACACAGATTGATACCTGAGTTTGCTAAAAATATTGTGTGTGTGTGTGTGTGTGCGCAGGCAAAGAGGCACATATGCAGGGCTGGACCTAGACCAAATGGTGCCCCAGGCGAGGAGCGTCTTTGGAGCCTCCCTCCATTTGTTAAACTTTTGAATACCATATTTTTTATTGCAGTGTAGCACATTTCATGACTTTGATGCACGATTTGCATACATGATTTATCTCTGTCATATAAGATACATTTGCATGCTAGGGGCTATACATCTGTATTTATTCATGCCATATATAAGCAAATAAAATTGTTTCCTATAAGCTTATAAAACCTTTTTAATTTTAAGAATAACTGAAATGTACTAACATCAAGAAATTGAACTGTGCACCCACATTGTGAACCAGTATTAAATAGTGTTACTGCAGGCGACAGCCTTAGAATGTTAACCCTAGTCCTTTAGTTCAAAAGGTCACTTTTCTCGCCTTTGCCATCGCAAACTGAAGCACAGCATCAGAGAGATTCAAAGACTGGCCAATGGCATTTTCAAGCGATAAAATAGCAAGTGATGTCAGTCTGTCGTCAGCCATTGTCGATAGAAGATATGTTTTAATGAACGTGAGGTTCGAAAAGCTGCACTCATCAGTCATGACTGTGAGCAGCAATGTGAGCAGAATCCTCAAAGCTATCCACACATTAGGAAAAGTGTCCTTCAGCTCTGCATCATGAATGAATTGGAGAATTTGGAGCAGAGAGTGCTTCCTGTGTTGCAAAATGTGATGGATGTTGTCCAATTTGACATAGGTCTTTATCATTGATGTCCAAACAGTCCCCATGTATTAGTATCCAGTGAAGGTCCATAAAATTGTTCAAGAGTGTTTTCCTGTCCACTGGCAGCTTATTAAGGTCATGCAAAATCCCCCAGATCTTTCTGTGGTGCTTCATTATCCAAACTTTTTTTCAATGGTCACTTGAGCAGTATCAACGAGCGAGCAAAAAAACCCTCCCTCTTGAATTTTTCTTCTGAGTTTCCTATTACTTCATCTCTGCCCTTGTAACCAAACTGTCTCTTCTTCTGATGAATACAAGTTTCCTTGAAGACAGGCTCAACTCCTAAGTTTTCCATCATTTCTTTGGCAACAGTGATGACATCTTCAAATGTGTTGTCTCTGTAGGCCACAATGAAATCAAAGTAGCTTTGCATCAAAGTTGTAGCGGTTGCGATGTCCATCGACTGAGTTTGTAATGCCTTGCTTACAATGTTTACTTGGAAAAGGATATTGTGCCAAACAACAATTTAGACCAGACATTTGAAGTCAGTGATCTGGTTTCCCAGGCTTTGTGCCTCGCGTCAGATTCCGGTCTCGGCTTTACTCAACTGTGTCAGTTCCATCAGGGCACTGTAAACCTCAGTCACTTGGTACCTCACTTGGCCTTACACTGTCAATGTGGCTTTCCCAGCGAGTGTCACTTAGCAGCTTCACGGTCAGATTTGCAATATTATCCATGAGGATCTTCCATCTGATAGTTGATGCTGAAAACAGGAGGTACATCCTTTACAGTACTCCAAAGAGAGATACTGAATCTAAAGAAGATGACACAGCATCTGACACAACCACGTTGAGGGAATGACAGCCACAAGGCACTAAGAAAACTCTTGGATTCAGTGCAAGGTTCCTTGCCTGGACGTCACTGCTTCTTCCCTTCATGTTCATGCAGTTGTCATAGCCTTGGCCATGGAAGTCCTGACATTTTATTTTGTACTCATTCAAAACGTTCATAAACACTTCTGTTAGGCCTTTTCCAGTAGAGTCGTCCACAGACTGGAAACAGATAAAGTGTTCTTTTACGTGGATACAGCCATCCTTGTCGCCAACAAATCTTACTGTAAACGATATCTTTTCACTGTGACTAATATCGGGAGTGAAGTTCATTATTATGGCACAGTACTTCGCTTTGCCGAGCCGCATCAATATGTTATCAAGCACCCTCCTTGCCATAAGGCCAATCAATTTCTTTTGAATTGTTTTGCTGTAGTTATAGTGTAACGGGTTTGGTCACAGAGACCCCCTTGAGGCTGTCATCTGATGTGCTGGAATTACCTCTGAGCTCATTTTCCATTGCCAGCTTGGGACTCCAGAACCCTGCCTTGTTGAGCCAGACACTCTAGTCTGCTGCAACACAGACCCAGGTCTGGTCCACGCCCCCAAAGCTGCAGTCTTTAACCAAAAACTGCTCAGCAAGTCACCTATCTCCAGCACCCAGATACCTAGCTCCCAATAGGATCCAAACCCCAAATAAAACCATTTTACTCCGTATAAAGCTTCTACAGGGTAAACTCATAAATTGTCCACCCTCTATAACACTGATAGAGAGATCTGCACAGCTGTTTGCTCTCCCAGGTATTAATCACTTACTCTGGGTTAATTAATAAACAAAAGTGATTGTATTAAGTATAAAAAGTAGGATTTAAGTGGTTTCAAGTAATAACAGACAGAACAAAATAAGTTACCAAGCAAATAAAACATAACACGCAAGTCTAAGCCTAATACATTTAAGAAACTGAATACAGGTACATCTCATCCTCAGAGATGTTCCAATAAGCTTCTTTCACAGACTAGACTCCTTCTTAGTCTGGGCCCAATCCTTTCCCCGGTACAGTTCTTGTTAGTTCCAGCTCAGGTGGTAACTAGGGCTTTTTCATGACTGCAGCCCCCTTTGTTCTGTTTCACAAGGAGGGAATCCTTGGTCTCTCTCTGGGTTCCCACCCTTCCTTCTAAATGGAAAAGCACCAGCTTTTAAGATGGATTCCAGTATCATGTGACATGTTCACATGTCCTGTGAGACTTCATTACTTACTGGCTGGCACCCACTGTGTACAGAAAGGCTTAGAAGTAAACAGAGCCATTTACAACCAATTGTCCTAGTTAATGGGAGCCATCAAGATTCCAAGCCACCATTAATGGCCCACACTTTGCATAGTTACCATAGGACTTCAGAGTAATACTTCATATTTTTAGCTTTAGATACAAGAATTATACATTCATACAAATAGATGAACACACTCAGTAGATTATAAGCTTTGTAATGATACCTTACAAGAGACCTTTTGCATAAAGCATATTCTGGTTACATTATATTTACACTCATAAGCATATTTCCATAAACATATGGAGTGCAACGTCACAAATTGTCCATAGCTTCTTTATGAACTACTTGATGTAGGTGCCTACGCATGACACCATGCAAGGAGCTCTACCAAACCAAGGAAATTACTGTTATGTTCTGTAAAAACAACAAGGAGTCTGGTGGCACCTTAAAGACTAACAGATTTATTTGGGCATAAGCTTTCGCGGGTAAAAACCTCACTTCTTCGGATACAGAACACTTCTTCTTGTTATGTTCTGTGAACAACTTATCTGACGAGCCCCGGAAAGCCAAATTATTCTTTGCAAGGAAGAGTGTAATTGAGATCAGACATGAGAGCATGTTCCTCCAAAGCTGAGTTTCTATATTAATAATGTGCAGATTTTCTACACCTATGCATTTATTCAGCTTAAGCCTGGACTCGACCTCCGTCTGTTTGGAGTGGGCCATAAAATGGCCAGTGACTTTTCATGTTGTTTCAGAGCATCAGCTAAATTATGCCAGTAATTGTATCTGGAGAGCACAAGCACTGATTTGGCATTTTGTCAAATATTTTGCAACAAAACCAAAACACTTTATCAGTTGATTTTGAGTAAACTAGCCAACACTGATTCAGTTTCTCACCATTCTCGAGCACTCTTTTACTGTGTGACTTTGGGAAGTGTCACTTCTGCTCATTTACTGGAAACATCATAGCCTCAGTTTTGCCTGGCCTGTTCAAAATTGTACAAATCAATATTGGCAGAGTTTAGGATTGCCTCCAAAAAGCAGGATCTGATGTACTGATATGTGGTGTGCTATTTTTCTCACTGCATGCGAGGCTGATTCTTTTTTATCATTTCTCTCCTTTTCATGTAAACCAGATTTTTCTTTGTTATTATTCTCCTTTTCTTGTGAGCCACATTCTTCTTTATCATCACTCTCCTTCATGCTGTCAGGAAAACTGGACGATTCTCCGTCACTTTCCTCACATTTCCATCTCTTATCTTCAGGTAAATCCGCTAATTCCTTAGTAATAGGACTGCCACCATTTACGCTTCACTCCTCAATTTCTTCTGCACTGGGATGATCCCTACTGCCTAAAGCCCAGTCTATTATTCTGTTTCAGATATTTTCCCATCAAATTTGCCCCTTGCTACAAACTAGATTGCAATAGAGCTTTTCATTACCTCTACTGAGCCCCTGTAGGCTTCTTCAGGAGCATTTTTTTTTCTATGGGGGAAAACAGACAGTATTAGGGAGAGCACAAGTCTATGTTCCGCAGCCTTAGAAAGTCATCAAACATTACGTGTTAAGCATGGCAAAAGAAGTAACAGTATTTCTTTTATATTGTTGCGTAGATAAGGGTTTGATAGATATCTCTGGTGTCTCAGTAAATATGTCCTTTATTAGTCGCTACTTTCTTCAAGTCTAAAAACACAATTACACTTTTACAATTACACAATAAAACAATATTGCAACTGGACTCTCACTTCACTTCACTTGTTCTTAACTCTCACTAACTAACTGGTGATGCCCCACCCTTTATATATCAACAAGGGCATGGCTGACAACATTCTAGGAGGTTCAAGGAAAATGTAGTTCTCAGAAAGTCTGGAAGATTCCATGAGATTCTACAAAGGTCCAGAACATTCTAGGAGATTAGTGAAAAATGAATCCACATACAGAACACCTGAAACATTTTACTTCAAACGTGCTATTTTCCCTTTTGTCGCTAACAACAAAAACAGCACCTCAAGCCCAGCACCCCCCAAGCCCAGCACCCCAGACAGTCACCTGGGTTGCCTGCCCCTAAATCCGGGTCTGCACATGTGCTATACATAATGAATAAAGTAATCAAAAAATTGTCAATTCCTTTTTTGGATCGACTTTTTTTTTCTTTATCCTGAGGTCTAACAGAAGTGTATAGGTGAAATGCATGGTGCGATGATTTGAGCATGTTATAAGGCTTACATGTGTAAATTTAATCAAGAGAAATTGGAATAAACTGTCTTCCGGTTTAGTGAAATAACAAAATTCAAATTAATTATTATGCCCTGCTCCCTCCTTATAACACAGTCCTTGGAACCTGTTTGAGTGCTGTACAGAGGTGTTTCTTTTACTAGGGTGATTATAGACACACCTGTTAGGACTGATATAACTAAAGCTGCGTCAACATTTCCATTGATTTGGTTTATGACCCAGCTGTAAAAACGTACTTTAGCCTTAGACATGGTAAATGATGTCTAACCTCAAGAGCACAAAAAAAGCAACTTCAGCTCCATTTTGTCAGTTACTACAGGGCAAAATAAAATTAGATAATTAGAAATAAAGAGTTTTCAGGAGCTTGCTTTACATGCCTATAATGGAAGGAATATTTCTTTCCACAATGAAATTGTGCAAGTTATTTAAGGCCATTAAGTGGTTTGGTGCCCTTAGGTGTTGAAATAATCTGACTGATTTTTGTTTTAAGTGGAAAAATGGCTACTGTGCATTTTTGTTTACAACTTTTATTAAGAATTTCACCAGCATTTTTAGCAGTGAGATGAGAAGAGTCTAATTTACTGCAGGGATTTGAGGGGCACAAACACCCTCCTTTTCTTTTTGGCTAGATGAAAGGGATGGTCCAAGACATATGGGAAGGGTGTCATGCATATTTTTTCTATTAGAATACAGGATCACAATGTGGAAAAGGTTAAGACTCGCTGATCTAGTGTATATTAAATGATGGTACAGGGCTCCTGCAAATCCAGTCTAGAGAAATTCTACTGAAAGATGTGACTCAAGTGAAACATTTTGTAGGTGACTGATTTGAAGTGAATAATTGGTCTCCACACCTTTCCCTGAGCCCCATGGGCTGAAAGCACTAAATACAACCACATGTTTGGGTAATGCTCCAGTAAAGGGAAGAAGGGGACCTAAGGAGACCTGGACGTAAAGTTAGGAGTGACTTGACATTTGCAGCAGTAAGAGAGGCACTTGTGTGATTGCCCCAGGTGTGGGTCAAAACCTCTTTCACAATGGAGAGGGATACAAGTGCTTATAGACTGGGAGAAGTTTTAGCCTGAGAATGAGGACTAGAAAAAGTGGCATATTACAACAAAAGACTATACTCTTCAAAGAATTGCAATGAGAGTAAGTTCAATATAAGTCATTTAAGAAAAGTCTGTTGTGTAGCTTGGATGTGTCCTTTAGAAAGAGGAAGATGATACATGTATAACTATTGATGCTGAACTTTAGATCATTCACTGCACCCGACTTGGGGAGTGCAACATTAATTCCATTATGGTATACTGTATATTTACACCAGGGGTCGGCAACCTTTGGCACGCGGCCCATCAGGGTAATGACATTTTACTGATGTTGACCATTGGCAGGCATGGCCCTCCGCAGCTCCCAGTGGCCACAGTTCGCCATTGCTGGCCACTGGGAGCTGCGGGGGACTGTGCCTGTGGATGGTCAACGTAAACACAATGTCTCGCGGCCCACCAGTGGATTATCCTGATGGGCTGCGTGCCGAAGGTTGCCAACCCCTGATTTACACACAGAAATGTTTGAGTGAAAATGGCCTCAACTTGGGTGACTTATGAGACACTAATCAAGGCAGTCAACCTCCTGTGGGATTCCAGTATTTGTTTAAGTTCTGTGGGTTTGGTAACCATGTTATAAATAACTGGGCAGGTATCACTTTCATCAACAAGAAGGAATGGCGGACTTGTATGGCAAATATTTCCATTAATTTAGACAATATTGTTGACATTAAACTGTGAGAGAGTCAAAACTGGTGCTTATTACTCTAGCTGGAGTCTCAAAAGATGTAGGAATATGAGAATATCTAGATTATGAGCCACTGAAGTTAATGGTAAGATTTCCATTGACTTCAGTGGATATCAGATCAGGCCCCTATACCTACAGAAGAGTTGAGAAACAAAACAGAAAACAATTTAACAGTCTGGGTAGGAAAGATGGCAAAAGCTCTCTGAAAAAATTATTAATATATGATAGAGATGATGTGAAATCTATACATTTGTTTTGATATTTGGCATACTTTCCACGGGGCAGCAACCCTACCGGGCGGGCATGTGGAAGCAATGGCCGTGCCAGAAGAGCGCGCCCAGCACCAGCCAGTGCAGGCACAGCACCGCCCAAATGTCAGGCTGACCGTGTCCGCGCGGGTGCAACTTGTGTGTGGGGGCCCTTTGATTATTCTGCCCTGGGGCCTGGAATTGCTGTCAGCGGGCCTGGGTGTAAGAATACTGCAGTAGGAAGTTGTAGGATAATCTGCCCACCCAGACAAACCCTAGAGGTCATAGGACCAGATTTTCAAAAGATCTATGGGCCTGATTTTTAAATTGGAACCAGATTTATCCAAGTGGTTAGAACCAAGCAGCTCCCACTATGATGCAAATGGGCAGAGTTTCAAAAGAGCTCAGCTCTTAACATGCAACAAACAGGTTTAGCTCTTTTGAAAATCTAGTTACTTGCTTCAGTGCTTAGACAGGAGCTAAGCACTCCTAAAAATCAAGTCCAAGTTGTGTGTCTTGAGTGCTGTTGAAAATCTAGCCTATAATGTAAGAAGTAATCCTGCACTGGTGGGGAGATGAATTAGATGATCTTGTAGATCTTGTCCATCTCTAACTTAAATGAGTCTATGGCCTCTATTCAAATTCTTGCCACGAATTAGAAACTGAACTGGTGGGTGGGTTTGTTAATCTATTCTGTGAACATTTTACCCCTTGAAGTTAAGCCATTAGTTCCCCCTCAAGTTATTAGTAAGAAAAATCTTCCATCTAGGTTGATGCTGTGTGTGCATGAAAGTACATGTGTGAAAGAGAGAGAACCAATCAGTATTATGAGTGCTCACACTTTACAACTAGAGCTGGGAGAATACTGCAGAAAAGTGTTTGTGAATACTTGTTTTTATTTATTTTATCTTTGTAAGCTAGTCTCATGATGTTTGGGACATGACTCATGATTTTCAAGTGCTTGGGGTTGCCAGTGCTATATTTTTTTTTCACGTGAATGTTTGCAGCAAGAGCAACTCTTATGACTACTCATACAAATTTGTGTTTGTTTGAAGGTTTGTGCTGGAATGGTTCCAGCGGCCATCTTGAATTCTTTTTGATTTCTCTCCTTGTGTCTATAAAATTTGTTGTCCATTCTGGGAGCAGAAATAATGACATGGATGATAGTTACACCATGCCAGTAATGGACAGCAAATAATTAAAGATGTAGTTGAGATGAACAGTCCATAGACTGAAAAATGTTGACATAAAAGGTTTGTCAAACCCTTTTGAATAGTTAACATATTTGTAATAACACAAAGCCTGTTTGTGAGTAATTCCCAAATAGACAAAAACATTGTGTATAGAATAACTGGTTTTTTATGAATAGTACACCTAGTTCTATTTACAAACCTTGAACGGGTGAATGCAATAGAATAAGAAAAGAAGAATGGTATTTCTGTACCCCTAATGTATATTTTCTGTTCAGAGTATAGTTTTACGGGCTATTGAAAATCCTACTTCTGGCATCCTTACTCATGTCAGAGAGCACTTACTGACAGGAGTAGCAATGAAACTACTTGCCTGAGTACGTTTTCACTAACATGAGTAAACAGAATGGGGCATGAGTTGTCACAAAGCACTAATGGGGAAGAAAATATAATTAGCTACGTGCTGCTGAGTGTTTAAAAGGTACAAAATATGTTCCTGCTCTAGGCTTCCTTTAAAGCTCAAGGAGGCCTGTCTCAGCCTCTAGTTTGCTCTGTTTTTCAATAGAATTTACTGGACCTTGATTGCCAGAATCTTGGTCTCTGGTGATCCTCTTCTTGAAGTTCTGGTTTCCAGTAGTATATCCTTTTTATGGAGTTTGGCTTGTGAATGATTCTGACCTTGAAGAAAGTGGGGAGGAGATTAGTGATTTAGCATCAGCCTTTGGCTGCTACTTCTGGGTTGTAATCGCCTTATTTATGATTATTTTTATGCACACCAATAAATCTAAACAGAACAAATAAATATCAGTGCATACTGCAGAATTCTTCATTTTATCTGGAGTGCTCGTTTTTCAGGATTTTTAGCAGTAGTTGTGATTTTTGTGTATGTGTTTTTGGTTTTTGCTGGTATTATTCCCAAGGTACATCAAATATAATTTGACATCTGGAATTTCTGGACAAAGAGTGCAGAAGATTAAGTGGCCTAAAGATGAACCAAATAACCTTCATATACTTTAAATGAGCGAATACACATGTATTAGGTCAACTTCATAGACATACTATACTTGGTTTAACATTTAAACTGTCCCTGTTAACATGTATATGGCAACATTATGGGTTTTATTCTGTTCCCACCAAAATCAACGTGAATTTTACCTTTGGCGTCAGTGGCAGAAGTAGCGGATCCAGTATAGATTCTGTCTAAAAAAAAAGGCCATTTTTGCTATGTTTCACTGTAGTATGGTATGAGGCAGTCTACAGAGAATAAATAAGACACATTTGAATTATGGGGCTAAAATTCCATATATGGGGTTCTGGTTAATTTATAAACCACAAGACTGAAGCTCCAGATGGTTTGTGTATCATAATGAGCAGAATCCCATCATGGATTTAAAACCCAATCATTCAAAACCCACTTGTTTATTATTATTAATTATTATTATTATTATTATTGTAGTTGTTACATCAATGAGTGGGTCTATCTAGGGCCAGACTGTGATGCTCTAACTCTCAATGAATAGTACCTTACTTCACAAGTAGTCCCATTCAAGTCTTACCAATGCCCATTACTTGTGGGGTAAATTGCTATTAAACCATAATAATGCAACACAATTTATCCATAGTGTTTGATGCACCATTGGTCGTATTAAGAAAGCAAAGGTCTATGGAAACTGATATCAAAGCTGATATCAAAAGAAGATTGCTAGTAATGATGTGCAGAAATAAGGACATTGATATTTTAAACAAAATTTCTTATGAACCATTTCTCTATTTGGCTTTGGGTGATTTCACACTTTGGACATTGTTGTTTTACTGTGAAATTTTGTGGTGATGCATATTTTTCATATCAAACCAGGCATGAGTACAAAAAGGCATATTTGAAGTTTTTCTGTCTACAAAGAGAAAGTGAGAGGGACCAAGTGAGAAACTTAGAGCTTGATTCTGGCACTGGTATAAAGCAGGAGTGATTCCATTGAAGCCTCATTGGTGTAGATGAAATCACAAACATGCTAAGCTTATGCCACCCACGGATTCCTCTATGCCAAAGGAATCCTCAGGTAGCTGGTTAGGATGACTTTCTGGCTGCTTGCACTGGCAAAGTGGTAAAAAGAAGCCACAGTGGGTGCTAAGATCTGGCCTGACAATTCTTAAAGAACAGCCAAATACTACTCTCGTTCAAAGGCGGGAGGAAGTAACTTTCATATTCACAGACCAGAGGAATATGGAATGTTTACTCTCCACATTTCCTGTGCTCATCTGTAATTCCCAAACCGAATACTCTTTTTGCCCTTTAAATAGTTCTTGTCCTGCTTCTAGGATTACAGTAAAAAGGCAATCTCTCTCTCTCTCTCTCTCTCTCTCTCTCTCACACACACACACACACACACACACACACACACACACACACAGCATGCCATCCTATAATTACTCAAAGCTACATATGGAACATGTGTGACTGCTACCATCTTGGTTGACACAGTGGGGATTAAACTGCAGACCTCCAGAACTGAGAACTTGAGCTAGTACAGCTTGAGCTAAAACTCTATGGATGGGCATGAAACAGACTCGGCTCCTCTGCAGATAAGACACAGAGGAGGCTGTGTAATGCACACTCACCAGTGGGTTACGTGTACAGTAAAGGACTCCCCCAATTCATATAAAATTATTCACCTGGAATGTACAGCTACAATTATGAAAAATGCATGAAGAGGACCAGATCCTAGCAACACTTCAGCACATGCTTAAATTTAGGCACCTGAGTAGTCCCATTGAGGTCAATGGAGCCTTACGAAGTCAATAGGACAACTCAGGTGCTTAATGTTAAGCAGGTGCTTAAGTATCTGGAGGATCATGGTCAAAATTACTTATCTGGAAACCTGAAAAGGTTTAGAATTCAGTTAAAATGAGTATCACTAATCTGGCTGTTAATCAGAACTATCCAAGTTTACAGAGAGCATCATTCCCCATCCCCACACAGCCTCCACCCCTACCATCTGTGCATCAGTCCTTCCTTCCCACCCTCCTGCTGCTGCTGGTGGTTTGGCAGTGCCCACTATCCCAGATCGGTGTGTCTGACTGATGGCAAACCCACTTCTTTGCATTGTGTGTTTTCGTCCTTATTTGCACCCTCTCAGACCCAGGAAAACCATTCAAAATTATGTATCCTGGGGCTCTTGAGCATGTAGTTTAAGCGCATGCATTCAGGGAACCTGAAGAAATATTATGTGGTTACAGTCCGATGTGAAATCCAACGAACACAGCTCAGTACTAAAAAACAAACAAACAAAGCCCAATGTTTTCACATTTCTACTGATGTCCAGATTGGGGGGAGGGGAGGGGAAGATATGCCCAGCTTTAATGATGCCAAACATTTAGCAGGCAACAGGAACTCTATAAGTGGTATATTTGTATAATTTTTAATTTTGCAACACCTAATTCATACCACTTTAAATGTCACATGCTGCCCCATGGAAAGAAAATAGTCAGACATTTAATACATTTTCAGACTATTCCATTAAAAAAACTCCCCAAAATTTGTCCATGATAAAAGGATTTACAAGAGAACACAGTGCAGGAATCATCTAACAAAGGCCCCTTCTGCACTGATATTTCAACCATGCTAGCATCTTGCTAGACAACCATTTTTATTGGCTTTAAATATCAGTGTGGACAAAGCCTTGCTACATACACTTTATTGGATTGTTCCTGCATTATAGTCTCAGCACCTAAAGGCTTTTTAAACAGTTCATTTAACATGGGAGCTGTGCAAATAATGGATTTTTCGATTAGCTGGTAATTTAAAAAAATCATTTTAGGTTGGACATAACATTTGGTTTCAACAAAATCTAAACATTTTGTCTCAATATTGACCATTTAAAATGTTTTTGGTTGTTTTGTTTACACTATTACAGAGCTCTCCAAATCCCCTTTAAACATGGTGAGGTTCTGTCTACGTTAGCAAGGGAAAACATGTAAACACCTTATTAGTATGAACTATGTTTAAACAGGATTCTTAAGTAAGATGCTAAAGTGGTTCCAGAGCAATGGTTAATGTTGGACTTGGGAGGGGGGGTGAGAGTAGGTGACAGTGCAATGCCCCCATGTGAAAAAAGAAAAGGTGTTTGAGGGGGAAGTACACCAATAATTTCTTTACTTCAGTTCAAGCCCTGGAGTTGCTAATATGAGAACCTTGTTATAGAAGACTTTGGCCTTGCTACCTGTAATTGTTCCCAACAGAAAGAGGGACCATCAGGGAGCTGATTATTGCTTCCTGATTTTCTGTCCCAGTTCTGGTTCCTGTGCAGGTTAGAGCAGCCTAGAGGCTGCTGTAATATGTCACAGATGACAGCAGTCTCTAAGAGACCATCAGCCAGAAAAGCATAGCAGGCACACACTGTGATCCAGCCATTCCGCCTTCCTGCCCCTTCTTACCTTAACACTGTACTTGGTGATATGGGGAGGGTGGCATAGAACTAGCTATGGTATCTCTGTGCCCACTAGGGACTCCTCCCCACTGGGGGTAACCCCAGCAGAAGACTTTAGGGATGGAGTAGGCCAGAGAATCTGTAGGAATTTCACTGCTATGCAAAGCTAGAGGCTGTAATGGCTAAGGAATCAATCTCAGTGTTCGGAGTGGGAAAAAATGAAACCAAACAAAAACACCTGCATAAAAACTCTGTGCGCACACAGGCACACACACACACACACACACACACAGAGTACAGTGCACTCAATTTATCATCACTGTGTGTAGGCTGCACTGAGGAAAGCTTTCCAAACACTGTACTTGCTGTGGAATGTAGTCATTCTTCATTATATTCTTCAGGGCATAAGTATTTCTAAACCCAAAGTGTTTCGCAGCATATTTTAAATAACGAGTCATCTTACAAAATGTTCTCAGTGTCTCCAGTGTTTCTGCATGCGTGCTACTTCTTATGCAAGAAAAAAGATACACAACAATAGTAAAGATAACCATTTCAACCCCAAAGGCTACCTCAACACAACCTTCAATACACTCTAACGTTTTATTCTAGATGTATAGAGATGTATAAATGGGCTAGGACTAGAAAATCCAGACTTTGAAAAGGCTTTTGCCCAGGATTATCCTCAGAGCTCCAAAATTGGCAAGGATAGCGTGTTGGGTACCAATCTAAGGTGCCCTGACTGGGAGAAAAGTGTATGCGACAATAACATGGATTTCCGGCACTGATATTAAAAACAGAAAACAGCATCTGCTTCCTATTTTCTATTATTTTATAGTGCCTGCAAGTGTGCTAGGCACTTCATAGAAGACACATGGAAAACAACCTCCTGCCTGAAGACTTAACAGTAAAATGATAGGCATGATAGATCGAGTGAGCATCATACATAATATGCACCAAGAATAGTATGCTAGATACTTCACAGACAAATAAAAGATGCCTTTGAGGAGCTTACCGTTTAAGATGGAGAACAATAATGGTTTGGTTTGTGGAAGAGAGGGTAAGAACAAGGATTGCACCTCTGGACTGAGAATTTAAAGCAGTAAAGATAGCAATAAGCATTCCTATAGCCCAGTTGTACTGAAGGGGAAATAGAACAATAATGTTTCTAGCAGGATTTAGAATCAGTAGAACAGATTTTGCTTTCAATTACATCAATGTAATAGTAATCAGAATTTGGCCCAGTGGACCCAAACCTGGAATTGTTACTCAGACCTTAGCCAAAATTCTCACTGGGAAGTGGAAGTTTGGACTCAGAATGGACAACAGAACTGGGCCCAGTCATAGGCTAGAGCAAACAGGAAGGTGCAAAGATGAGATTTGTAGAATTTCAAATCATGCAAAACTTGCTTGTTTGTAAGTATCAGAGGGGTAGCTGTGTTAGTCTGTATCCACAAAAACAGTGAGGAGTCCAGTTGGGGGGCGGTCTGTCAGCGAGGACTGGGGAGGGATCACTTCCCTCGATCTGCTGGCAATGCTCCTACTTATACAGCCCAAAATACCATTAGCCTTCTTGGCAACAAGGGCACACTGTTGACTCATATCCAGCTTCTTGTCCACTGTAACCCCTAGGTCCTTTTCTGTAGAACTGCTGCCTAGCCACTCGGTCCCTAGGTGGTGGTAGTCGGTGGTGTCTAGAAGACAGCTAGGAGTGCTGGTAGCATAGGTTCTGAGGAGAGAGTCCAAATAGCCAGATAATCCTGCTGTAAGAGTGCCAATGCCTGAGATGATGGGGCATCCAGGATTTCCAGGTTTATGGATCTTGGGTAGCAGACAGAATACCTCTGGTTTGGGCCCTAGAGGTGTGTCTGTGTAGACAGGCCCAACAAGGAAAATAACAGAACACCACTGGCCATCACGGACAGCCCCCAGCTAAAACCTCTCTAGCGCATCATCAACGATCTAGAACCTATCCTGGAAAATGATCCCCCTCTCTCACAGGCCTTGGGAGGCAGGCCAGTCCTCGCTTACAGACTGCCCCCCAACCTGAACCAAATACTCACCAGCAACTACACACGACACCACAGAAACACTAACCCAGGAACCAATCCCTGTAACAAACCCGTTGCCTTCTCTGTCCCCATATCTACTCTAGCGACACCATCATAGGACCTAAGCACACCAGCCACACCATTGGGGCTCATTCACCTGCACATCTACTAATGTGATATATGCTATCATGTGCCAGCAATGCTCCTCTGCCATGTACATTGGCCAAACTGGACAGTCTCTACATAAAAGGATAAATGGACACAAATCAGACATCAGGAATGGTAACATACAAAAGCCAGTAGGAAAACACTTCAATCTCCCTGGACATTCAATAACAGATTTAAAAGTAGCCATTCTTCAACCAAAAAAGTCAAAAACAGACTTCAAAGAGAAACTGCAGAACTACAATTCATTTGCAAACTTAACATCATCAGTTTGGGCTTGAATAGGGACTGGGAGTGGCTGGCTCGCTACAAAAGCAATTTTCCCTCTCTTGGTATTGACACCTCCTCACCAATTATTGGGAGTGGACCCCATCCACCTTGACTGAATTGGCCTTCAACATTGGTTCTCCACTTGTAAGGTAACTCCCTTCTCTTCATGTCCTAATATATATTTTTGCCTGTATCTGTAATTTTCACTCCATGCATATGAAGAAGTGGGGTTTTTTACCCATGAAAGCTTATGCCCAAATAAAGCTGTTAATCTTTAAGGTGCCACCGGACTCCTCATTGTTTTTGCTTGTTTTTGTGTTTCGTTACAAACTCAGACCAAGTTGAGCAAAAGATTCACTAAAAGTCTTGGACTTCCTAAGGGAATCTGGGCCCAGTTTTGAGTGAACCCTGGCTGATTTATGCTTTTAATTTTCACATGGTTTTGATATGAAACCAGATAAAACTTGGCAGTTTTGACTGTGGTTCACTTTGAGATTTTGAGGATTTTTTGGACCTAAAACTCAAAGCAAAACTCATAGGCTGCGAACCCACCTAGATACAAATAAAAGAAAACAGCCCCTCCATACAGTGAAACCATGGAGTTTTGCGTAGTTCTGAAGTACTGAGGGAATAATTCAATGGTACTGGCACTCAGACACCATGGTGATGGACATCCTGATGAAAACCTAGAAGGATAGACAAAAGATTCAGGATTGCTGGGACAACACACATGAAAGAGTGACCTGTAAGGAGAGAGAAGACCAAACCTGAAGCAAAATGAGTGAATTTGCTGCATATAGTAAGGTTATGATGACAAAGTAAGTTTGGAAAACCAGAGTGGCAATTTTGATGGTGGAGGCCAATGAAGATAATGAAGGAGGAGGAGGGTGATGTGGCCCTGACTCTAGGAGCAAGAGAATAGCTTGGCTACAGTATTCTCAAACATATGAAGATTAGTGAGTAGAAAGTCTAGATCACAAAAGAAGGAACTGAAATGGTTAGAGAATAAATCATTAATAGGGATTTTAGCTGAGACAGGGACCAGGTAGGGATAAATTCTAGTAAAGCTCCAGAGATGGTGACAGACACACTGACCAATGAAGGGAATATATTTTTCAAGCATGACTCCAAAGGTCTTAGCCATTCACAAAGCTGCTTCACTGTTCTACTTAAAATCCAGAGAATTTACAGCATAAGGATATAGAGTTTCCACATTCATGTAAAGGTTGGGTCTAATTTCCCTTTAAAATCAATGGGAATCTTTCTACTGATTTCAATGGGCTTTGGATCAGATTTTTTGTCCTCTTTGCTGTAATTGTCAGAAGGGTGCCATTGTATTGTCCCTTATGGAGATGCTTTTGGTGATCTATCTATCTACTATGATTTGGACTAACACACAGACCTCTGAGCAGCCTTTAGTGCTGCAGTGTTGTGCTTACAACTCCTTAATATTAAAAAGGCTAGAAAGATAAATGCTGTACAAGTGAAACTGGACAGACAGTGCTTAGAGTAAAACAAAGCAATATTAACATGTGTGGTTGTCCTATTCCTCGAGGACATTTCACCAGCCTCATGTGTCATTGCAACCTTCTAAGTCAGAAGTCACAGTTTTGACAATAGAATTTTCCATGTATGGTAAACAATACGTGATTGAGGAGATATGCTCAAGGTCTGTCAGCATGCTAAAAATAGTTGCACATCGGTGTGAAAAGGGTCATTTCACAAAGCATGAATATCGCATATTTTCTTACCTGTTAATAGTCTGTAAAATCTCATGAGAAATAGTTTTATATTTTGGGGTTCATTGATGTGTATTGTTTGTATATAAAATGTTTAAAATATTTTGCCTGGGCATAGCTCTTGTCATTTTAGGCTCTCAAATCACATTATATACATTAACTAAGCCTCACAACACCTGTGATGTAGGGATAACTATGTTTACTGGTTATACTGAGGCATAGAAAGCTTAAGGCCCAGATTTTTAGAGGTATTTAGGTGTAGCTGCACTCAGTGTTGTAATGCTAACTGATTTAGGAGCCTAAACATCATTATCAGATGGGATTTAGGCACTTAGAAGTCTAAATTCTATCAACTGTCAATAGGATTTTGGGTCCTAAGTGCCTAAATCCCTTTTGAAAAAGAGATCTAGGCTCCTAAATCAGGAGTTGCAACGTTGCGTGCCGCATTGCCTAAATACCTTTAAAACTCTGGGCGTAAATCACTTGTCTAAGGTGGCCTTATGTGTCAGTGGCAGAGAAAAGAATAAACCACAAGAGTACTTAATCATAGCCCCAGGTTGTAACCACTAGACCTTATTGCCTTTGAAATGAAGTTCAAGAGGAAGAACTTTCTCTGCAAGAGAAAGTTCAATCCAGCCCTTCACGGTCAGTGACAAGTAGCAGTCGCTGCTTCTACACTATAAAAAGCCAGAGTGTCACCTCCCCCTCCTCCCCTTACTCACGTTAGTGAGCAGTTACTCACATGAATAATCCCATTGATGTCACTGAGACTACTCATCTGAGTTATTGCTTACCAATGTGGCCTTAGTTATTTAAAAACACCAGGACATTTGTATAGATGAGACTTATGGGAATGAAAGGGGAGAATCAAATTCCTTCTTATCTTCATTCTCATGCTCCCCATTTCTTCTCTTCCTTCCCCTCTCCCCAACCCTACCCATCCTGACGGGCCAGGAAAGGCAGCCCATCATGGAGAGTGCACATTCCATATACAACTTTAAGAGATGTAACAGTGATCATGCTCCCCTTGAGTGCTGGGGAGTTCTGGGAGGAACAATGCCTTAGGGAGTTCCCACTGCAAGCAGCATCCCACTGTGGATGTGCCCAAGAAATAGACACGAGCCCTCTAGGTATACAGAAAGGGTGCAAACACTTAAATACATGGGTATAAACAAAGTGCAGTGCAAATCAGACATTTAAAAAGTCAAATAAAAACATTTAAAACCTGCCTCCCAAATCTTTCCAGATGTTAAAATGAGTAAGCAGTATTAGACAGTCTTTTTTTATTAGTATTTGGCTTGGTGTTTGGATTAATTTTCATCTTTTCTCCCTTGTCCCCCTTGCCCAGGGTTCAGAGGTGGTCTCCAATGTGTTAATTTTAGCTTTTCTTTATAATGTAAACACACGCACTAAGGCATTCTCATTATAAAGTGAGTAAGATAAATGTAACCCTGCTCAATTAAATCTGGAAGTTTTTACGTCTTAACAAAAAAAAGATGTTGTTCCATTTCATGTTGGCATCAATGGCAGCACTTGTGTGTAATATAATTAGCATTGGTAGCTGAAGTTCCCCACAGGGGGCTGATTCAAGACAGATGATGGTAGAAATGGCATTAGACACCAAAAAATAAAAAGTGGAATGTGGCTTTTGGCGCAAGGAATCTCATTTAGTAAGAGAATGTCCTCACTGCGGAGTTAACCCAGGCTCTTACTTGGGTGTTGCCTCCGAACCTGGCTCCCATGCACACCCACAAACCTCTGACCCACGCATGGTGTTGCTTTCACCTCAAACTAGCTACCCTATTTGGGGCTATAGGCTAAAGCCTGAGTGCTACTTTTACTCAGGGTAGTAACCTACCCACTTTTCAGTGAGTACATAGGCTAAAACACTTGAGTTCTCATTGTCCTCCAGTGCCCTCCCGCAGCTCCCCTGAGTGCTTAGAAAGACAGACAAGTTCTCCCATAATTCACTGGGAAAGACTCATAGAGCAGCTCAGCTAAGAACAATGGAATGTGCCCCCTGAAATCCCACCAATGTGTAGGAGTGAGTGTGGCACCAGTGTGGACCCATTGGCTTGAGTGTGGCTTTGCAGTGTGACCGCTTACACCCAAGCTAGGTTACCCTGCATGCTCATTCCTGTGTGCCAATTGCCCAAGTTCACCCTACAGTGAAGAAATACTGTAAAGCAGAAAGTTCATTTCACAATGAATGGTCTCAGAGTTAAGTCTAATCTTTAGTCCCAACCCAGCAAAATGCTAAATCCAGACTTAAGCTTCAGCACACGAGTAGCTCCAGTGAAGTCACATTCTTTGGTGCTTTGCTAGACCAGGGGTCTTCATTAATAATCTGGAAATGGGATTAAACAACACTTTTTAAAAAAAGTACAGATGATACTAAAAATTGACCTGTGATCATTCTACACCTGAGTAATCCCATCAAGTTCAATGGTACAGCTTGTGTGAAGAATTTGATCATAGTTTGACCCTACAGGCAGAGGTAACCTATTTGAGGGGTATCTCAGATACCAGTGAAGTCACAGATATAATTCAAAGGAACACATAGATTAGAAGTATGATCAGAAAAACAAATAAGGCTCAACTTGAAAAAAATGAGATGAATAAACTCTGCTGGATTTAGTACATGTGGATTTCATGAACCAGACTCAGCAGTGTCCATTCATAGGACGTGGCAATAAACCAACCCCTGCAATCCACTTGAGTCTTGTCTTCTCTAGAAGATGTTATTCTGTTGGAACATGGTGAGTTTAGCATCATGTTTTAAATCTTGGTCCTGGCAGGTTTTCAACACAATTACCTGACAATTCTGACCAACATTTGCCTACACTGACAGTGACCAGTTAATCATGGTCAGCTTCATGTTCGCTCAGCTCTTCACAGTCAAGTTCAAACATGATAACATTTTTGTAGTGTAGACAGCGATTTGAATGTTCAGGCTATGTAGAAACCAAATTTCCTGGATATGTCCTTTCCCCACCTCTCTAACACAGGGCAGTCCTTAGACTCCCTCTAGACTTATTAGACTGACTTAGTCTTAACTTTAAATTCTGCCCATGGTCTGTATGTATCCTTTCTACAATTACAATGTTTCCCAAACTTGGGATGCCGCTTGTGTAGGGAAAGCCCCTGGCGGGCCAGGCCGGTTTGTTTACCTGCCACGTCCGCAGGTCCGGCCGATTGCAGGTCCCACTGGCCACGGTTCGCTGCTCCAGGCCAATGGGAGCTGCTGGAAGCAGCGGCCAGTACGTCCCTCAGCCCGCGCCGCTTCCAGCAGCTCCCATTGGCCTGGAGCAGCAAACCACGGCCCGGCCCACCAGGAGCTTTCCCTACACAAGCGGCATCCCAAGTTTGGGAAACACTAATAATAGTTCTTTACTCTTTCATTCACGAATACCAAATAAAATCAAATAACTAAGATTTCACATCTTTGTGAGATATTATTATCCCCATTTTACAGATGGGTAAAATGAAGCACAGAGCAGTTAAGTGACTTACTCAGGGCCAAATGCAAGTAACTGGCAAAGCAAGGAATGGACCCAAGAGTCCTGAATCTGAGTGCTGTGCTCTAACTACTAAAATAATCATAATGAATAATAAATAATAACTTGCCTTTACATAACACTTTTCAGCTATAGATCTCAAAGTGTTTTACACAGGAGGAAAATATCATCCTCATTTAACAGAGAGAGAAACTGAGGCACAGGTAAGTGATGCAAATTGCCCAAGGTCGTCCAATAGATTTCTTTCTTACTTTCAGTACTGAAAGTACTGAAGCAGACGGTTTAAAAAAAGCTTTGACAATTGAACTAAAATGTAAAAGGTGTGACCATAGATCTTGCTATATTTAACGTTCTGCTGGAAACCATGTGCTGTCTAATGAAAGATTTTCTGTTAGGATGGGCTTTTTTTTCCCATTCTGAAGGGACACATTTCTGGCAATAGAGGAAAATCTGGGAACATGTATTTCCTTGAGGTTCTAAGTTATTGAATAAGGATTATGATATAACTTCCACCTGAGCAATTCTCATCACCATAGTAACTATACTCAGCCTCCTGCAAGCCACACTGGAAGGTTGGACTGGACTCTCCCCATGCTCAGGGTGGGTGAGTTGGCAAGAGAGTGGTATTGGTAGCCAGGTTTGTCTCCTCACTGGCTCAACCACTGAAATCAAATGTGCCAAATATTATCGCCTCTGGTGGCACTGCTCTAAGGTTCTTTGTCAAGCTATTGACTATGATGTAGTGTCTCCAACTTTTGGATCAGGCCTGAGTAACACAAATTATTAATTGCCAATTTTGCTACAGTGATTAATGTTCATTAAGGAAAAGTGTTTTTCATATGAATTTGGCCAGACTGCTACAGAGATCTTGATTTGCTGCATAGAAACATGGAAAAGCTTGGTTAGCTTGGGAATCTCTAAGTCAGCCTAGTCCATGCCAGTGCTTGTGACAGCAATATCTACCTTTCAGCAAGCACCATCACAAACATTGTTGATAGACATCCTAGATTTAAATCTCTAATACTAATGGCCATACCTACGTTGTTAGGTCACTTATTCCACATTACAGATCTTCTGATTGAAAACTTTTATTCAATCACAGTAAATTCTCCTTTATGTCTTTATTGAGTAGCATGGAGAGATTTCTACCTAGATCTTTATGATCACTACCGAAAGTGGGGAATTATTTTGCCCTTGAAATATATAATTAATATGGTGCTTATGAAGCAAGTGTGATTTTTCACTCAGCAGCTTTAGCAGAGGAACTGCTTTGGAGTAGCTTGATGTAGCATCATGGTGTCACGGAGTATGGGGGACTCAGGGCCCTGCACCCCCGGCTTCCTGCGATTCACCATGACTCTCAGCCAGCCAGTAAAGCAGAAGGTTTATTTAGATGACAGGAATACAGTCCAAGACTGGTCTTGCAGGCATAGACAACAGGATACCCCTCAGTTAGGTCCATCTTGGGGTCCTCGGGCATCCCAGCCCCCTTGGGAGGTCAGAGCCCTCTCTGCCTCCCAGCCACCTCACCGGCCCGCTCCTGAGACTCTGCCTTCAGCGACCCCTCCCACAGCCTTTGTTCAGTTTCCCAGGCAAAGGTGTCACCTCGCCCCAGCCCCCTCCTGGGTTCTCATGTTACAGGCTCAGGTATTTTCAGTCAGTCTCCCATCCCCCAATGCAGACTATCCCAGCCACACTCCCCTGTCAGCATTCACAGACCACAGTAAGAACAGTCCCAGTTCGTCACACATGGATCAGCAATTGTACAATTTATAGTATAGTGCTGACTGTAGGGAGACAATTTATAATGCCTAGAAATGGCTCAAGTTAGACGGCTGAGTAAAGCAATCAAGAAAGTGCAGTTGGGTGAATACTTCAAGGTATTTTCCACAAATAGTCACTAGCGTAAAACACCTGATTTCATTTTGCTGGTGTTTCTAGCCCTTTTTTTGTTTGCTTTCCCTGGATGTTCCAACAAATGAGTTTACTTTAGGAATGTGAATAGTAACAATGAATTTGAAGCAAATATTAGAGAATATTCCTTAAACAAATGAGTTGTCCTCATCCAGTCAGAGAACAGAAACAATACCATGTGACCTATATGTGCAATCAGAGCTAGCCAATCAGATTTCAAACACCCCCAAAATGTGTACTCTGCAGATTCATGTTTTAGGCTGTTTAAGTGGCTGAAAACTTATTCTTTGCAAAGAGTATCACTGGCAAAATGTCCTGAAGAGAGCTATTAGTCTGCATGAGGCCAAATCCTCATAAATTAAGCTCAAGTGTGCTGTCTAGAAATATGACTTACAATATAGGCAAGGATCTTCTATGGGAATGCCTGAGATGCACATTTCAGCTGCAAATTGGCCTTTATGATAGGTGAAACACTTTGCTACCAGAACATTTAGTCACCATTTTGCTAATTAAAAGCTTGCCCCAAAGACCACACCTAGTGCCAGTTTAGTTTTCATTGTCACTCCTTCAGACATGTTTTTCCTATGCTCCTTTGTTATTTTAGTGATGGTGGCATAGTAAATTATAGTCCCAGTTGGATTTGAACTGATCCTAGTACTGGTCCCCACAGGATTGCTAATGATTACACAGCTGCCCACTAGGCACTCTATAATGTAGACTCATGGGTCTTGCTCCAACCAAAGTTGCAATTAAGTTTATTTTCATTCAAAACAAAATATATTGGGATTATTGTCAGAGCAGCCCCAGAGGACTTCATAGGGGGGTCTAGTAAGCATTGGTAGGAATATTAGAAACCCTGAGGTTATTAGTACTGCTAGGGCAGCAGGCTTTGTGGCCAGCAGAGGTGTAATTTGCCTATGCTGCCCACCACACATTGGAGCAAAGTAATCAAGTAAGAGGGTCAGGGGACTTTAATATAACACCGGTCAGGTGCAAGGCCCCACAACTATAGAACCAGATTCTCAGCTGAGGTAAATCAATGTAGTGCCATTGGCTTCAATGGTGATTTAAATCAGCTGAGAATCTGGCCTGTATTCTTCATGGAATATGGCCTAGGCTCTGGAAAAACACAGCAGCAAAACTAGATTTTTATTTTTGCTTTGTGGGGAAGCTGGCATATGACATGTTTAGCCTAGCCGTACATCAGGAATCAACCCTCCTTAGCAGTTTGAAGAGCAAGAATGTAGTTTAACATTTTTGGGAAACAGCCATCTCAAAATGACCATGAAAAAGCAGATATGATCCCACCAATAAACTTTAGCAAACACAGAGAAAGCATTAGTGAAGTGCAACAAGTACAGATATGTATTTGTAACTGAATATTAACCAAACTCCATGTAATGTAGATTATTTTGCCTGCAACTGAGGCTTGTATTCAATACATTTCTGTAAAACAGCAGTTCCCCCTTCATACAAAGAAGAACGATGCTTTATTAAAAAGGTTATATTGGGTTGTGCTCAAGTATGTGACATGAGAGCTAAATGCTTCTGTGGGTTAATGCCAAGATACAGGAGAATGAGGGAGATGCTTAGACAAAGAGTATGTAAGCATTACTCACATATGGATATATTGGGTTAAAATCCCGTATTGGCTGCAAATAGCAATGGGCCCAAAATTCTTATGTGGAATGAAATCCAAATCTGAACATTCTCAAAGTTCAGGGAGTTTTTTGTCCAGGGTTTTGGTTCAGGCCCTTACATGGTCACCAATGAATATGTCTTTGGTGGCATCATTTTAATCCCACCCGAGTGGACATTTCCTCTCTGCCACTACTGCTCCTCATTCCCCCACAAAGCCCTTACATCAAACAATTTTCTATGATTGCCTTTAGTGCCCTTCAGAAACGATATTATCCCGGGTGCATAGAATCTCAATACCTACCTCCCAGAGCAGAAGCTCGGTAGTTATAGATTTTGGGGTGAGTGAACTGGGGAGGGGGAATCAATGAATCCCTTCAACATATTTGTGTTGATACATGGCACAAGCCACAGTGGGATCTGATTCCCAATTTCCCTGAATTCCAGGGCTGTTCAGAGCCTGTTTTTTGATGTGGGCCTGGCTCTATTTTTCCATGAAAGGAATGTATGGTCTATATTCATAGTAGAGCATTATTAGCTGGGAACTTTTTCTATATTTATTTATTTAAATTGTAACCTTCAAAACAAATAAATCAGGATTACAGGATTAGTAAATCATTAGTAATCTTCTTTAGAACATGCCATATCTCTTGATCCTAGCAATGGAATTTGATCATGTACCATTTTTTATCACTAAAATTTTAAAGATTGAAAACTTACCTTCATTTTTTGTTCAAGGGAAACACAACACAGGATCAGTGGGGGCCTTGCATGATTGAGATGGGTGATCATTTCTTTGCACCATTCCAAGCTGCTGACATTCGTGATATTAGTGCCTCACTTTCACAAGCAGCAACAGTTTTTTTTACTAGAAAAAAATGTTTAATTAGAATGGGATAACCTTACAGTCTGCCCTGAGTGAGAGTCAGCACAGAACTGCACCATCCCATTAGCAGACTAAAGACTGAAATGTGACAAAAACTATCTGGCCTAGAATAATTTACTTCACCCCTTTTGGGGAATCAGCTTATTCCCACTTATGGGCCTAGCCAATTATTCTGGCCTGCAAGTAGGGGTGGGTGTAGCTAGGGCTCCTTCCATTCCCCGCCTATTTGCTCACAGTAGGGTGAATCAGGCAAATAACTCCTGGTCTTTCCCTCCCCGTAGCTGGAGTCACATTCTGAGTGGGGCTAGGCAGAGCAGTAAAGTGTGTGGTGGTATGTGTGGGTAGGTTTTATCCCGCATTACTCTTGTGCATGGCTGAGTGAGGACTATATAAAACTATCCATCTGTGAGTTTCCATCACTGCCACAAAGGATTTCTGCATTTCTAGAAGCAGATTTATTGTTTAAAAATAAAAATCCTAGTTATTATTATTTATTATTTGCCTTACCACAGTGCCCAGGAGCCCTCTAGCCATGGACCAAGACTCGTCTGTGCTAGATGCTGTACAAACACAGAAGAAAAAGATGGCTCCTGCCCCAAACAGCTTGCAGTCAAAGTAATGTGCAAGATAAAAGACAACAGCTGGAGACAGGCAGCGGGGTACAAGAAAACAGTGAGCAGTTACCTATTGTTTGAGAGCAGTAGCAGATAGAATAAAAGCTGGCACATCTCTAACCCTTAATTTTTATTTGGGCAGGCTGCACAGGGGCTAATTTCTTGTCTAAATTTAAGTAAGTAAATGTACTGCTAGAGAGACATTGAAATTGCTCTGTTTCTGGATCACTAAAGATGTTAGGCCGTGCAGAGGACCAAGAGCCAAACGGCTGTCTATTGGCTTCTTGAATGGAAATATATACTGGTGGTTACAGGGCTTTTTACTCCAGGATACTAAACAAGAGTGTACATAGTATAGCTTTCCAGTTTTAATGCTTGCACACAGATTAAATTATAAATTAAAAACAGTAGTTGGCCAGCTCACACAAGCAATAGCTGTCCCACGGCTTCAGTGCAAGTGAGAGGCTTTAGTTTGGGAGAAATGTCAGGATTCCGCTCTACTCTGCACTGATTAGGCCTCAACTGGAGAATTGTGACCAGTGCTGGGCGCCACATTTCAGGAGAGATGTGGACAAATTGGAGAAAGTCCAGAGAAGAGCAACAAAAATGATTAAAGGACTAGAAAACTTGACCTATGAGGAAAAATTGAAAAAACTGGGTTTGTTTAGTCTGGAGAAGAGAAGATTGAGAGGGGACATGATAACAATTTTCAAGTACATAAAAGGATGTTACAAGGAAGAGGGTGAAAAATTGTTGTTGTTAGTCCCTGTGGATAAGACAAGAAGCAATGGGCTTAAATTGCAGCTAGGGCGGTTTAGGTTGGACATTAGGAAAAACTTCCTAACTGTCAGAGTGGTTAAGCACTGGAACAAATTGCCTAGGGAGGACGTGGAATCTCTGTCATTGGAGGCTTTTAATAACAGGTTAGACAAACACCTGTCAGGGATGGTCCAGTTATTTCTTAGTCCTGTCTTGAGTGCAGAGGATTGGACTAGATGACCTATTGAGGTTGCTTCCAGTCCTACACTTCTATGACTCTCAGGGCCTGATCCTTAGCTGGTGTGAATTGGCCTAGTTGCACTCACTTCAATGGAGTTTTGCTCATTTACACCAGCAGAGAATTTGGCCACAGTCTCCAGGATCGGGTGGAGATTGGATAGCTACATAGAAACCTCCTGCTAGTGTCTGCCAAAGCTACTTGCAGATACAAGAGAGGTTAGAGTATGTGAGATGAATAGGAAGTGTAAGTTAAATGGAAGAGTAAAACTTCACTCAGCCAATTTGCTATCTCTGGAAAGTTCAGATCCTGCTTTCCATATGCCCTGGGTCAAGATCACATGGGCAAAGGAGGATCAGTACTTGGATTTTAGAGAACTTCATATCAAAAGCAAAACATAAATACAATTCCAGTATTATTCTTGCTAACCCTGGAACAAAGCTGGCATGGTTAGTCACTGGCCTTTCAACTTTTAGTCAGGGCAATAGCAAACTGGAGTCCAGTTGGCTATTTGCTCTGCCATAGTCAACAAGTTTCTTGACATGCAAACTCCTCCCATCTCATTTGTTGACTGGATCAGTGAAATATGAACAGCTTTTGAATTTTAACCCAGTAAAAGATGAATAGGGGACAATTTCCCTTTGCCCTTTCACTTCTGAATGGCCAACGACCAGCTTTCTGTCAGTTTGATATTCACAGTGGAAGAGGAAACAAATGTCCCAAAGGTAAAACCTTTCCCATTTCTATTACCTACTCCAGAAATAAACTATTTCATAACCAAACACATCAATGAGGGACAAATCCCACACAGTTGTCCAAGGACCTTTCACCTTTCAATGGCCAGATACCAGCTGGCTACTAAATTGCACTAGGAAACAAGTGTCTCATAGACAAGACTCCATTCCATTTTTAGTCTTACCAAAAAAATAAGCTAAACACGCCTTTCCTATAACACCCATTGTATCCAAAAAGGTGTAGACTTGACACAGGTGGCTGCTGAACTTTCAACTTTGAATGACTAATTACCAACCAGCTACCACTGGACTTTGCACACCTCCATAATCCAAAAATCCTCTCTGCAAAACTTTCTTCTCTCTAGGGCTTGACCCCAAAATGAACTACTATTAAAACAGAACAAACAGAGAAAATCCTAGATTTAGGCTGGAATATGCAAAATATTGCAGCCTATATGTGTGTGACAGGAAGTAAGCAAGCATATGCGTTTGCAGTTAGGTATGCAGAGGTCTAGATTCCATGCTTCTGTTGAGTGTAAAATCATTTCTGAATTGCACAAATAAGGGGTGAGGGAGAATGAGAGTGACTATGATCTTTGTCCAGCATTGGTGTTTTTTCAAAGGATAATTGTGTGGACATCTGCCATGCTCATGAAGCTATAGCAAATCAGACAAATGAAAACATCGGCTTGTTATATAATCTGTACACTATATGTTTATCTTTCTGTTTGTGTGTATACAGTATATCCAGCTATGTTGTACATGTTATATAATATGTGCATGAGTAAGCATATATATCTGTATGAGTGAGCAGGGAGGGAGAGATGTTATATGTATGTAAGCAGGAACATTTACACATATAAGTCATACACATATGTGTGAAAAATATGAAGCCAATGTTCTCATTAGTCTTTGATGAAATATGGAGCTGGGTTTTTGTTAGATTTGCCCAGGTAACAAGGAAGACACTCCCACAACTTCCTTTTGAAAAGTACAAATGTATGATTCTGATTGACTCACTTTTCACTCATATTTGCGCCAGTCAGAGATGGCTGTGTCCAAGCATCTCAGTGCCTTTTCTATGCTGCCTACTATTCATAGGATGCCCTACCTCCCATGAGGCTACTACTCCTAAGACTTGCCTCTTTCTTGGCATCCACAATAAGTGGCACAGTCATAATTAATATTAACTATTATTGTTCCAACAAACAAATTCATGAACTGAACCATGATCCTTCCCTGTTCCCACTGGGACCATAGTAGGTTTCATTACCCAAGACATTGCTTCTCTTCTCACCCCCTCTAATCCCACATAGCTCTTTTGTCCCTTTAATTCCACCCTTCCTCCCTCTAGAGAACACTTCAGATCCACAAGAAACAGATTCCCTCCCATCCTCCTCTCTCCATGTGACGCTTCTGAGCTCCACAAAACACATACTCTTTCCACCCTCTGTTCCCCATACGCCCTATTGTATCTGCAGAGCTCTGGAAACATGCACAAGAATATAAGAATGGCCATACTGGGTCAGACCAATGGTCCTTCTAGCCTTGTATCCTTGCTTTTGGAGGTGGCCAGTGTGGCACTATGCCCCATACTCTTCATAGTAATATTATTATGATATGAGTATGGCATAATTATGATGTATTTTGTGCAAGATAAGGCATGTGAGATATCATTGAAAAAGTTATGATTTATTGAATATTTTTGTCCTACTTGTATGCATGTATCATTTTGGTATCTGAAGTTAGGAATCTTGTCTATGTATCTACTATAAATGTGTCTACACCTGGGAAATGCCCACTAGGCAAAAGACTATTAGTCTAGATGGCTGGCTGAGAAGGGCCATTAGGGAGAACAATAGGTCTTAGAAGAAGCTAATCTCCCACCAGGGAGCCTTCCTGGAAAGCCTTCCATGGCTGCCTACAGGGACATGTGACCAAGTCACCTTCGACTGGACTCCATCTTGGAATACCAATGTTTTTCCACTGACCAGGTGTGGGAACCAAGCTTGGAGACAAAGGGTTCCCCCCGTATGCAAAAGCTGTTTAAGGCAGGAGAGTAATATCGTGGTTCTTCACTGATTCCCCGCCCAAAGGAGACTCTTGAAAACACCTGAGGAACAAGGACTGAACTGGGGGAGAAGTGTTGGACCCGGGCTATAGGGATTTCTAGCTTGTGAAGGGAATATCTGGGGGTTTTAAGCTGCAAGCAAGTGCAGCTTGCTCCTTTAGAGCCTGCAGCTGTCTTAAATCATCATTTATGGTGAGAATTTGCTACTCATATTCAGTCTCTTCCGTATGTTAAGATTAGTTTGCGTGTTTTGTTTGTTTGTTAGGTAATCTGCTTTGTTCTGTTTGCTATCCCTTATAATCACTTAAAGTCTATCTTTTGTAGTTAATAAACTTGTTTTTGTTTTGTCTAAAACCAGTGTGTGAAAATTATAACTTAGGGCAGAAAGCTGTTGCATATCCTTCTCCACATTAAGGGAGGGAGCACATTTCATAAGCTTACCCTGTACAAATCTCTGTGCAATGCAAAACGGTATAATTTTGGGTTTACACTCCGTGGGAGGGGGAGGCCTTAGTAACTGGGAGGTGCCTTAGCTGAGCCTTCCCATGCAGAGCTGATCTCAGCATCTCTATGTAACTGCAGCTGGGTGTGTCCCTACCTGTATGTGTGCTGGTGGGGGCTTGAAGGGCTATCACAGCAGTACAGTGTAAAGGAACCCCAGGCTGGTGGGTCAGATGGGTTCAGTGGTATCCAAGTTCCAGGTGGGATCCTGGGAGAAACCCATCATAGTCAGTGCCAGATGTTTCAGAGGGAATGAATAGAACAGGGAAATTTCATGTCCCAGGTTCTGGCAGTTAGAGGTTTAGGGGCACCCCGAGCATGAGGTTGCATCCCAGACCATCTTGGCTAATAGCCACTGGTGGATCTATCCTACATGAACTTATCTAATTCTTTTTTGAACTAGTTATACTTTTGGCTTTCACAACATCTCATGGCAATGAGTTCCACAGGTTGACTGTGCACTGTTTAAAGAAGTGCATCCTTATGTTTGTTTTAAACCTGTTGCCTATTAATTTCTTCAGGTGACCCCTGGTTCTTGTGTTATGTGAAGGGGTAAGTAACACTTCCTTATTCACTTTCTCCATAGCATTCATGATTTATAGAGCTCTAACATATCCTTTTAGGACTTTCAGGGCCTGACCCAGAGCCCATTAATGTCAGTGGAAGTGTTTTCATTGACTTCAGTGGCTTTGGGCCAAACCTTTATAAAACACACATCTACCCAACAGATATTTATTAACATACATTGGTCATGCACTATATGCTGTGTATGTGGAAAGAACTGGTAAAAACTTAAGAATTACCCACCTACCCTTTCTAAAAGCATCCAAAGACACATCTCCTCACCAAGCACACATTGATTCAAATTTGATATTTCTAGGGGAAATCAGTTTTGAGTTCTGAAAATCAAAAAGAATTAGGAAAATGTCCAAGAAATGAGCATCCCTCCAATTTGGGACAATAATATCACTCAAATGCCCTGTCCAAATGGCTTCCAAGCTTCTGGGGGGGGGGAAATCTATTCTGGCATAAGTTCACTGCTGGTCAGGTGAAGTTTCAGGTGGCGGATTTGGAGGGACATGGGTAGTTGAGGCATCTAATACTGGGGGCACAGACACTTCGACATCCATGTTACCAGTGCTGGGAACAAGGGTCAGTAGTAACCCAGGGCCAGAGACTTTGAGTGAGGATGTTCTAGGATTTTTATCTCTGTCATCTGTTCTACTGTGTCTTTCCCACACCAGCCCCACTGCCTGATGAACAGGCTTTATCAACCTGCCTCCCAGATGGGATGACACAGTGGACCTAGGAAAGACCTGGAGTGACATATTTTTGGGAGGGATTGGGGAGAGGGCCTTCCACACTTTTCTAGTGATGAATGATCCAAACCACAAAGCTTGGATCCAGATCTAGATCCAAATTTCCAAAAGTCAGGGCTGATCAGATCCAGGGTTTTGGTTCAGGCCCAGCAGTAGCTGTCACATGAGGCAAGGATATTTCCCTTAATGTGTAGCTTTGCATCATTCATTCATTCTTCTTCATCATTTTATTGATTTACTTTCTCAGACAAATCAGGCAGTATGATATTTGCAGAATGCCATGAAGACCGAGATTTTAAAAAGCAGCTGAGTCCAGACTGATTTTCAAAAATACCAACAACCCAGGAGAAGTCAATGGTCAGATCATATCTTTAGGTGCATAAATATAGACCTAGAAGCATTTCTTTAAATACCCACATTTGAAAGTCTTGGCTGAAATATCTTTTGGTTTTGTTTATGTGGTATGACCAACTGCTATTTTTTTCCATTGGTTGCCTATGTTTAAAAACTCACCCTTGCCATTTTTTAGTCCTACTCTCCAAAAGGCCTCCTGGATTGCTGTCTAATTTCTGTAGCTGTAAGGGTTAAACACAGAATTACACACTTACAGATGCAAGCACACATCGTTTTGGCTAGACAAATGTGCATGTTTGTGTTTTTAGTAAGGAAGACACCTGCTTTTAATGTTACAGGAACATGCTGGATAGTGTTAAGGCAGACACTGGTATTTCTCTAATTGAATAATCTGTGTATTTTGTCCAAATGCCAGGAGATTACTTTTATTCTGTGATTAGCTTGAAGTTTAGATGACACATTTTGCAAAAAACATACATTTCAAAGTCAATTTCCTGTTTGGGCCAAATCATTTTATTCTAAGTACAGAGGGACAGGAAAATGGATATTGGAAAAAAATAAATGTTAAATAGGAGATAACTGTTCTCTGGGATTACCCACTTTCTAGGTGGGATGCAGTTTGGTAGGTAAGCATATTCTGCAGTTGGGCACTAGTGCATAGTATGACAAACACATATAGCAGTTAATATCAAACTTGCATTAATGGTTTCATTGCCTGAAATAAATTTGTAAAGTAAATCATTCAGAGGTGCTCTAAGGCATGTCTATTCTTAGAAAAAATTCACAACTAGAAAATACGTCACCCTTGCAATCAGCACCCCCTTTAGCTTATAATATAGAACACATGGCGGTTGAAGAGGTTACAGTGTTACAGAAATGTCATTACAGAATTTCTCTGTGTTAACATGTATCATCTGTCACATAATTGTTTGCTTTACAACCCATACCTATAATGGGCTAAGTGGGGACTATTTATATCAGTTAACAATGAGTGCCTTTAATTAGTATTTCATGCAACTGGAACATGTTAAAGATTCTGACACAAATCTGGCTTGGGTTGCTAAATTCCATATGAATTTCATTATGAAATTGCTAAGACATTACAGTTGCACAGGTACCAAGGTTTATAAGTGCACTTTATCTTTTACAAAACTTGTGTAAGTCAGATGTTAATAAAAAAACAAAAACATCCCTCCCCCAACTTCATAACAACAATTTGATGGCTGAATGAGAGTTTAAGACAGCAGAGATGAAAACCTTCTGTAACTTGAAATGTATCCATTTCTGCACTGAAATTGCAAATGTACAGTGATCACCAATGTATAATATACTATGGACAAAATCAGAGCAATATAGAATCATACTGTACATAAAAATGATAGAGAAAAGTTATAAAACATGGTTTGGCCAAGAAGAACATTCACCCATTTGAATGAGTTGGTGCTAATATGTAGAGAGAGGAAGGATGGTCTTGTGAAGACACTGGCCCAGGATCCAGGCCACAGGGCCGGCCGCCCCAAGCAGCCAAAACCAAAAAAAAAAAAAAAAGATCGCGATCTGCGGCGGCAATTCGGCAGGAGGTCCTTCACTCCCAGGCGGAGTGAGGGACCGTCCGCCGAATTGCCGCCGAATACCTGGAACTGCCGCCCCTGTCCAGAACGGCCGCCCCAAGCACCTGCTTGAGAAGCTGGTGCCTGGAGCCGGCCCTGCCAGGCCATCTGGGTTCAGCTCTGCCACAGACTTCCTGTGTGAACTTGAATGAGAATGAGATCCTCAACCCTGCTGCATCCCCTTTACACTGGGTAAAAGGGACCAATAGGCAATTTCAAATGGTCTGAATAGAAGTTGTACTTTTCAGGCAGTGATTATAAAACCTAAAGAACAGAGAACTATCCATAGCCCTAAATGGGGCTAATAAACAGTCATCCAATATTTTTGGCACCATGTGAGTGAAAACATGCTTAACCCTCAGACCTGTAACGCTAAGGGAACTTCTGCTGGCGAAGTCATCCATTGTATTACTGGTGTTTTTGCAGAACTCCCAGATGAGCTCAGTGAGGAGCTATATGTACCGCACAAGTGCCACACAAAGGAAAGGATGGGGTCTGATTCATCACTGTGTTATGCCAGTTTCACACCTTTGTGACTATCTTGAGATCTATAGAAAAACACTGTCATAAATCTGGAGTAACACTGGTGAATCAGGCTCATGGTATGCAGCATTGATAGGCATCACGTAAGTAGCTCCTTTTTTCATTCGTCCCTTGTGTATAGTAAGGTGACCAACTTAAACATATGCCAATAAATCCTTTAAACCATCACACACTATCCACCATGCATTTAATTTGTATATATGTGTGTATATGTGTCTATATTCATATGCCCCTCGCACATTCCCTTCTACATACTCCCAAAAGTCACTGGAAATATAATGTGCACAGTAGTTTGTAAACTGAAGATGCTTAGATAGCTGAAAACTATAGAAACTAAAACTAATATATGGGGTTGAATGACTAAGTCTAACGTTGTGAACTCAATAATAATGACAGCTGCATGAGCTGACAGGCTTATTAGGAACTCTAGAAAAGCTGCCCACATCATCAAAGAATATCTCTCAGATGACATAGTACATCTGAGAGACCTACAGCTCTCTAGGTGAGGCACCATAGATTCAGTTAAAGACGGGCTGATTTCTGGGGACATGAGAGGAGGAAGGGGATGCAGATTTGCATCCGAGATCAAGAGGCAAGAGGGATGTTTCCCCTTATGAGGAGACTCTAAGGCCTCCAGAACAAAGAAGGGGAAATTACAAAAAATATATCGGATTTGGGAGGGATTTGGATAGCCGAGGTGTGTCAGAGCCAGGTTATAGCTACTTATTAAGGAAGAAAGGTTCAGAAAAGCAGTAGTTAACACTCTCTCCAGCTCTGCTAAACTATTTATGAAGAGGTAGCTATAACTAGAAATCCAAATTTAAAAAATAGTAAACCAAAAATTTACTTTAAAAAGCGGGCTGACATCCAACAATTTTTTACTGGGTAGAACTGGAATGTTAATGCAGAACATATACAAAGCTGTAGTAAAAGAAAATCACGAAGAAAAAATCCCACACCTCTTAATGCAGATATTCAAACAAAATAAATGATAATCATATTAACCACCAATTGGGAGCCAGAACAGTCCATTGGGATTTGGGACCTGGGAACCTAGTATGTGTAATATGATATATTATTACTCACAGAGCTAGGTTTTGGCATTTCTCTGCAGAAGGGGGAAAAAAGCCATTTCTTTTGCACAGGGAATGAAACTGTTTTGTCAGTTAATAATGACCTGAATAATACCTGTCTAATTAGATCATTCTTAAAGTGTGCAAGATTTAGATTACATGGGGTGCCTATAACCACATGCAAAAGGTTATGGGTTGTGAATAACCTGGATAACTTGTTGCCTGATCTGGCTTATCCATTTCAATTTAAAAAAAAAATTATTATGTAAATCAGTGGCCTGATTTTTGCTCCAAGTGGGGACACTGGGAGAATGGATGGCAGGCAGAATGTAATTATCTGAGCTGGAATTTGCCCAGCCCATTTGAGTGAACACTCCTATACTTTCTGAATTCACCAGGGGCTCTTTATTTACCTTTATTGTTTTTAAATTATAATAATTATAGATATATATATTGGGTCTTGATGGTAGAGCAAGATGGGTAGGCCAAGCAATGGGGGAGGGAATTGATGTGAAACATTTCAAACTTGAATACATAAATGTAGGCATCTAAATCCATATTTTAGCAACAATGGCCTGATTGTAGTTTGGATGGCCTCCATCTCAGAAGGGGAACCAATATTCTGGGGGACAGGCTGGCTAGAGTAGTCAGGAGGCCATTAAATTAACAACAAAAGGGGAGGGTGAAAAGGAGTGTCAGGGACTGGGGCAAGGGCAGGTGTGCCTAGTGCTTGGAGCTGGAGTCAGTACCCAGGAATTTGAGCCAAGGGTCAGAGTTGAAGTTAAGAATCGGAACTGCAGATCATAGCCAGGTTAGCTGGAGTGAGGCAAAGCAGGACAAGGCTAGGGCCAGGGCAGGAATAGGGCAAGGACAAGAGTAGGAACAAGCAGGCACAGGAGCTATCGCAGCTATGGATGAATGCTTTGTGCAGCCAGTGCCCTGCTGCTGGTGGTCTTAAGAGTAGATCTGCAGATCCCTTCAATCGGGCAGTTGGGCCAGTCAGGAGCCCAGCTGAACTTGTCAGACTGATATGCTAGCAGGTAAGCAGGCTAGCTGAGGGCTTTTACTCCTGACAAAGCAGAACAAATGAGCACTCATTCAGAACTAAATCATGATGTTGAGAACAAAACTAATCAAGATTCCAAGGGAAGAGAAGAAATTATTTAATTGCCTGCACACCAATGCTACAAACCTGTAATTGTCCGTGGGTGAAACTCTCCATGAAGACAACAGGAGTTCTCAGTGTGTAGTAATAGCAGGGTTGGACCAGTGTTTAGAAGGATGAGATTATTAATGTTCACATATAATAATACAGGATCACAACAATTAGCTTTTGCACATGTATGAAATAAGTGATATTAGTGTAAGCCCTGTGCAGTTTTACAAGAAGTTAGTCTAGTTCACAAGTGGATTAACTACAATCCCAAAAGCTGTTTTAGCCTAAACAGGAAACCAAAATATTGTAAAAATGACATTCAAATCATGGTTTTCACTACATTGGTTAAGAAATAAAACACTAAACTGAGGTTACAAAACCACCCACAACTGTCATTGCACTTCATCCTTGTCAGCAACCTCAGCAGAGAGGCCAAGAGTGGGTATGGAAACTGCACCATTATTTCATCCCTAGGGGAGATTTCTTTAAACTAGTGGTGAAGTCCTTCTACTGGAGTGGTAAGGCAAATGTTGCACTGTTAACCCTCCGGCACCTGTTCCCTGGATAAAGCCGAGAACTTCAGATCCGTCAATCCACCATCTTTCATGTGACTGAAAACACTTAATTGAAAATGTTATTTTTTAATTTTGATAATTGTCCTTTTTAAAAAAAAATACTTTACATTAACGACAGAAAAAATTAGAAATTTCTTGAGTAACACGGTATTTGTAAAGGCTTTATTCCTAATAGAGCTGCTTGAAAAAAAGGCCTAGGGTAAAATTTTTGAAGCACCTAATTGTTGTTGTTATTATTGATTATGAAGCACTAGGCACTGTATCTAAGCCCTGGTCAATACTACAAACGTATGTTGGTATAACTACATCCGTCAGGGATGTGGAAAATCCAAACAGCCCTACGTTCCTGAGAGATGAGTTGTATCGACCGAACTTCCTGTGTAGACAGCGCTATGTTGACAGGAGGGCTTCTCCCATTGACCTAGCTACTGCCTCTTGGTGATGTGGAGTACCTATGCAAGTGGGAGAGATTCTCCCATTGGCGTAGGTTGTGTCTTCACTAAGCGCTACAGCGGCGCAGCTGCTGTGTCGCTACAGTGTTGTAAGTGTAGACAAGCCCTAAGTGACTTGGGAGCCTAAATCCCATTTTCAAGAGAAGTAAGCATGAAGGAGCCTAAGGGCATGTCTACATTACAAAATTAAGTGGACCTAATTTATATTGGCATACACCCGCCGCAGTAATTGCATTACTTGTGCATGTCTACACTTTGCTCCTTGAGTCTGTGGTGTGCATCCTCACCTGGAGAGCTTGTATTGATTGTACTGTAAGTATGAGGCATTGTGGGATGGCTTCTGAAAGCCAGTAACAGTCAATGTAAGCAACGCTGTGTCTACACTGATGTTGCGTTAACCTAACTACATCAACAATGACTCTATGCCTCTCGTGGAAGTGGAGTTATTGAGTTGGCATAGCGGGGCATTTACATTGGCAGGAGTGAAATTTTAGTGTAGATGCTTAATTAGGTCAATATCAGCTGCCGTGTATCGACCTAACTCTGTAGTGTAGACCTGGCCTAAGTCTCATTGAAAGTCAATAATATTTAGGCTCCTACGGCCCAGATCCTCAAAGGTACTTAGAAACCTATGATAGGTAGAGCCTATCATAGGGGTCACACTCAGGTAGTTTCAGAGCCCTTACTCTCTTTCAAAGATCTATCTAGGTCTTTGTGGGTGGCGGAAGTTTGTCAGCTGTCTCCCTCTCAGCAGCTCTGTAACAAGAGTCAGCTCCTTCTGAGGCAAGGCAGCTTTCCTTCTGGTTGCCACCCTTCCTGTGACGAGCTCTCCTTTTTAAGCATGCTTCCTCCAGCTGGATCAGTCTCTGCAGGTGTGTCTATTTGGTAGGAATTGAGCCCAGAGGAGCTCATTAGCCTTCTTCTGACTGGGATGGGGGAATGCCCCATCACAGAGCCAACTCCCATTGAGTTAGGCACACAAATACCTTTGGCCTAAATGCCACTTTTGAAAATGGAACATGGGCTCCTAAATCACTTAGGTGCTTTTGAAAGCTTTACCCTGATCTACAGATGTAGGTGAGTCATACACTTTGCTATTCATAAGCATTTGGATGACTACTGATATTCTTGGAAAAAAATCACTGCAACTGAAAGTGGTACCCATAGTTTGTCTGAGGTTATTTGAAGCTTGTATTTAGTGTAAGTATGTGCACAAGTATGTTTTACGTGCACAGAAAAAACACCAGCACCATTCCTCATGTTTCTCAGGATAGCCAGTTCTCAGAGGAGCTTGGGACTCGGATGAGGTACAGATTACTAGGGCTCAGCCTAGACAAGACTGAGAAGAGATAGTATTCTGGAAGAAATGACTGAAGAGTTGAAGACTATGGGTAGATTCCTGGACTCAATAAAGTCAAACAGCAAAACTTGTATTGACTTCAGTAGGGGCAGGATTTTACCCTACATTGATACCCCTGATTGAGGGAATGCATCCGCTGTTAACTTCAGGTATTCTTGATCCCTTGCATCTCATGATTCTGCACCTGTAGGGTTTGCTGAAGAATCCCCACTTTTTCCACCCCTTGCCACATGTTTGTGATCCATAAGCCAAACTTTTGTTTTTTAAACAAATTACATTTCCAGCTCTCAAGGCTGTGAAGATATCTTTGGAAAAAATGAACAGATGTAATTCTTGTTTCCTGAGTGTGTAGACAATCTGAAATAATCACTGAACTTCCTTATTCATCTTAATAATGGCTTTCTTCTGAAACCTGATGATGACCATTTCAATATCAATATTCTTAGCTATTGCAATGCTGATCCTTTTAGCAGAAACATCTAGTTAATGTACTTACCCCACAATTCCAGACTGCCTCAGCTGTCCCATTCCCAGTACCCCAAACCTGCGGTTCCAACTTCTCTTATGCATTTGTGCTTTCTGATTCAAAAAAAAAAATTGTGGTACAGCCAAAACTGAAAATGTGGGGGCAGCATTATTATTAATGCCGTATTATTAATTTTGTATGTTGTTTGTTAAAAATCTCAATCTTTCTATTTAAATCATTCTGCCACAGAATTTCCAGTCTGCTGCTCCACAGTGTTTCAGAAAGGGACCTTGCTTCACAATTTAGGACCAGTTTGCCATAGAGTACACAGCTTCTTGGGCATATATTAGATCCTAGGCTGCTTGTAGATGCTGTGATAGCAGTTGTGGCTGGTCAAGAGTTTTTCCATCTGTGTCTAGCAAGAAGAGTGCAACTTTTCCTATCACATGTGTCCATGCTACACTTATCCATACATTTGTTTCCCAAAGGTTAGATTGCTATAATGTGCTCTGTGTGAAGCTACATCTTGAGACCATTTGGAAACTGAAGCTAGTGTAACATTCAGCCACCTGTTTATCAAGCAGAGCATCATGCAGAGAGCACATAAAACCAGTGCTCCAAAATCTGCAATGGCTGCCAATAATATTTCTGGGATGAGTTCAAGGTGTTGGTTTTAACCTATAAAGACCTAAGTGGTTTGGGACCTGGTTACCTGAGAGACTGGCTCTCTCCCCATGCAATAGTGCTCCATTAGTTAATGGAAGAGTCTGAGCTGGTAACCCCTGGGTTTAATAGGGTGTGGGCTGCTGGCAAGACCTTCTCCATGAAAGGCCCTCTGTGGTGTGTGTGCTGTGAAAACGTTATCTATCATGAACTCTTGCACGAGGTGTTCAGGAGTGGTAAGCTGAAGTCTGGATCTGAAGCTTAGCATGAGCTGGTTGGAACCATTTACAAAGACCCACTTCCTGTGCTCACTTTGAGACCTGTTTGTGATTTTCTTGTTTTCCCCTTATCTTAATTAAAGTAATTGAGTTTACTGAAGGGCCATGGGGACATTTTGGGTATCCTGAAACATAACAACTATAGCTGGGCAGAAAAAGATAAGTCTGTTTCACAAGGGTTTTGATATTTTGAAATTTGGTTTCATTCTAATTAGGAACAAAACCCCCAAATTTTGAAATTCTCAGAAAATCAAATGGAGTTCCAGCTCCAGGGAAGTCTACCTGCTGAGCTGCCCCAGAGTTATGGATCCTGGATGTCCTTGGGGCCCTTGAGGCAGTCCACATGGCTGGGTGCGCTCTGCAGCTGTGGACCCTGGAAACCCAAGCTTCACAACGAGCTACCAGGTGGGCAGCCAACAAGGTGAGGTGGTAGGAAACCAGGCAGGCTTTCGATGGTTGCCTGCCTGATGGGTAGGGACCCATCAGCACTGGGGAGAAATTGGATCATCCCCACAAAATTCCATTCATTGAATTGGCAATTTTTTCTGATTAGCTCTTATAATAACTTCAGAACTCCCTCTTCTTGGTCGACCAGAAATTGGATTTGTTAACTTTCTGGGCAAGTTAAAAAGCCCACAAAGCAAAAACAAGAGGAGTAAGGGGGAGGAGAGGTTATTAGTGAAGAAAAGTAGAAAGGAGGGGTTCCTGTATTCCTAGATTAAATGGATTTAAAGGATGGAGCTGAAGGAGGAGACTTGGTGAATAGGAAATGGGAATCAAGTGAAAAATCTGTCTAAGCATTTTTATGGCCCTCATTATGTTAATATCTGAGCATCTCACAATCATTAATGCATTTTTATCCTTTAAACACCCTGTGACGTTTCACTCCATATGCTTTATGAAAATATGCTTATGATATGAATATGCCAATACAGAGAGGGACCGGGATATCCTACAGGAAGATCTGGATGACCTCGTAAACTGGAGTAATAGTAATAGGATGAAATTTAATAGTGAAAAGTGCAAGGTCATGCATTTAGGGATTAATAACAAGAACTTTTGTTATAAACTGGGGACACATCACTTGGAAGTAACAGAGGAGGAGAAGGACCTCGAAGTATTGGTTGATCACAGGATGACTATGAGCCGCCAATGTGATATGGCTGTGAAAAAAGCTAATGCGGTCTTGGGATGCATCAGGCAAGGTATTTCCAGTAGAGATAAGGAGGTGTTAGTACCGTTATACAAGGCAATGGTGAGACCTCATCTGGAATATTGTGTGCAGTTCTGGTCTCCCTTGTTTAAGAAGGATGAATTCAAACTGGAACAGGTACAGAGAAGGGCTACTAGGATGATCCAAGGAATGGAAAACCTGTCTTATGAAAAGAGACTCAAAGAGCTTGGCTTGTTTAGCCTAATCAAAAGAAGGCTGAGGGGAGATATGATTGCTCTCTATAAATATATCAGAGGGATAAATACCAGGGAGGGAGAGGAATTATTTAAGCTCAGTACCAATGTGGACACAAGAACAAATGGATATAAACTGGCCATCAGGAAGTTTAGACTTAAAATTAGACGAAGGTTTCTAACCATCCGAGGAGTGAAGTTCTGGAATAGCCTTCCCAGGGGAGTAGTGGATGCAAAAGGCATATCTGGCTTCAAGACTAAGCTTGATAAGTTTATGGAAGGGATGGTATGATGGGATAGCCTAATTCTGCCAATTAATTGATCTTTGACTATTAGCGGTAAATATGCCCAATGGCTTGTGATGGGATGTTAGATGGGGTGGGATCTGAGTTACTACAGAGAATTCTTTCCTGGGTGTCTGGATGGTGAGTCTTGCCTACATGCTCAGGGTTTAGCTGATTGCCATATTTGGGGTCGGGAAGGAATTTTCCTCCAGGGTAGATTGGCAGAGGCCCTGGGGGTTTTTCGCCTTCCTCTGCAGCATGGGGCATGGGTCATTTTCTGGAGGATTCTCTGCACCTTGAAGTCTTTAAACCACAAGGTGAGGACTTCAATAGCTCAGACATAGGTCAGGGGTTTGTTGCAGGAGTGGGTGGGTGAGATTCTGTGGTCTGTGTTGTGCAGGAGGTCAGACTAGAAGATCATAATGGTCCCTTCTGACCTTAAAGTCTATGAGTCTATGACATAACTGAGAAGTACTTTATGCAAGATGGGTCTTTTAAAGTATCATTGAAAAGGTTATAATTTATTGAATGTGATTATCCAATTTGTATGCCTGTATCATTTTTTGTATCTGAAGTTAGGAATATTGACTATGTACCTGTATTTCAACTATGCTACTTTGGGTGACTCCCACTGCTAACACTTCAGGTACAACAATGGAAAAGCCAGACAGGGTGGATGGCCCATCACCAAGGACAATGGACTGTGAAAAGGCTGAGTCATACTGTCACTGACTCATGGATGCTCCATACTGCCACTGACTCATGGACGCTGGGTTTATCTCCCAAAAAGGGCTGTGCACGTAGAATCATAGAATCATAGAATATCAGGGTTGGAAGGGACCTCAGGAGGTCATCTAGTCCAACCCCCTGCTCAAAGCAGGACCAATTCCCAACTAAATCATCCCAGCCAGGGCTTTGTCAAGCCGGGCCTTAAAAACCTCCAAGGAAGGAGACTCCACCACCTCCCTAGGTAACGCATTCCAGTGCTTCACCACCCTCCTAGTGAAATAGTGTTTCCTAATATCCAACCTAGACCTCCCCCACTGCAACTTGAGACCATTGCTCCTTGTTCTGTCATCTGCCACCATTGAGAACAGCCGAGTTCCATCCTCTTTGGAACCCCCCTTCAGGTAGTTGTAGGCTGCTATCAAATCCCCCCTCATTCTTCTCTTCTGGAGACTAAACAATCCCAGTTCCCTCAGCCTCTCCTCATAAGTCATGCACTCCAGACCCCTAATCATTTTTGTTGCCTTCCGCTGGACTCTTTCCAATTTTTCCACATCCTTCTTGTAGTGTGGGGCCCAAAACTGGACACAGTACTCCAGATGAGGCCTCACCAATGTCGAATAAAGGGGAATGATCACGTCCCTCGATCTGCTGGCAATGCCCCTACTTATACAGCCCAAAATGCCGTTAGCCTTCTTGGCAACAAGAGCACACTGTTGACTCATATCCAGCTTCTCGTCCACTGTGACCCCTACGTCCTTTTCTGCAGAACTGCTACCTAGCTATTCGGTCCCTAGTCTGTAGCTGTGCATGGGATTCTTCCGTCCTAAGTGCAGGACTCTGCACTTGTCCTTGTTGAACCTCATCAGGTTTCTTTTGGCTCAATCCTCTAATTTGTCTAGGTCCCTCTGTATCCGATCCCTACCCTCTAGTGTATCTACCACGCCTCCTAGTTTAGTGTCATCGGCAAACTTGCTGAGAGTGCAGTCCACTCCATCCTCCAGATCATTAATAAAGATATTAAACAAAACCGGCCCCAGGACCGACCCTTGGGGCACTCCGCTTGAAACTGGCTGCCAACTAGACATGGAGCCATTGATCACTACCCGTTGAGCCCGACGATCTAGCCAGCTTTCTATCCACCTTACAGTCCATTCATCCAGCCCATACTTCTTTAACTTGGCAGCAAGAATACTGTGGGAGACCGTATCAAAAGCTTTGCTAAAGTCAAGGAATAACACATCCACTGCTTTCCCCTCATCCACAGAGTCAGATATCTCATCATAGAAGGCAATTAGGTTAGTCAGGCACGACCTCCCCTTGGTGAATCCATGCTGACTGTTCCTGATCACTTTCCTCTCCTTTAAGTGTTTCATAATTGAGGACCTGCTCCATGATTTTTCCAGGGACTGAGGTGAGGCTGACTGGCCTGTAGTTCCCCGGATCCTCCTTCTTCCCTTTTTTAAAGATGGGCACTACATTAGCCTTTTTCCAGTCATCCGGGACCTCCCCCGATCGCCATGAGTTTTCAAAAATAATGGCTAATGGCTCTGCAATCTCATCCGCCAACTCCTTTAGCACCCTCGGATGCAGCGCATCCGGCCCCATGGACTTGTGCACGTCCAGTTTTTCTAAATAGTCCCGAACCACTTCTTTCTCCACAGAGGGCTGGTCACCTTCTCCCCATATTGTGCTGCCCAGTGCAGCAGTCTGGGAGCTGACCTTGTTTGTGAAGACAGAGGCAAAAAAATCATTGAGTACATTAGCTTTTTCCACATCCTCAGTCACTAGGTTGCCTCCCTCATTCAGTAAGGGTCCCACACTTTCCTTGACTTTCTTCTTGTTGCTAACATACCTGAAGAAACCCTTCTTGTTACTCTTAACATCTCTTGCTAGCTGCAACTCCAAGTGTGATTTGGCCTTCCTGATTTCACTCCTGCATGCCTGAGCAATATTTTTATACTCCTCCCTGGTCATTTGTCCAATCTTCCACTTCTTGTAAGCTTCTTTTTTGCATTTAAGATCAGTAAGGATTTCACTGTTTAGCCAAGCTGGTCGCCTACCATATTTACTGTTCTTTCTACACATCGGGATGGTTTGTTCCTGCAACCGCAATAAGGATTCTTTAAAATACCGCCAGCTCTCCTGGACCCCTTTGCCCTTCATGTTATTCTCCTAGGGGATCCTGCCCATCTGTTCCCTGAGGGAGTCAAAGTCTGCTTTTCTGAAGTCCAGGGTCCGTATTCTGCTGCTCTCCTTTCTTCCTTGTGTCAGGATCCTGAACTCGACCATCTCATGGTCACTGCCTCCCAGGTTCCCATCCACTTTTGCTTCCCCTACTAATTCTTCCCTGTTTGTGAGCAGCAGGTCAAGAAAAGCTCTGCCCCTAGTTGGTTCCTCCAGCACTTGCACCAGGAAATTGTCCCCTACACTTTCCAAAAACTTCCTGGATTGTCTGTGCACCGCTGTATTGCTCTCCCAGCAGATATCAGGGTAATTAAAGTCTCCCATGAGAACCAGGGCCTGCGATCTAGCAACTTCTGCTAGTTGCCAGAAGAAAGCCTCATCCACCTCATCCCCCTGGTCTGGTGGTCTATAGCAGACTCCGACCACGACATCACCCTTGTTGCTCACACTTCTCAACTTTATCCAGAGACTCTCAGGTTTTTCTGCAGTTTCATACCGGAGCTCTGAGCAGTCATACTCCTCTCTTACATACAACGCAACTCCCCCACCTTTTCTGCCCTGCCTGTCCTTCCTGAACAGTTTATATCCATCCATGATAGTACTCCAGTCATGTGAGTTATCCCACCAAGTCTCTGTTATTCCAATCGCATCATAGTTCCCTGTGCCAGGACTTCCAGTTCTCCCTGCTTGTTTCCCAGGCTTCTTGCATTTGTGTATAGGCACTTAAGATAACTCATCGATCGTCCCTCTTTCTCAGTATGAGACAGGAGTCCTCCCCTCTTGCGCTCTCCTGCTTGTGCTTCCTCCCAGGATCCCATTTCCCCACTTACCTCAGGGCTTTGGTCTCCTTCCCCCAGTGAACCTAGTTTAAAGCCCTCCTCACTAGGTTAGCCAGCCTGCTGGCGAAGATGCTCTTCCCTCTCTTCGTTAGGTGGAGCCCGTCCCTGCCCAGCACTCCTCCTTCTTGGAACACCATCCCATGGTCGAAGAATCCAAAGCCTTCTCTTCGACACCACCTGCGTAGCCATTCGTTGACTTCCACGATTCGACGGTCTCTACCCAGACCTTTTCCTTGCACAGGGAGGATGGACGAGAACACCACTTGCGCCTCAAACTCCTTTATCCTTCTTCCCAGAGCCACGTAGTCTGCAGTGATCCGCTCAAGGTCATTCTTGGCAGTATCATTGGTGCACACGTGGAGAAGCAGGAAGGGGTAGCGATCCGAGGGCTTGATGAGTCTCGGCAGTCTCTCCGTCACATCGTGTATCCTAGCTCCTGGCAAGCAGCAGACCTCTCGGTTTTCCCGGTCGGGGCGGCAGATAGATGACTCAGTCCCCCTGAGGAGGGAGTCCCCGACCACCACCCCCCTCCTCCTCCTCTTGGGAGTGGTGGTCGTGGAACCCCCATCCCTAGGACAGTGCATCTTTTGCCTTCCAATCGGTGGAGTCTCCTTCTGCTCCCTTCCCTCAGATGGGTCATCTACTCCACTCTCCGCATTAGTACCTGTAGAGAGAACATGGAAACGATTGCTCACCTGTATCTCCATTGCTGGTACATGGACGCTCCTCTTTCTCCTTCTGGAGGTCACATGCTGCCAAACTTCTTCATCATCCGTCTGTCTCTGCTGCGTCTGCTCTGAATCTTCAGAACATTGTGGCCGTAGAAGCATCTCCTGACGTCTGTCCAGGAAATCTTCATTTTCCCTTATGCAACGCAGAGTCGATACTCGTTTCTCCAGACCTCGAACCTTCTCTTCCAATATGGAGACCAGCTTGCACTTTGTACAGACAAAGTCGCTTCTGTCCTGTGGAAGAAAGACAAACATGGCACAACCTGTGCAGGTTACAACAACGGATCGCTCACCTTCCATATCACCTTTCTCTTAAGAGCTCGGGGAGTCCCCTCACACAGAGCTGACTTCAGTCTGTGTCTGCAGTGGGGTGTGGCCCTACCTCTGTGTGTGTGTGTGTGTGTGTGTGTGTGTGTGTGTGCTCACGCTCCCCCACCCCTGGCCCTGCCCCGACTCTACCCTTTCCGCGCCCCCATTCCAAACCCTTCCCCAAAGTCCCTATCCCAACTCTGCCCCCTCCCTGCTCCTATTCGACCACTTCCCCAAATCTTCGCCCTGGCCCCGCCTCTTCCCCGAGCGCCGTTTCGCGGCGCAAGCACTGGGAGCTAGGGAGAAAAAGCAGACACACGGCGTGCTCAGGGGAGGAGGCGGAGCAGAGGCGGAGGTGACCTGGGGCAGGTGAGCGGGGCGCTGCCGGTGGGTGCAGAGCACTCACCAATTTTTCCCCATGGGTGCTCCAGCCCCAGAGCACTCATGGAGTTGGTGCCTATGAGTGTGTGGCTGAGCCAGGTCCCCTAATTCCCAGTCCAGTGTCTTATTTACTATACCATCCTTCCTAAATAATGTAGACTATATAAAGATAAGACGTATACTTGCCTTTTTAATACATTGTATAATAATTCTGTAGCCTAATTGAATTTGGCTGCTTTAAGAGAACCAGAAATCTGGATCTCTGCCCCTTTTCTGAAAGTGTGTATTCAGATTGTCCAACAGCCAATTAAATTTGAGGCGAGAGAGAGACCTCTGTGTGGGAAGGGTGAGCACATAGCCATTATCTTCTACACGTGGGAAATTAGGGGTACAAAGCAATAGCAAGCAATGGCTGCAGTATTTGCCTGACAGGCATACTTGTTGAGTGCTTCTCTCTGCAGGATTGAATTAGATTTGCTCACATGTGATTGTTTCTGTCCAGTAATGGCCATCCTATAGAGAAAATGTCATCCCAGCTAGTAGTGCCAGCTAATGGTATCTTCTTTAGCTCAAGCAGTAGAGGGCTGTGGTTTTGGAACAGAAGCTGCTAGTTCTGTACTCCACTGCTAGAGATGTGCAGTTCAAGGCCTAGATTTAGCAAGATACTTGGGAACATGTGTAACTTTAATGTGAGAGCAGTGCCTCTGAGGCCCTAAATAACTACCATATTGTCTGTGTATGTTAATGTAGATTATTAAAGTTGAAGGCCACTGAATAGCAGTGTCAGATAAGTTCATGCAAACAAAAAATCTCTGTTCTGGCAGTTTTCAGGCTTCCTTGACTCTGATTGTGAGGAATCTGATTCTAATTCATTATGCCTCCATGTTATCTATTTATTGTGAGTGCTAACTAGAGATATCAGAGGACTCTACTGAGTGTAATCAGGGATTACCTCTAGAAATCTTACAGAGTGGGCGCTCTTTTTCTTACTGACATGGTCACTCATTTAAGGTTGGCTGAAAAAAGAGTCATACATTTTATAACTTGTTTTGAGACTTAACTCTTCATAGGCTGTATTCTGCCCTTTTAAAATTACAAGGTGAATGGCTGTAAGCTTTATAACTCAATCTCACCAACTTTAAGAGGATTGTTAAAGAATTTACCATAAGGACACTTAATTCTCTGCAATTCTACTAAGCAGATTATCTTCATGTTAGGGTATAAAAATAATTATAATAAAAATTCTAGGCACAAAGCATTTGACTAGATGGCTGCAGGATGGTCTGTTACACTGAAAGGTATTGAGACTGTTCTATTTTGCTTACGGTAGCTATATGGGTCCATTCCCTTTCTATCACCAGCTTTCTTTCTGATGCCATACCCTGGGCCCAATTCTGATCTCACTCACACCCATTTTATTGAATTTAATGTATTTACATCCATGTAAGTGAGATGACAATGAGGATCAGAATTATTGTCTCTTTCATCTGCTAGCCTTCAGGACAAAACATGTATTTCACATATCTTTTCCCACAAATACTGTAAACATAACTTGTAATATACATTAAATATACATGTAATTCACCACATATTCATGTCCAAGTCCTGTGGTGATCGGCAACTGGTGATGGGAGCAGGACAGTGATGACTGGAAGCTTCTAATTGTGGAGCAACACATAGGCAGCAGCTATTAGATGGTCATTTTTGCATTTGGACAGAAACAGGAGTGCAACTTAGCAGCTGCAACCGTGACTAAGCAGCCTTTCTTAGGATCCACTCTGCTCGCCCCACATGGCGAGAGGATTAGAAAAGGTGCCCTAAACATAGTCTGTCTTGCATCCAAAGAGATCACCTTACTGCAGTTGAAACTAAACAATAAAATTTGAAACCTGGAACATTCGAACCCTGATGGACAACCTGAAAAGTAACCAGCCAGAACAAGAACAGCAATTGTGGTGAGAGAGCTCAGGAGACATAACATCAACATTGCTGCATTGAGAAGCAACATGCAGTAGAAGGACTGCTCAAGGAACAAGCTGGGGGTTACACTTTTTTCGGAAGCGAGCAGGTGATGATGAACGACGAATCTATGGCATTGGTAACTGTCAACAAACTCTTGGAATTACCAGTAAGCATCAAGGAACAACTCATGACCCTCTGCCTTAAACTTGCCAAGAATCAGCATGCAACATTCATCAGTGCATATGCTCCAACTCTTGACACTGATGATGAAACCAAAGAAGGATTTTACATCAACCAAATGCGCAGAACACAGCATGATTATCACAAACACCATGTTCCACCAAAAGAATAAGTACAAGACATCATGGGAACACCCACGATCTAAGCATTGGCATCTACTTGACTACGTAATTGTCTGTGATCGTAATCATGAAAACATTTACATCACCAAAGTGATGACTAATGCTGACAATTTTTTCATGTACCATCGCCTTTTCAGATCCATCACTTCCATCAAACTTGCACCAAAATGATGACAAGTGAAAGCAGTCAGACGGAAGATCAATGTTGAGAGTCTTAACTTTTTCCAGCAGTGCCTCACCGAGAAACTGATGAATATCAAGACCGAGATGGAGAGCCCCGAAGATCACTGGAAATCGCTCAAATTGGCTGTTCATGCTGTTTGTGAGGGAACTCTGGGCTTCTCAGCCAGGAAGACCAAGACTGGTTTGACAAGAACAATCAGGAAATCCAAGACCTGATCGACCATAAGTTCAAAGCCTTCTGTGCTTGGCAGAATGACATCAGTTACAAGCAGAAGCAATACCTCCACCATCAACTCAAAGATGAGTTTCAAAGGAAAACCCATGAAATGAAGAACACTTGAGAAAATGTGTCTTTGAAGATTGTGACATCAAGAATCAAACCAAGCTTCTCGTGTACCAGGCTATTGTTATCCTTGTTCTCTTGTACGGTGCCAAAACCTGGGTTACGTACGTACAGTAGACACCTCAAGATTCTTGAATGATACCATCAAAGGCACATCCACAAATTCTTCCTAATCAGGTGGAATGACTAATACATCAACATCAGTGTTCTGTCCCAAGCCAAAACCTCCAGCATTGAAGCTATGGTCATCCACCATCAACTCTATTGGGCTGGTCATGTTATTCTGTCAGAAAATTGACTCCCAAGCAGATCATGTTCTCACAACTGAGTCACGGCTAATTGACAAGGGGTGGGCAAAAAAAAAAACACTTAAAAGACACCCTCAAAGCCAACATGAAGAAGTGCAATATTGACATAAGCTCATGGGAAACCCAAACCCTCAACTGACCAAAATGAAAAAGGACCTGGTGGCAAGGATCCCAGTATTTTGAGGTCCAATGGAGACAACAGGAAACAGAGAAATGGGAAAGAAGGAAAGAATGCACTGCAGCCTGACTCGACAATCCAGATATGTCCCTTCCATTGGGAAATGTCTGCCCCAATAGTGACAAGATCTGTGGATCCCAGATTGGTCTCATTAGCCACTTGCAGATCCACTAGTGATAACTGGCTATCATTTTATGGAAGACAATCATCCATAAATTCCAAGGGATCACCAACAATATACATTAAATATAGATGCAATTCACTTGATATCAAAAAATAACATGGAATTAAATTAAATATACTGAAAATGTTGTGCCAATATGCGTGGGTAGATAGATAGATGATAGATGTAACACACAGTGAATCAATGCACTCATCATAATTTTATCAAGTGCATGTATATTACATCAAAATAGGAATGTGAACATATTACCAGATGAAAGATTGCCTCAAGCTCTGGAATGAAGACAGAACACCTCATCCCTCAGGCATAATGGTATCATAAGGGTAAAGCCCACCTGTGCAGGAGACAGAGCTTTCTTGGGGGCTGATCTGAGACCGTGGAATCAGGGCCGGCTCCAGGGTTTTGGCCGCCCCAAGCAGCCAAAAAAAAAAGAAAAAAAAAGGCCGCGATTGCAATTGCGATCGCGATCTGCGGCGGCAATTCGGCAGGAGGTCCTACACTCTGAGGCGGAGTGAGGGACCGTCCGCCGAATTGCCGCCGAATACCTGGACGTGCCGCCCCGCTCCGGAGCGGCCGCCCCACACACCTGCTTGACAAGCTGGCCCTGCTTGGAATGAATTCCCACAGAAAATAAGGATCATCACAAACTTCACCACTTTCCACTCTAAGTGTCAGGCACATTTCCTTAAATTCTCCAATAAACACATAACAGTGTAAAGAATCCAGAACCCTAGCAAAATAAAACACTGCACACACAATTCCCGGAGTGAGGGGGTGAGACAGAGAATGAAAAACACGACAGATGTTAGCCATGTTGCTTAATGCATTGCTGCACTCAGATGCTATGATGATGAGGGCAATATTAGAATCACATACAACAAAGTTGAATCCATGTAACCATTATGGCGATGGCCACCACTGGAGACTGAACCTCCAAAGCTAAAAGCATGAATCCCTACAGCGAGATCATCATCAGGCTCTCAAACTGGGGCTCTGTGGATCAGATGCATGTAACATGTGAACGTACCCATGTAACACACGCTGACCATCAGGTTACCTACTCCCTCTGCATGGAACTGATGCAAGCTGTAGCTCTTTCCGTCATGTGACTCTGCTAGCCATGCCATTAGACTTTGTAAGCACTATCAACTGTAGCTGTAATCTTCAAAGTGTCATGAACCATAGATGTTTCTACTATGGCACTAATATTCTCTGCCCCCTCAGCCAGCAAAAGTTGCAAGTACTGTGAACCATAACTGTTTCCCACTTGGGAATCACAAGGTCCAGTGCCTGTGCCAAGAGAGCTTGTAAACACCATGACCATATTAATTTATCGTGTGGGATTTGTAAGTTCCACCAGCTGTACCAGCAAAGCCTTTATGGATGATGAAAATGAGATATTTAGACCATGAGGAGACTTACAAACTCTGCCAGCTAAACCATCAGAGACTGTAAGAACAATGGACTATAGCTATATCTCTTATGGGCAATTCAAGTGCAATATATTTCACCCATTAATGATCCATAGCTATTTGTCATAAGGAATGCAAGTACATCAGTTGAGCTATCAGAGCTTGAATTTTCTCTCTGACTTACAAGCTTTTTAGATACTCTCCACAGTATAGCTAACTTCTACAAGGCCATTCCTGTGAACTAGTGTATTTGTGGAGGTCTTCCCAAGTTCAGCTGCCTATGGACCTTTGTGTCATGGTCCCCTGCACAATCCTCATCACCAGTCACATGCAACAAATACAGGAGGTCTGGAAGAAGGAAGACACACCCTTACCTTTATAGTGTGTTTCCTCCAGTCCTATTGCCATGACTACCTCTGTTTTGATGATGTGATCAGCTCACGGATGCTGCTCTTGGTGCTTTTTCCAGCTTGCACTGTGTTCCCTCCGAGTGAAATTCACCCTGGTGAAGCAGCCCACACAAAGCCCTACATGCTGCATAGTCCCTGTTTAAGGGTCTGCATTAGAGTGGATTCCACCCTTCCTGCACAGCCCCAGTTAGTTTTGCTGAGAGCTGCATTTATTCCCAATGCTATTTCTCCTTCTTTTTCCCTGTTGTGCCTCAGGGTATTATATGGTGCAGGCCGCAGAGTGGCTGACCTTTGTGATGCAGTGTTTCTTCAGGCTACCTGGGCCTTTGTATATTCAGAGTGTACATTATCAGCTCCTAAGGACAGGGACGTGCCATTTTTTAATTGCCATGCACACCTTTAATGGGATCTAAATATAATCCTACTGCCTCTTGTGGTCCAGTAACTTGTTGCTTCTTTCCTCCCCAACTAGCCAACAGACATAAGACCCCCAAAGTGTATTAACTTCCCTCCATCATAGACCTTTTTGTGTTTCTCTTCCCCTCTCCCTGCTACATCTATATAGTTTCCTACTGTAAGATTGCTTTTATTGTATGCTTATTTATTGTTTTGGCTACACATACTGTCAGTGGAGGTTTCTATGAGCTGCAGTGCCATGCACTATTAAAAAAACCTGCCATAGTGTGGGTAATTGCTGCTGAATCATTCATCTGGATTTCATTAGGCCAAAAGGAACTTCATAGAGGAGTTTCTCTCTTCCTCTCAGAAATGAGCTAGGAGGATCTCCTATTTGAGGTTGTAGAATGTTTACACTCGTTGGAAACATGCTTTTAGTTTCTGTGAAATCAACTTCTAAGCTATAGTCCATACATCATAAGACTCTTCTGTCTTCGGTCACTACTGTGTGCTAATAATGAAGCTTTATTCATCTAGTTAAATAAAGCATTTAAAAACATCTGTGCACAAGAACAAAGATGAAGTGCATTACAGTCAGGACAAATATTGTGTCAGGTATACAAGCATATTCATCTCTTGGAGCATAAATATATCTCATCCCCTATTAGCATTATCAAATACATGTTAGGCACATGCTTCAAGAGAAGACTATACTCCGAAGTATTCAGACATTAATGAAGTCAGACTAGATGATCATATTGGTCCCTTCTGACCTTAAAAATCTTCAAAATCCATGGGTCAAATTCTGATTCCTTTACCACAAGTTGTTTCTTATTCTTTGAGTACTTCAACTGAAGACCGAAGGAATCTTGTGCTTAAGGGTATCAGAGCCTGGCCCTAGGAAACTATGCTATTTCACTCCAGATAATTAATCTTGGATATTTATATAAATGATCTGAGATGAAATAGTATAATGTATGGATATAATCTCCAGTAACTGCCCAGTAGTCAACGTGCTCTTATGCTCTTACAAGGCTTGCAGTTTATGAAAAACATTTAAGTGTTTCTGTTACACATTTTGGTTGCCATGTTAACTTGGCTTCCATAACACTGCAACAAACCCAAAACACCTCCTTACATACTTGCTTTATGACATTTTATTAGAATGCCAATATAAGAGTTTTATAGTAAATGTAGGATATGGCAGGGGACTAAAATAACACCAAATTCTCTGAACGCTTTAATCTAGCTTGAATAATTTTAAGGTTTTTAGACATTTGTAATTTAACCTGTAGGCATAATCTAGTAGTAACAGCACTTGGGAAAAGAAGTTATGAGCAGTGCACACCGAGATTATACTGGATCAAATAACACAGTGGTTACAAAGGAAACAAAATCTTTTTAAATCCTCAAACATCAGTTTAAACTGTTAACTTTAATTTTGTTTTAAATTCATGTTAAAGTAATTGCAGCAAAATGGGATTATGCACGTTCTCCAGCGCTGTCTTACTGCACTTCTGCGTCTGTAACTATTTCATTTGTTAGTGATTCACATTTTCTTTCTCTAAATGAATGCTTTTGCTTTTGCCTCACCTGGTTTACTTAGATCAAGCAATATCCGCCGTTGCAGGCTTCATTGCAGAATAATGGACAGTAAAAATAATTTCTGCGCCCTGTGCTGAAAGATGCAATGCTTACTGTATGTCAGGAGGATCGTTATTTTGTGGGAGAGTTGGCAATAACAGTGGAGCCTTGATATTAGATCAGATGGTTATTGAGAAGTTCATGCCTTTTAATATTTTAAATGACTGCATTTTTTTAAAAAAAGTCTGTTTTTCTAGCAAGAATGACAAGAGCAAAGATTTTCACAAGTGACTAATGGTGCCTGGGGGTTCCATTTTTGGATGCTCAACTGCAGACACCCTGAAGGGACCTGAGTTTCAGAAAGTGCCGAAAAGCAACCACTCCTGAAAATCCCTAGTCCCTTTTGGTCAAGGTACCAGTAATGCACAGGGAGCTAGCCTTGTTGGGTGGGTTTGAGTGAGGGCCTGAAAACACTCTTTGAGAGAGAGAAATTTATTATTTTTGTTTCACAGATGAGTAAACTAAGACCCAGAAAGGTTAAAACAAACAATGTCACAGTGCAGGGGACACTAGGGAATCTGACCCAGGATGAGAACAAAATGAGTGTAGTTCACATGCCAGAGACAGAAGAAGGGGCTGAAGCAGGAGAAGCAGCTAAGAGGCTGGATAAGTGCAAATATATATGGTTTTGCTTTTTCAGTTCTATTAGCACTTCTGCAGCAGAATGCCCTTCCTGGTTCATAGGCTCACTTGCCATAGGGTCACAATCCCAAGCCCTAGACTAAACTGGGTGCCGTGAATTAACAAATGAAGACAGGGAAACTTTGATTAGTTTTCTTAGGTAAAGAACAGATGAAAGTGGGGCCACCCTGAGGGATTCCAAGTCCCCAAGGAAATAGTGCAAAGTACAAACAGCAAAGACAAATTCTACAACTTGAGACCTGGAAGTGCTGAGTACTGTGGAAACCTGAGTACAATTGTCCTGCTCCTATTAAGTGTCAAGCACCTCCTGCAGTGTGCTGAGTACACTCAACTCCAGCTAGTTTCGCTAGGAGTTAAATGTGCAGAGCGCAGCACAGGAGGTGCTAGGTTAAATTCTTCTCCTCTGACCACTGATGGGATCAGGATTTGGCCCATTACTTTAACCAGAGAAGAATCAATATATGGAATAGACTCTCCAGGAGAGCAAGACAGGATACTATTAAAAAAAAAAAGTTTGAAAAGGAGTTAAGCGAGTATTTGGAGTGTGGTTCTCAAATATTCAGCTGTTCACTGAATCTGAAAAACCTTTTTGACTTTTTCCCCTGCCAACATCACCCAGACTGAAGTTTTTTAAATGCATGTTGGATAGTTTTGATCACTGGTTTCTAGAGTTACTTTGGAAGGCCAGGTAAAGTTTTTTAACATCATGATAATGTCTCTGCAAAAGATTGAAGATAAAACAGAGTTTCGTGCTTTGTTGAACCTGCAATCTTTACAGTGGAGCTGCAGCTGCTTACTCCTGAAAACATCTGGAATGAAGACTGCAGCTGAAATGTGACACAGAATGTATTTTAAAAATTGCATATTAATAATCAGGGAATAAATAATAACACCTGAGTATTTCATGTGACTAGGAAAGTGATCTTAATGACAGTGCATTTCATTCATTTGGGTATTGGGGTGTTTGCAGTTTAATTGAATTGCATGTACACCTCTACCTCGATAGAACGCTGTCCGCGGGAGCCAAAAAATCTTACCGCGTTATAGGTGAAACTGCGTTATATCGAACTTGCTTTGATCCACCAGAGTGCGCAGCCCCGCCCCCCCCGGAGCACTGCTTTACCGCGTTATATCGGGTCGTGTTATATCGAGGTAGCGGTGTATTATCTTTTTTAATTATTATTTTATATTACCGTAGAGCTTAGATGCTCCAGTTAAAATCAGGGCTCCATTCTACTAGGCACTGTACAAACACACGATAAGAGACAGTCACTGTCTCAAAGAGTTTACAGTCTAGAATAGACAGACAAAGGATGGGAGAGAAAGTGATTTGATCAAGATCATACAGCGGGTCAGTGGGCAGAGCTGGGAAGAAAACCAGGGTTGAAATCCTGGCCCCATTATCGTTAATGGGAGTTGTCATGGACATAGGTGCCGACTCCGTGGGTGCTTAGGGCTAGAGTACCCATGGAAAAAAATGAGTGGGTGCTTAGCACCCACCGGCAGCCAGCTCCCTTCCTTCCCTCCAGCACCTCCTGCCCCCTGGCAGCCCTGCCGATCTACTCCTCCCACTCCCTCCCAGCGCCTCCCACACACCATAGATCAGCTGTTCCGTTGTGTGCCGGAGGTGCTGGGAGGAGCGGGGGAAGGGGGGAAGGGGCACACTCAGAGGAGGGGGCAGAGCTGGGTGGGAAGAGGCATGGCAGGGGTGGAGAGGGGGCAGGAAGAGCCAGGGCGGGAATGGAGGCTTGGCGGGAGGGGTGGGGTTGGGGCGGGTCCTGGGGCAGAGAGGGTGAGGGAAGAGGCGGGGAAAGGGTGGGGATTTGGGGGAAGGGTTGGGAAGGGTTGGGACCTGGGGTGGAGTGGGAGGGGGGGTTGAGCACCCATGGGGCCTGGAGGAAGCCGCCGCCTGTGGTCATGGACATCAGTGGGACCAGAATTTCACCCCAGGTCTCCTGACTCCCAGTCCAGGGACCAGGCTGGCTCCCCTGTATAACACAGACCATAGGACTTCCCTGAATTAATTCCTATTTGAACTACAGCATATATTTTAGAAAAACATCCAACCTTGATTTAAAATTTGCCAGTGATTGAGAATCCACTAAACCTTTTGGTAAATTGTTCTAAGAATTAATCATATTCACTTTTACAAATTTACACCTTACTTGCCGTCTGAATTTATTTAATTTCAACTTCCACACACTGCATTTTGTTATATCTTTGTCTGCTAGATTGAAAATCCCTCTATTCAGTGTTTTGTTCCCCATGTAGGTGCTTATAAATTATGATCAAGTCACCCCTGAACCTTCTCTTCAATAAACTGAATAGATGGAGCTCCTTGAGGCTTCACTATAAGGCACATATAAGGATTGAAGCCTTAAATTCCTCCAGGTTTTCTTAGGGCTTGTCTACACTTACCGTGGATTGATGCTGCTGCAATCGATCCACTGGGGGTCAATTTAGTGAATCTAGTGAAGACCCACTAAATCAACAGCCGATCACTATTGGAAAAATATGGTCAACAGAGTAACAGACTGACAATATCCTGTGATGTCCTGACCAAACCTTGCGGAATTAAGATAAACATGTTTCAATTAAGTTAAACTGTATTGAATTTGGATTAATATTGTTAGGGTACATTGTATTAAAAATGCAATTGTATATGTGGTGTAGGGATACTGTATCTACCTTATCTAGTAGGGACAGGAATGGTAATGAACTTCCTCCATTATCAACCTTTGAAGCTACCCCCTGGAGGGGTACACATATGCTAGTTCAAACTGGATTCTCCAGCAACCAAGAGACAAAGAAAAGACTTTTGGATAAATATCCTGATTTTAAACTGGTTTAGGGCCTTCTTCCTGATCCAGCAAATGGACAGGACCCCTGATCCTGGAGGGCCCAAATCCTTAGGGTAGGTTTGGAAGGACTGGATCTGACAGAATCCATGTCAGGGTGTACTTATTAGCATGTGTGTAGGTTCTTGTGTTATTTTTAATATGTTTACTCTTTATTGCTTTTTTACCCTAAGAATAAAGTAGGCTTGCATAGGAAGTGCTGCGTGGTAACTCATATTTGTTGACAATCACTCAGTATCAGTCTCTGAAGAGAAAGCAAGCAGGTGTTCTTGTGCAACCTGTCTGAGCTGGGAAATACACAGTGAAGGGCACAGGTGCCTACTTTCTGATTGCCCCCGGGGTGTTTGAATCCCGCTCTGCCCCAGGCCCACCCCACTCCACTCCTTCCCCCAAGGCCATGCCCCATCGCTTCCTGCCCCCGCTCTGCCCCTCCCTGCCCTGTTCTGCCCCCTCCCCTGAGCGTGCCTCACCCTCACTCCACCTCTTCCTGCCCCGCTCCTCCCCTCCTGCCCATCACTGAACAGCTGATCAACGGTGGGCGGGAAGTGCTGGGGGGGAGGGATGGGGAGGAGCTGATTGGCAGGGCCCGACAGTGGGTGCGGAGCACCCACTATTTTTTTTCCATGGGTGCTCCAGCCCAGGAGCACCCATGGAGTCAGCGCCTATGGTGAAGAGGGAACTGTGCAACCTGGGAATACCACAGTCAGAAGGGAGAGAGATTCAGATTTCCACCCAGAAAGGCAATGGCTGGGGACCTGGAAGCCGAGAGTAAGTGCACTTGCTGGGTCACTGAGGGGAAATACAGGTACAGTTGCCCTGAACTGTGACAAACAGAAATCACTGAGTCATAACATCACCTTCACTTAACTAGTCATGTAATCAATGGATTTGGGGGTGTCAGGCCAGTTCTTACTAGCAGGGGCGGCTCCAGGCATCAGCACAGCAAGCGCGTGCCTGGGGCGGCAAGCCGTGGGGTGCAGCCTGCTGGTCGCTATGAGGGCGGCAGGCAGGCGGCTTTCGGCGGCATGCCTGTGGGAGGTCCGCCAGTCTTGCGGCTTCGGCGGCAATTCAGCAGCGGGGACGCCGATGGTGCGGCACCAGGGGACCTCCCGCAGGCATGCCGCCGAATCCGCGTGACCAGCAGCCCGCCCGCAGGCGCGCCACCGAAAGCCACCTGCCTGCCGTGCTTGGGGCGGCAAAAAACATAGAGCTGCCCCTGCTTACTAGGCAGGGTTCTGCATGGCAAAAACTACACCTGTTATTACTGATACTACCTGGCAAGCTTGAGGGCAGCCTAAGCAAAGGCCAAGAACTGAATGGGCAAAGGAGGGAGCCATCCTTTTCCCCTCCTCTAGGTCAGGCTTGCAGACTACTGGCAGTGCGAGGAAGTGGACAAATAACCCAAGAGCAAAGTCAATAACACTAGAGGAGTGTTGTGGGCAGGTGATAGGGGAGAGAATAAGAGCAGTCACCTGCTGGTTTCTGCACTACTTCATCAGGAAGACATGTTAAGTCACCAGCAATTGCCCTCTTGGCAGTGAAAATTAAACAAAAACAAACAATACAACTAATAATAATTAATACCCTACTGGCTAATTTCTGTGCTCCATCTGTTTTCTTTGGACCAGATAAGCCTTCTGTGCACAGAAGGCTCAAAATATGAGGGCATCTGTCTGCAGATCCTTCGCATGTGTAGAGTTCCAGTCCAATCTGAATCAAGAGTGAGCATCTTCATCAAGCCTTTGAGATTCATGGAAAGTTCTTTCTTGAAAGACTCTGTTGGCACACAAGGCTGGCTGAATAGAGCAAAATAGCATTTGTAAATGTATCTTCTAATCAAGATCTTTAATCCGCATTGATCGTATTGGAAACCTCCCTCTTCTTCACTTTCCCCCCCCAAGCATTTTGGGGAGTGAAATTTTTGGAAGGGAAAGTGCTGTGAATCTTCACACAAATATGTATGCCCAGAAGAGCTTACATGGCCATCCTGGATGTAGGTGGAATTTATCCAGGCAGAGAACAGGACAATTCCATGGGAGCTAGATGAGCAAGAACAGCACAAACAGCAAATTATGAACAAATGAATACTTAAAGCAATCATCACTGTAAATGATTTGCGAGCAACCTATTAGCAGAAATATGTTTGCATAAGCCATTCATCAAATAATTTAGAATAAAAATAAATTAGAAAGAGGCTCAAGACAGGAATAACTGAGTGAAATTCTATGGTTTGTGTTATATATGAGATCAGGCACAATGATCTAATGGTCCCCTCTGGTCTTCAAATCTAAAATCCGTGAATCAACATAGAAAATTATCCTTCTGTAGATAATTTACCAAAGGCTAAAAGGCTAAATAAATTGTTTCCTATGAATAGTTTACCTATTTCTGGTCACAGCTGACCTACAATCTTTTACAAGAGTATAAAGGAAGTGAGAAAGAGCAGATGCTGCAGAATCAGACCATAAGTTACGAAACTTTTCTGTGGAAAAAAATAATATTGAAAGGACTGAGACAAAGATAGAGAGGTGGGATGGAGAAGACAATCCTATGAGACCGTGACCAAGGGAAGTCAGGTTTTATGGTCACTGGAACTCAAGGTGTTTCTTTCTTGGAAAAGCAAATGGAAAACGTTGAAAATTAAGCCACAGTTAAAATCATCTGGACCTTAGGTTTCTCATTTGGCTGGGAGGATCCAGTTGCAAATGGCCATGTAGTTAGAACTATCCCCCTGCTGCTCCACATGAACATTAAAGAAGATTTTTACATTACTGGAAGATGCTACAGAATCCCAAAGGGGAATACGACCAGTCCAGAAACAATGGCCTGGAGACTTTTGTGGTCTTTGTCTTGATTTCAGAAAAAGAGATGGAATCTTAAGAGCAGCCATCACCAAAAGGGATATCAACTGTGAAGGTCACAACTCTTCTTATTTCACCCTCACCTCAACCTCAATAGGCCCAACCAGACCAGCTGAGCAGAAGGAGTTGGAAGATTTAAGAAGGCCTCATTCAAGAGGGAATAGACCCAGGTGGTCTGGTCACAACCAGACTGTATGTGCTGTGGTGCACAACGACGGATTGTGTCTATTTTGGATTGCTTCAGTAGCAACAAAATTGCTAATAATAAATTAAAAGGAAGACGAAAATAACAAAGCCTGAGGTTTTGGATCTTAACCGCACAGATATAGCACAGCATATCTCAGAATGGTTTTGTGTTTCACTATGTCTTTTGCTAGCCAGGCCTACCTGTATAAGTGAACAGCAGGGAGGGAAGGCAGTCTAAATGCAAACATTGAGTCCCCCAACTCTTGAACAAATATCTTTGCACTTTCACAAGTCCCCAGTGGCGGCTGTTTTGGCTATACATTGCCCACTCCTATACTTAGTTGACTCTTTCCATCTCATCCCTGCTCCTCTTCATTGCACCTATTCTGGGCTAGTCGATGCTGCTAAGCTACACTAGTCAGGAAGAACAACTGTGGCCAGTCATAGCACATGGTTACAAGAGTAAAGCCCCTTACACACTTACCAATTTGTGCATTCATACAAGAGCTGGTCACAGTCTGGCCTACAGATAGCACAACGGTTTATGAACATAGAAACACTCATTACATTGCTTGGTTCCCTCTTTCTGTCATTTCTGTGATGAGCTGTCTTTGGTATAAGCGGAAGTATCCTCGTAACACACCTCCTACAGAAGACATATAACTTAGCTACCAGTTCTGCCAATAAAGATGCGGATGCTGTGTTTCCTGAAACACATATCTACTGTATGATGGCTCCAGCCTCTCTGCTGGCCACTTGAACAAATGTGTCTGCCAGAGCTCCCACTTCCTGTCATGTGACGGACTGAGATGGAAAGCTAAAATAACTTTATTTCTAAACAAGGCTTGGATACAGTGCCAACCCACAGGAACTGCTGTCTTAAGTTGCCGGAAGAGGCAGGATTGCTACAAGTTCTTTCCAGCTGGATGAAATGTATTATTGAATGTTAATCTTCACATCTCCCCTGTCAATTAAGTGAATGGGTATTATTAGCCTCATACTGACATCCTCTCTAAAGAGCTTTGAGTTCTACAACTGAAAAGCGCTAGTTAAGAGCTGGATATTATTAGTATTATTTATTTTATTTTATAGATGAGGAAGCCAAAGCAGATGGATTAAGTGACTTTCTCAAGACCACTGAAAATTTCAGTGGCAGACCGGGGAATAAAAGGACTCCTGATTCACAGCCGTATGCCACATCTCTTTTAGGCAGGGTAATGAATTTTTGTCACATATATTCACCATCTCTTTGGTTACCCGTTGTTGATAGCTTACCCAATTGCATTTTTGCAGCTTCCTGCACAAGGTTCTCTGATTATCCTTTTAACTGAGAGCTGAACAGAAATAGCTATTTCTGTAAGGTGTTCTCTTACTTCAGCACCTATTTTGTTCTGTAGTAGTCCTATTTTCCCCATCATTCTCTCTTTTACTGAAAGAAATTAGAGGAAATTCCTTATTTCTCTGACTCTCCAAGCTAATAGTAACTGGTTTGACTTCCCATCTATCATGTCTAAAGTGTGTGATACATTTACCTAATCTTTTTTATTTTCCTTTTATTTTCTGTCTCCTACATCACTTTTCTTGTGTTTCACCAAACTTCTTTCAAGACAAGTCGGGCCAGTGTAAAGGGCCAATGCAAGTACAAAGTGGACTTAGTGTAAATGAAAATTTGGCCCACTGTGTTTTTAAAGACTCCTGTCTTCCCTTTATCTCCTTTCCAGCAAGCACGGTAGCCCATTTTGGAGTGCCTACCATTTTCGTCTTTCTATCATTTGCTTTATGAAATAATAATGGCCTCGTGTGGCTACTCATTTCCACAACCTTACTTTGTACCCCAGATTTGATTTATTTGTGGCCAGTACCCTGCAAATTTCTTCCCAATTTCAGATCTCTGCTTTGATGATTAATATCGAATGAAGGATTATGTCAACCCTTTTTGCTTCCTCTATCTTTTATCAGAATAAATTCTCTTCTAGGAAGGGTAAAATATTACTTTATGGTGGCCCTGAAATCTTGTTCTCTCCATGGCGCATTTAGTCTTAATCAACCCCAATAAATTTTAAACTCAAGGTTAATGAGGAAGAAAGTATACACTTGTGGGGAGGGATTATTGATTAAAGGACTGAGCTAAAGCCCATTGAAATCAATGGGAAGATTCCCATTGACTTCAATAGGCTCTGGATCCAACCCTAGGAAAGAAAAGTAGCATAATAACTTATTTACCTGACTCTCTTGTTTGATTTTTTAAAAATCTGTAATATCTATGTTCTGACTATCTAATGTCACTTAGTGTTGCTCACTCACCAGTCTACACAATGAAAAGTTAGCCAAAATATGGTTACATTAAAAATATTAGGCACTTTCCTTATCATTTCAGGAATGAAAAATATTTCTAATAAAACATTAGTGCCTCCAGTCATTACTCAATATTTGGTCTGTAAAAAAACCCACCATCACTATGGAAATCACAAAGCCTCATGGTGCATTTTCTCACTAAGTAGCAACAACAGGAGATGGCTCCTGGGATGAGACACTAAAACATGAAATAATAATAATAATAATAATGATTAATAATAGTGAAATATACAGCAAAACTCACCCATGCAAAAAATAAATCTCAGGAAACAATTATTCATGCTGAAAAATAGATTTTTTTTAAAAAATCCCAGAGCAGAATACAGTCACTTTGTGATTTTTAGTAGGAAATCTGGGCTTTTAAGATAAGAATGGACCAAATGGGTCAGAGCTAATGTTTTAAATGGAGCAGAAATGTGAAATATGAATTATGTGAATGGTAATAAAATTAATTTATCAAATATTGTCTGGAAATGTATGAAACTAGTAACTCTGTGACCAGCAGGTGGCGAGTTTTCTTCAGTATTGTGGCTGCAAAAATGATTTTATGATCCCATTCTGTATAGTAATGCCCTAGCTGTAATACTCTTACAGATTTGTACACAAAAATCTATCTAAAAATAACCTACAGGGGCTGACCTTAAACCAGAAATAGCAAGGAATTCTCAGTTAGGGCTGAAATTCTGTCTATACTTAACCTGTCCCTTGGGCATAGATATTACAGCTTATTTGTAATTGAAGAACACCTGATGGCAGGAGATATTCCCTGGTAGATGACCTTTATTTGCAACACTTCAGCATAACATGGTATAATGGTCTTTCTGACTCAACACTTCCCTTCCTCTTTGTCCTGTGAGTTTCAACTGATCTCTTGGCTTTATTCCCATGTAGTTTTCAGTGTGAGTGCATTTCTTTTTATAAAATTAAAGCTTAAAAAATTAAAAATCATAAACATTCCCTTTTTGTCTACTGTGCAGGTATATATTCAGAATCTGTTGAAAACAGGAAAGACATTGTGGATGATTATGTATACAATTAAAATACATAGGCCTTACCTGCATTCTCCATAAGCTTTTATTTAGGGAAGATTCGAACAATAAAGTATTTGCCCAGTTGGCCATAACTATTTCCTTGAGCCAGTGGAATAAATCTGACCAAGCGTTATCCATTATGTGTATTAATTATAATAAAACTTTGTGCTAATATAAAACCTTTCCTGCAAGGTACAAAGGAACTGAATCTCCACTAACTTATAGGCTATGCAAAAATATGTGCAGTGAAGTTGTGCACCACTGGCTAGATACTGCTGCCACTGAGGTCAATGGCAAAACTCACATTGACTCCTGTGGGAGCAGAGTCAAATCACAGAGCTGGTGTAGAGTCATGCAGCTGAAGCAACAGTTTGCTTAAATGAGAGAACAGTACAAAACCAGATCCCTGCTGCTATAGTCACTGTGCTATGGAGGAAAGGGATCATGGCTGAGACATTCATAAAAACTGTCTCCACACTATAGATTTGCCCACTGCTATCACCAATGGAGCTGACTGCTGGTCAATTGCAGCTCTGTAGATGCAGCTGCTGTGTGAAGTGTGGTACTAGATGAGGACTGTGGTCAAAACTCCTCTCCTCAGGCACAATGAAACATTTTACCATAAGGGTCAAGCTCATCTGTGCAGGAGACAGAGCTTTCTCAAGGGCTACTCTGAGCCTGTGGAATGAACTCCCCCAGGAACTAAGGACCATCGCAAACCCCACCACCTTCCGCTCCAAGTGCAAGGCATACTTTTTGAAGCTGGCTTCTCTAACATAAACACTGAGCAGTGTGTACATTAAAAACAAAAACCCTATCAAAACTCTCAATTCCACAATTCTCCCCTTGGGGAGAGGGTGTGAGAGAGAATGACCTATACATGACAGATGTTAGTCACATCGGTCAGTACGCTACTGTCAGGCATTCAGATACTGCACTGATGAGGGCAGTATAAGCACTTGAGTAAATACACTTGGGTCCTGTCTGCACTACTGCTTCTACTATTGCTAACTCCATTGAAGCTGCACAGATGGTGAATTACAGCTTTGACTGTTGCTGGTATGGACAAGGCTTAATATAAACTCATCCACGCACATGTTGTTCCGACCAGACTACCTTGTACAGGTTTAGCCTTATCAATTTATCAGCCTTCACAGCACTTTTCTGATATAGGTAAATATTATTATACATATTTGTTAAAGACAGGTAAATCACAAACAGGTTGAAGGCTAAATCCAACTCTCCATGAAATCAGTGGGTGAGTTTTCACTTATTCTAATGGGTGCTGTATCAGCTCTAAATCATAGGCCCAAGGTCACAGTGAATCAATGCCATAGTGGGAAAATTAACATCAGAATCCAGATTCCCATTCCTTTTTTTATTCATTAGATCACAGTCCACAACAGCCAAAAGGTGCCTTTCTTTCCAAAGGATTCCAAAGCCCTTCATTCATTATTACTCAGGATAATGATTAGTATTACCAAATATGTATATAGTCTTTTCAATTTCCACTCTACTTTACAAAGACAGAAAAAGATACTTTCTCTTCCCTGAAAGAGTAGAGTTAACAGAGGACTGTGTGTGTGCACACACCTACACAAAAAGACATTGACACAAAATTCTATCATATGTTATAGAATGGTATAACTGCACCTATCTGTATATCCATACAGGTGTATATAGGTGTACCTATGCCATAAACTGCAGTGAAATGGTACCTCGTGACCTGTCAAGGTTAGAAGAAATGGATGCTTTATACCACTAGAGAGATTCCCAGTTTTCTGCAAATATGTGGCATTTGCTGAATCCGTGACAGTGTGATATGTGAGATCAATGCTTCACTGGCATTCCACTGAACTGTATAACTCACTCAAGTCTTTGCCCATCCTAACTCATGCCACTAAAACTTTCATGCTGCACCATCTTACTTGCAGCACTGTGTAGTTTCCATAGCTATGGAAATTACATAGATGTATAAGTAACATATATGATTCAGTTCAGCCACCCTTGTATTTAGTAAATTCTTTCTTGAAAGCTGGTTTTTGACCTGATAAAATATTATGGTTCCAAAGGAACTACTGAACCATTACAATCCATCATGTAAATGAACACTTAGGGACACCTAAATCCACAGCTCATTTGACTGCCCTACTTACAATATGCACTGGGGGAGGGGGGGACAGAGGATAACCCCCACTCCATCTGCATTCTAAACATGTACATAGATCATACACAGAGTAACTTCCTCAATATAATGACTTGATCAGTTTATTCCAAGCATCCTAAAGCATCGGTTCACATTGTGGATCAATTACTAATTAATGAGTTTAGAAAAGAAGGCATTTTAGAATGATAAACATTATTTTTATATTACTGGTCCTGAATATGGATTCTGGATTCTATGTAATCTGATTATATTCATATGTTATTAATTCTTTTCTTTTCACATCCATGGCAGATACCGTACAGCTGAATAAAAATGAGAGTTATAAACTACAAAACTGTTCTGCAAACCCTGCATTCGCTTCCTTTGGTTGCACTGTTGTAATGTAAAAACAGATAAATGGTTTCCTCTTTCAAATACAACAAAAAGAAATGACTCCTGGGAGGAGCCTAGGATGCCAAGTTTGAGCCTGGATTGAATTTTTATGACCACTGTAAAAACTCCTGAAAATAGGAAATTATAATGGAAATGCTGACTCTAACTGTAGCAGGGTGAGAAGTATCACTGTAGCATTAACACTGATCTGCAGGGGCTGGATGTTAAAAATGGAATCATTTACACAATTGACTTCACATCACTGCAAAGGAGGGAAGAGCTTGCATTTAATTAATTGCTTGTAAAGTTTTTTGGGATGCTTGGATGAAAAATTATAAATCTATTGAATGATCCGGATTTGTATTCTTAGTGGGATTAAAACTTTAAGAGGAAGCTGGCAGAGATATGTCTCTTTAGGGTGGTGATTAGTACACAATGTGGAAGGGTAAAGTGATATCATGCCATATCAGATTTTAAGCAGACACCCCCCTGATTTTAATAAGGAGTCTACTTATGACCCCATGGCAACCTAAGCAACAATGTTAGCTCATTAGTCAAAGGACAATTATTTTTTTAAAAATTGGACTAAAAAAATCTAACAAACAAGTTGCCCAAAGTCATAGACTTGCTAACAAGAATAAGATTTTCCAAAGCTTTGCTGTTATTTGCAGTGAACCCCAGAGGTCGTTGCAAGTTTGAAAATTTCAAAATCTTGACAAAGTTTTACACCAAAAAATAAATTATTTTCTTGATTTCCCACCAAATTTTGAAACGTTGATGATTTTTCCCCACATTTTTTCAAATATTTTCATGAATATATTTCACCGTCTTTCGACTAGGCATAGCTTCTTGTTGGTTTGTGGTTATTGTCGTTTGTAGCAATTGGAATAACAAATTGAGTGTTTGATAGATTTGGGGGTTTAGGGTCTACTTTAAAACGAATATTCAGAATTTTGAATGAGTAAACGCCAAAAAACTTTCTCGATTCTCAACAGTTTCAGCCAGATTCTGCTTTCGGTTACACCAGTGTAAATCCGGAGTCACTCCATTTACTGAAATGGAGAGAGTCCGGGTTTACAAAGGTGTAAATACAAGACGAACCTGCCTTACTCTGTTTCTGGTGGCATATAGCTTGTTGTGGGAATCTGTTTTGAGAGTAAAATGGACCCGATCCTGCAGTCAGTGGGAGTTTTGCATGTATACGCCGGTGCCAAGAATGAAAGGTATCGTGACAACCATATCCCAGACCGTCTTTGCTTGTGTAATGATACCTCTTGCTTTTTCAGCATCGTTAGTGTCGATGATCTTTTTCGAGGCATTCCATTTTAGAACGTCCGTCTGGGTCTTCCACCGATTTCCGAGACAGGATCACCCCAGGTGCAGGCAGCCTTGTTGCGCTGACCTGTTGCTTAACTGCGAACAATCCGATGTTGCGTGCAAAATGAAAAGAAGAATTCAAGCCAGCATGCGCTAGTGCCTCATCTGTTTCTGCTTCTGTTCGGGATGGCACATTGAGTGGTGGGTTTCAAAGCTGTAACGCACCGGAGCCTCTCCTTTTCTCCCGGGTCCCTGTATGTTTTTCATGAATGAATCCAGAGCGGATCCCCTCCACCCCCCACCCCACTTCTTGCAGTTTGCAGAGAGTTCCAGGGGCAGGGAAATTCGTAAAGCTGCTGAGCGAAACCACTGTGCACAGGTCCTGTTCATCCAACACAGCCTCCTCCCCCCCCCCCCCCCCCCCCCCCCCCCCCCCC
>NW_020664393.1:64230132-64403173 GCF_002925995.2 Terrapene triunguis | reverse complement strand
CCCCCCCCCCCCCCCCCCCCCCCAGGATTCGGGACTGCCATGTTCCGCGACCTAACCGGCAGAAACAGCATTGAGTAGCAAGGCACCTATTGCTCTTTGCAGGGACAAGACGCTCTCAAGCACTAGCCTGTAAAATAGTCCTTTAAAAGCCTCCCTGCTCATTGGGATCCCTTCAAGGCGCCTGGAGCTGGCGCTAAGAAATGGTTTGAATGTTTCCCCTAAACAAAATATGTAACATTGTTAAGCGCGGTTTCATCCTGCCGCCCTTTGCCAGGGAAAACTCTCAGAGAAGCCCCTCATCGTTTTGCCGGCAAATGACTGCAGGATCGGGCCCGAAATCGTCATTTTAATAAGTTAAGTGAGTACAGAATCCCCCTAGCTAAAGGAAGGAAACAGGAAAATGCCTGCATCAGAATATATAGCACTTCAAATATAAACATTTAAAAAAATAAATCTTGCTCTAGCTCCCTCGAATTCATACACAGGGTCCTTTAATCAGACAAAGAATGCTTTTTCATACCTACCTACTCTAGTCAGTTTCAGCAATCTAAGAGGAGCTGATTTGCTTTGAAGTGTATATTCAATATATTCGTGGGCGGGTGTTGTTCTGTGTGTGGGTAAAACAAATTTGCCATCGGGGTTGTCTCTCTGAGCTTTTCAACTGAATCAAAAATCCAGGTGTGATAGAAATCCAAATCAGAGTCTGTTGTGGTTTTTTTTAAAAAAGCGTCAAAAGATTGTTTCATCGAGCCAGCCTCTGCTCTCCATTACCCAGGAGTGAATCCCAAGTAAAGCCACGTCAATTACTCCGGGTTTACACCGGTGTAAGTGGGAACAGAAATTGGTACTGTATCCTTGGCTTCTCGGGTTGGCCAGTCTTTGGGAATTGGAGTCATGGGCAGGTTCAGCATCCTACCCTCCGGGCAGGAGATACCAGGGATAAGGGAAAATTCAGCTTCTTGAAACAGTCACAATAGCGTCTAATTCCTAACAACGTGGTTAACTTTGGAAGCAGATGCCTTTTCTTTTTACGAGTCTCTTTAAAGTCTAACATTCCTAATCGACAGCAGATACTCACTAGGAAAGGAGAGTAGATTCCCTGCGTGTCAGTGTTAATGGTGACTTTGTATCCCGTTACTGGTATTATGTTCCCTGCTGTTGCAAGTTGACATAATGCAAATTAACAAGGGATACCATAAAAGAAATCATCGGAGGGTAAAAGTTTTGGACCAGCTCTCCCTCTGTAATTCAAACACCAGATATTTAAGACAAATACACTTAACGAAGCAGTTAACCTGAAACTTCAGTTAAAACGCCAGTTGCTTGACAATTCGAAACATAAGTATGTTGAACAAATGCATAAATATAATACAATGCAATCTCCAGGCATCATCCACGTACACCATATCTCAGTTATACTAAACGCTGGAATTGTTTTCCCACTACCCACTTTAATTTTAAACTAGATTTGGATAATTAATTGCCCATTTCCCTCCGCCTCAAAAAAAGTGCTCCTTGCTAGTTTTTTTTCCATCTGAGCATCTGCAGGTATTGTTTGTTTGTTTATCATTAACGTTTGATGCTTACGTGATTTATTTCTAAATTGAAGGCTTGCTTGTTTCTGTTTTAAAAAGACATATAAACACACACACATAATAATAATAATATTCAACGGTAGTTGTTCTTTATTTAAAATCACTTTCCAAATTATTACACTTCATACATTTTTGTTCCAAGGAATATTGATAAAAATGCTCAGGCTTTGAGAGAGAGATGGGATGGGATCTTGTCTGTGCCATCATTGCCCCTGCACATTAGAAGTGCCATTCATTTTCGACAGAAGTGGAAGAAAACCTGAAACATATTTTTCCTATAACTGAAGGTTATCTGTGCGCCTCAAAATTGTGCTGTTCTTTGGAGAAAATGGGAACGCAAAGGTGGCTGATATTCATTATGTTGAATATTCATCCGCGAAATATTCACTTTCATCACTTATTTTATCGCCCAGTATGATAACCCGGGTTTCTGCTGAGACTTGCAAAGTAATTGTAACAGTGACAGTGACAAGGTAGCCATGCAAATAACACGCTGATCCCTGAGCACAAAACGATGTTCGCCTGACAAATCTGTCTTCACCCACATATTATATTACTCTCGTTGTTCTTCGGGATCATATAATATACTCAGGCAATGTTCTCCTTCACAGACCTAAAGAGTGTGAACGGATGGACGAATAGAAAAACAAATAAGCAAGGGGGCTATGGCCCCCGGATTAATTATAAAGCACGTTTAACCTCTTTCTTTCAAGGGCTACTTTGCTTTGCCTAAATTGTCTGACCCCGGATTCAAACGAGAATGTTATGCACATCATTCTGGGGTAAAACCGCAGGCGAGGGTTAGGGACCTGGCTGTTTTCACACCGTGTGGAAACTCGTTCCAGGGAGCAGCTCTCCAATGGAGTGCGTGGATCCAGGTCCGGCGGGCTGGATCGGTGAATCTAGCCTGGGGCGTGGATCCTGCCAAGGATGCTGGGAGAAGGCTGAGCCCGGGTTAAATGGGTCTTATCCGCGAGTGGATTCTTCGCCGGTATGTGGTGCGGGAGATGGAGGGTGGGTCTCGTGCGGGGTTTGGAGAATGGATCCAGCTGGGGGTATGGAGAGGGAATCTGGTCTCCGGGCAGGGTGGATCCACCAGATCCTGCCAGGGAAGTAGATCCCAGTGGGGCCAAATCCTGGCCCCGGGGCAATAATCTGTGAGTTCTGACCCGGAGGGGACCCTGGCGTTGAGCCGTGAGCAGCTCTGCCCCGGGCACAGGGGAGTGAAGTGAGCGCGGCTTAGGGGCTGCGCTGGGGAGCAGGGGCGGGGGACTGCCAGAACGGGGCAGCTCTGGGCTCCCCGGGGCGGAAGGGACGGCTGACTCCCTGGCTGGGGCACTGATGCTGCTCCCCTGCCACGCGTGGCTTCGGAGCCCGGCTCGCCCGTGGGTGCCCGGGCGCGGGGCGGCGGGTGCCCGCAGGGAGATGCCCTGGGAGCCGTGCGGGCTGGAATCTGGCTGCCCCGTAACAAGCCGGAGAGTTGAAAAGTTGGATCTTCTCAGCGAGACACTTTCCCCCGTAGTGCGCATGCCCAGCGTCCGGTTGGGGGTTGAAATAAGGAGGAGGCTGGAGGGAAGGGATCACTCCAGTCTGAGATCGGCTTCTCCAAGGCGCGCCTGCCCTCAGACCCACATACAGCAGCAGGAGGAGGAGGAGGAGGGAGAGACTCTCACCATCTCCATCCCCAGGAGCACCTGGCTCCCTCTGCTCTCTAGGATCTGTCTGTACCCAGCTGGAGGAGGGGGGGGGGGGAAGAGCTGTGCAAAGAGAGCCCAACCAGGGCCACTAACTTAGCCCAACTTTTTTACCAGCTCCAATTTAGCCCCGGATCTTGTCACTTCTGCCAGCGGTGGAGCACAGATCGGGATTAGGTAAATAAAAAACCAACAACTCCTTTTGTTTTTCCCCCAAGTCTCTGTGGTTGGCTACATCAGTCCAAAGTGTCCCCTATCTGCCTCGGACAGTGCAGGTGAAGGGACAGATCTGCTGTCGTTAGAAGGACTTTTTTTTCTTTGGGGGCGCGGGGTGAGGGGAGCCTGTCTGAAAGTTTTTAAAGGGTGCTTGGATATTTTGCTGCTATCTAAAAGCGTGCCTATCCCATATGGAGCTGCTCCTTCCCCAGTGCAGCCGAGCTATGCTTTTAAACGGAGATGAAACTGACATGCAGCCTGCAAAACCCGGGGTGAGTCAGTCCCCAGCAGTCTCGAGTGCCCTAAACTGTGTAGACTTGAGCGTTTAGATTTGTATTATTGTGTACGCAATTCTGCGCGTTTTAGTTACCAGGCAGCATTCACCTCTTTCAGACAGAGCAGAACTGACATGAGTCTGATGTGTTACGTCCGTTCGGAGGAAGTTCTGTGCAGAGAGAAACTCGCTTCTTTCCAGGCCATTCTGTCAAGTGTTAGTGTAAAAGTGAGGCTTATTCGTTGTTATTGTTATTTCTGGCTGTCAGGAGGGAACGCTATAAAAACTGGACCTTTTGTAGATTGCTGTTGAGGTTGGGGGAGAAAATAAACTCAAGAAGGTGCTTGGAGTTGTTAACCCCAAGCAGGTGCACTGTTGGTCCAATTTAAAATGTACCCAGCCCAGTAAAAAACATAAATAGGGACCTGATCAAGATGCTAATGCAGCGTAATGCTGTCACCTTCCTACAACAGAGTGACACCGCAGGATACATAGATCTAAATAAATGAGATAAATGTTTATCAGGGATGGTCTAGACAGTATTTGGTCCTGCCATGAGGGCAGGGGACTGGACTCGATGACCTCTCGAGGTCCCTTCCAGTCCTAGAATCTATGAATCTATGAATCTAAAGATCGGTGGTGTCAGAAGATTAATCGAAAACCTGCACGGTTTGATTGCCTGAGGCCTAGGGGAGCGAACTACACTCTCTCGTTGGCCTGCCATAGCTAGAGACGTTGGAGAAGTAACTGTCGTTGTCTTCTTTCCATTACTTGGACTCGGGAAGCTAAGGGAAAAGGAGGTTGCGGATGGAAGGAAAAGTTGCTATTACCGATTATTTACGGAGCACCGTTTGCTCCATAACTCGGGAGGAAGGCTGGGACTTCCGGACTCTTGTGTGAAGAGGGTGCAATTATTTAAAACAATTTAATCCAATAATAAATGAAACGTTTACACTCGCAGGTATTTTTCTAATTGCTCAACTGGTTTGTGTATTAAATGACACCCCCAGGAAGCCCACATGCATGCTTTCTAGCAGAGGGCATTCCCAAGCACTGCTGTGCTTGAAAGGAGGCAAAATACGTTAAATTGGCATGTTTAATTCCATTGTAAGAACATCATAATTGCTGTCTCGTGAGGATCCGGACTGAGTGGTTTAAAAGGCTGCATTGAATACTTAAATTGAGCAATCTGTAGTGAACTGGATTTTTTTTTTTTGAGTATAACATATGCCTGTATTAATCAGCATTCGCTACGGTGGTCCGCAAGGCGTGTCAGCACTGATTTCATGATAAAATGTGAATGATGATTTTATAAGGATTTAGCAGAGATATGCTGATTTAGTCCTTCCCGTCCTCATTAATGTAAGCAATTAAGTCCTCCACGCTCAATTAGACCCGAATAAACCTTCCTCAATAGATTCTGCACACTCCATTAATAATCTGAAGAAATCTGCGCGGAATTCTCTAGTTGTATTCTCCAGAGCATCACGCTCTCAAATGCAGAGCGAAAGAACAACTTACAGCCCCAATTCCCTTTGCGGCTAGTTTCCTAAACACAGGTAAATTAAAAGGTCAATTTCCTCGTTTAAACTGATACAAATTCTGTCGCCTTGAAGGAAATATTGGCTACCTGGCACGCTGATAAAATTCTGCAGACCGTTCCAGTTTAATCGAAGGGATTTGGCTAACAAATTTTAAATAGTTCATTCGAAACAGGGTGGTTTTTTGACAGATGAGCCTTGTGGCAGGAGTTCTAGATATTCCCCCACCTTCTAAAGCCCCAAGAATCTGAAGTTTTATAACCACCAATTTATCATGTTTGTAAAAATAAGCAACATTTCAAGCTAATTTACTTCATCTATTCCCCCATGTGGAACTAATCAGTAAAACTCATTATTTATGAGTCAAGTATTTAATATAACAAATATCCCTCTCAAAAGACACATCAGAAATAGATAATTCAAAGTGAAAAGTAGAAAGACTGACTAACCACAAGATTACTGTGAGATTAATTTAATTTCGATTCATGAGAGGCGACCAACAAGAAGTTTGCCCACATTTTTTTCTTATTTATAAAATAGGGGAGAATATTTAGATTGAATTTATCTGGAACGTAAAGATTCCTGTGATTGTAAAACAATGGCAATTAGACAATAGCATGACCAAATCTCCAAAATAGGACAAAGGGTAAGAAAGCTGGGGACAGATGTAGTCTTTCAAGTTTATGATCTTATTTTGCAGGGTAAATTTATCTTGGCAAGAGTGGGTTTTGTTTCAGTCCTGTGTCAGTACACAAGTGGCTTGCTCTCAATTACTCAGCAAGCAAATCTGGTGTTTAAAAACTGTACAGTTTTATTGCGATGGGGGTGGGAGCGATTCAAGCAAATAACTCACAGGCTCTTTTTTTAAAAAAAAGATAACGATCTGTTTACATGAAGCAGAATTAAAGGTAGAGGTGACACCGAAATCAAAGAAACATTGATCTCTCTGTGGGGAAGGGAATGAGTAGAAAAGTACTGCAGAGAGAAATACACATTCCCTTTGATGTCTTAAGAGAGACTTCTCTACGAAATAAGCTGCTCTTCATCTATATTTTTGACTACCCCAGCTGTACAGAGCAAAAGTGTAGCTTTCATTTCTGGAAGGATGCCAACAAACTTGTATCAACCTGAACGCCCCGCCCCCTGAGCCCCTTCCTTTTAAAAAAATAATACTGCTTCTAGCAAACAACATAATTAGGACAATGGATGCTATTATGAATCATTTTTTGTACTTCCTTTTGCTTGAAAGAATCGTTGCCCATGTATTCGTTTGGAAAACTGAAACCGATTTTCTTTAAAAATGTGACGTCCTTGTAAAACAGGATTTTACCTAAATCTGTCTGGTGGGTTTGTGTTTTATATTTCTGGTTTGTTTGTTTTTTTAAATAAAACATATGATATGAAAAGAGTGGAGGGGCCCAGAATTCTGGGCTCGAAATTCGTTGAGTTTGCTGTTGCTTGACACACGTTTCAAAGATAAGAATGAGCCAGGATAATGGTTTAGAATTATGACCGATGTTCGGGTATCTAGGCGGAATGGGCAGCTGTATGTTTAGTTTAGTTTGTTCCTGAAATAAGTGATCAAGACACTTGTACCGCAAGAAGGAGACACCTGGCACTATATTAAAACTAAACCATGTTTGTTTCTCCGGCTGAAGAACAAATCTCAAAACGCAGGTTCGACCACTGGCCCCTGAACAGTTATGGGACGGAGGGAGTACTGTGTATGGTTTTTTAATCAGCCGCTATACAAAATGTATCCAATTAGCAAAGGCAAATCTCGGGAAAATGTCACACTCTTTTATTCTGGGTCATTGCGATGGAATTCCTATAGGATTTGGGTCTCCTTTCCTGCGGTTGATTTATGTAAAGCGGTGTGAAAGGTGGCCGTGGGGTAGAGGATGGGGCTGCTCAGAGGAAAAAATCCCCCTCTCATAATCTCCCGCCTTGGCCCCATACCCCCAGCATAGTTTCTGCAACGGCTATTTTCCTTTTAATCGCATCCATATATACATCTTTTGTTTGCCTGGGATCTAGAACTCTTCGGCCATCAGGTTTCCTTTGCGCCTGAGTCTACAGAGACAGCTAGCAATCTGGTGCTCGTTTGTAAACTCTGCTCCAAACGGGGCCTTAATACGTCAGGAAATTGACATAAAAAAGTCCCTTCATCTCGATCAGAAATCCATAATCTTTCAGACATGGGGCGGGGGGAGAATCGCTTTTGATAAATGCTCAGAGAAATTAGCAGTTTGGCATTAGAAATACGGTGGCAAATTATTATCCATTCCCAAGGCCCCAAAATAGCAGTACCAGAGACGCTCTCTGGGCAATCACTGGTTGCTGGGGAAATAAACATGGAGAACCAAATCATAGAGAGCGAGCACCCCCCCGCCAAATCTAAAAGTGTCACTTAAGAGGGGCGAGCTTTAAAATATCTGCTGCTGTTTCCCCCAAAGAGCTGCATCTTCTGCAGGAGATATGCGTGTGTTAATTACTGTGATTGCAGGACGAGTCAAATAGTCCCAGTTACCTACGTTTTTCTCTCCGTCAATATTTCCTTTGCCTTCTGAGGTGCAGTGCAGCTGTCTGGCTGAGACTGCCTGAGGGACCCTGATTTGAAAACACCCCCACCCCCCATCCCAAGTTCCCCTTGACTTCAATGGGTTTTTTTAATCAGACTTTAGCGGAGGGGGCGGGCTTTGCTTGTAGTACCTCGGCCAAGTCTGGGTCTCCCCCAGCCCCAGTGCAAACCCGCAAACAGGAGGTTGTGGGAGCCCGCAGCGTGGCATCGATTGAGCCGATCTGCCTGCGCGGAGATCTGACTGAAAATCGCTGGCGTGGCATGGGGCAGCGCAGTTCCAACTGGGCAGCACTTGCTGTGGGAAGATCCCTCGGCTTGCCTGCTCTCGGGAGAGGTACTGTAGTGCCCTGCAAAGCGGCTGTGGAAAGGCGCTTGCTAACCCCTAGTTTTAAAATGGGGTTTTATTAAGCCACCATCTCGCTGGATTAGCGAAGATCTCGACCAAGCTCGTCCCCTTGCAACGGAAACAAAAACGAAAATTCAGGCTTGACACCGGGACGCAGGGCTTTCGTATTTACTATTAGCAGGCTTCAAAAACCATCCCCCCCAGCCACAGGTGCTGGACCTGGGGTGCTGGTTTGAAGTGGTTTCCATCGCTTACAGGGTTTGCAGTTTGGTTTAATGACTTTCAGCTCCCCCCACTAGACACATTGTTCCAGCACCTCTGCCCCGGGCTTTGACGGAGTTCCCATGCAGCAGCTGAATGGCTGGGGCTGGACCGGGAAGGGGCTAAGGGGAAGCGCTGGGAGACGCAGCTCTCCAGATGCAGGGGCTGGGAGTTGGCGAGGGTAAAACCCTCGCGCTCTACTTCCCGTTGGTGGTCAAAGTTTGGTGGGCTCGGCGGGGAGACCTGTCACTCCTCTGGGCGGCAGAGGGCGAGCCCTTGCTTCGTACGGACAGGATAAGGCAGCGATGCGCTTTAGTTTTAACTCTTTTACCATGTGAGTTGCCAGGAAAAACGGTGTCCCCTGGGACTCTCGAGGGCTTTGCCATTGACTCCAGCGGGAGCTGCAGCGGGGAGCTTGGCACGTCCCCGCCAGCAAACTGGGTGGCTTGGGGGTGTAGCCTGGGGGTGTGCAGCCGAATAGCCTGAAGTTACACACAGCCTACCTAGAGGGTCTTGTTCCTGCCCAGCGAGCGGTGCGTAAAGCTGAGGAGGCCGCGCTGCAGCGAGCCAGGGCTACCGAGGGATGGTTTGCGTTAGGAGCAGGCTTGGCGGCGGGGAGGGGGCAGATGAAAGGGGTCCTAACGACCTGCAGATCTGTGCAATGAGCCTGGGGCTTGCACGGCTGCTGTGGGAAGGGGCCAAGGCGCACAGCGCCAGAGCCACTGCGAGCAATGGGCACCTTTCCACTGACCTGCCACGGGCTCTGGGATACGCCCAACAGCCCGGGGCTCCGAAGCCGGCCCTAGAAAAGGAGAGTAGCAGGCGGGGTGGCGGACCTGTCTCTATGGTCTCCCTGTTACAGGTCTTTGTCTTTCTCTTCCAGACACTCGCCTTCCCTTCTCCGAGATCCTCCTCCCCAGTGGCCACCATGGGAAGTAAGACTCTGCCGGCCCCAGTGCCCATTCACCCCTCCCTGCAGCTCACTAACTACTCCTTCCTCCAAGCGTTCAACGGGCTGCCCGCGGTGCCCTCGGACCACCTGCCCAACCTGTACGGCTTCAGCGCCCTGCACGCCGTTCACCTGCACCAGTGGACATTGGGTTACCCAGCCATGCATTTGCCTCGCTCTTCCTTCTCCAAGGTGCCCGGGGTGTCCAGCTTGGTGGACGCCAGGTTCCAGCTGCCTGCCTTCCCTTTGTTCCCACACGTCATCCAGCCCAAGCAAGAAGCCACCAGCGTGCCCCTCAAAGCCAAACCCCGGTTTGATTTTGCCAACCTAGCTGTGGCCGCCACCCAAGAGGATCACTCTAAACTGGGCCAGGCGGACAGCCAGAGCTCGCCTCCGGGGCTCGGCTCCTTGCTCGAGGTAACTAAGCTCTCCCCGGAGAAGAAACCCACCCGGGGGAGGTTACCTTCCAAAACCAAGAAGGAATTCGTCTGCAAATTCTGTGGCAGACACTTCACCAAGTCCTATAACCTTTTGATTCACGAAAGAACCCACACCGATGAGAGGCCCTACACGTGTGACATTTGCCACAAAGCGTTCCGAAGGCAAGATCATCTGAGGGATCACAGGTAACTCCAGCATTTTAATAGCAGGGGGGCGCGGGGGGAGGGTTATAACCATAGACGTTGCTTAGCTCTGTCCCTCCCTCTCCTATACCGCAAATAGAAAGGTGAGCTAGTCCATTTCCCTCCCTAAATGCAGGAGTGTTACCTTAGGCTGTCTACTGCTTTGTACAGTTTAGTAATGTCCCAAGTGATCGGGGCTTCTTGGTTTGGCAGATGAATCCGTTATAAAGGTTTACTTGCCTTCCCTGTACACCACAGAGGACCATACCCTCATCTGTCCGCTTTCTTTGCAGGCAATTTGGGATGGTCCTTCCTTTTTATTTTTGAAAGTGATTTTAATCAGAAACACAGAGTGGCCATTAGAGCCAGGTATTTACAGTAAAAGAATGACTCCCATAACACTGGGTGCTTCCTGCATGAATTTTTCCCCCTGTGTCCCCCATTCTGGCTTCTTGTCAAACACGGCATCTCACATTTGGGCCTCAGCAGTAGTTTGGGAAGTAGACCACAAACAAGGGGTGTTTTTTCACAGGTCACCTGATTGAATTGTCACTATTTGTAAATCTATATTCTTTCTCCCCAGGTATATTCATTCTAAAGAAAAGCCTTTTAAGTGTCAAGAATGTGGGAAAGGCTTTTGCCAGTCCAGAACTCTAGCTGTCCACAAGACACTGCATACGCAAGTAAAGGAGCTTAAACCTTCCAAACTTAAATGCTGAAACCTCCAACACCCATGAACTAACTTCCCCTCCAGACTTTATACCAAATTCAGAACAGACACAAAAAAAGCCCAGGATGGGAGCACTGAACTTTTTTTTTTAATTAAAAATAAAAGGTTCCCAAATCCTGGCTTAAAATATTGTTTTGCCTTTGAAACACATATTAATAATATGGAGAGTGCAAGAGAACTGGCTGTCTTGTGTGGCTTTGATAAACTTTATGCCAAAAGGTGGTGCTCACGTATTGGACAGGAATCTTCATTTTTTTAAAAGCAAAAACGTAGCTTCCAAAGGTATTACTTTTTACATTTTTTATTTTATACTTTTTTTGACTGTATAAAGCTTCTTACTTAAACACTTCAGGAAACAAAAAATTCCAGAAGACAATTAAGAACTGAAACTTTGGCTTCTTGTTACAGCACCATTGAGACCAGAACAACTTGCAGACTTGTTTGTTTGTTTCTGTTGTTGTTTTCTTTTTAAAAAGAAATGTTCCAAAGTGACCTAAATCTCAAGTGAAGTCTGCCATGCACTAAAAGCCTCATATAGAGCTTAGAGCAGCAGCATCAACACTAAGTGGATATCTTGTTTTTGTTTTGTGGTCTAGTGCCTTGGGAGGTGGTTTGTAATTTGTGGACTTATTTAAAAACACCCAAAGGAAAGAATAATGGCAATAAATCAAACTGATGCTATGCACAATGTGGTTTTAGTGGTACTTTAAAGTCTGTGTGTGTCTCGATGAGAGAGTGGGCAGGATAAATCTCAACCTGAGAATTTTAAAGGCTGGCTTTCTGAACAGTGTATTAAAAAAATAAAACTAAGAGACATTCCAATATGTTTTGTTTATTAAAAAAGTTGTATGGCTATTTGGCACTTTATGCTGATTATTGGTAATTGACATTTATCACTGGATTGTGTTTTTTAAGTATTAAAATAAATTGTTATTTTACAGGCAAGCCTGACTGGATGTACTATTCACATATGTTCTGAACGTTCTTTAACCATTTGCTTTCAGGTCTATCCTCAATCGAACTCCGTCCCCCAATTGTCAGAACTTTCCTTTTCAGGTGGTGTAATATTTTTAATTATTTTTCACAAATTGTGTACTGGGGGAGTGGCAAATGTTAAAAGTAGACGTCTTTTTTGTTGTTGTATGGGTTAGTCACTGTTTTTACCTACAAAGGAAAAGTCAATAGATCTGAGGGAGGGAAGGGAAAATGTTGAGTCAAATCACTGTGTTCCTAGTGTGAAAAATTCACCTTGGTAACTAAATCTTGGGTATTAGCAGATAAGATTAGATGTCAAAAGTGTTAAAAAACAAATCAAATGAATAATGGGCAAACTGTTACCATTCACACGGCCTGAGGCCATGGGGGAAACACTCCTTTACATTCTCTCTCCCTTTTCATTGTCAGTAGTGTATATTTATCAATTGCATCTTGGCCCAGTCTAGTGTTGATGGGCGGCCTTTGATTACAGGCAGCTGTCTTAGATCAGAGATGTTTATTCCACTGCAAAACCGCTTTGGATTGAGACATAGAGAGGGAGTTTTGAGCCGGGGTCCATCTGAGCTTTTAAAGCATGTGTTGCTTCTTTTGTAATTTCACAGACAGAACAGCTTCTTCCCTGATCATCTGCAAGTCACCTCTGAAATCAAAAAGCTGAAATCAAACAAAAATTTGCCTTATTACAGATCAAAATAGTAACTTTTATTTCGGGTTTTTATTATTTCTAAAACATAAGGCTTAAACCTATAAAGCACTGAAATCAAAACAAAAACATGTTATTTCCCTTCTTTTCCATTTTCCCTCTTTGTTTTACAAAGATACTATTTATATGGGCAAGGAATCTTATGGATGATAAAAAACATTACTGCCTTGCTTTTTATTTGGGAAAGATAAGGATTTTCCCTTGTGTTTTTATATATATAGTATCTGTGAATATATATATGTAGTGGTATCTGTGAATGTGTGTGTGTGTGTGTGTGTGTGTGTGTGTGTGTGTGTGTGATTCATTCACAGATACCACTACATGTCCAATTCAATACATCTGATCCATTCCAGTGTCCCTCTTATGAAAACCTTTGCAGAGTTTAGTTTAGTCAGATAATGATTGCTGACTAAATATAGCGATAAATACGGTGGAAATTGACACATTTCCAGTGGGCCAATATAAATTAAGTTGTGCAGAAGTGGCTTTAGTAAAGATATGTAGTTGTATTGGGAAAATCAATGATTGTATTAAGCAACAAACAATACAAAGTACTTTGTTTTCAATTTGAGAGTCTATAAAAGAGAATAAACTTATCTGAAGTAGGGCACAGGAAGCTAAGCAGCCCTGTTTTGTATGGGGATAGATATGTTGAGAGGAAAATCATGATGCATTAGCGGGTGAATTAAAAACAGTATCATTGGGTATTTAGTACCTTGTTTCCTTAGTATGCACATGCACCAAAGTAGCTTTATAAACTCTTTATTATTTATATAATAGCCTCATGGCAGGCACCCATAATAAGAGACCTTCCTTGCCTCAAACAGTTTACAATCTACCTAGATAAAACAGACTAGGAGACAGGTGAAGTGACTTGCCCGTGGCTAGTGGGAGAGCTGGGATTAGGACTCAAATCACCTGGTTCTCAGACCAGTGCCCTACCCAAACAGTTTGCTTTCTGCCCTGTACTGACAGCACCCTAGGGTTCTCTGATCTCAGTCAGGTGCCTGCTTTGGAAAATGAGCCAGGTCTTCCCTCACCAGCTACTAGGAACTGAAATGACATCTCCCAGCCACAGGAGGGGATAAGGGGGCTGCTGTTACTGAAGCATCACCCCCTGGGGGGAGCATTACTTCTGAGCATGGCCTCTGTTAAAATGGTACCAAAAGCTCCAGACATACCTGATATTTGAACCCCTGCTCAAACTTCTGCTAGACCATTTGTTCGGTGGTTCCTCCTGCCCCTCACCCCCTGTTTTTAAGGAAAGTATGGCAAATATCACAGGCAATGCAAAAGGAAAGGGATCAGCAGACACCTCTCCTTCTGTGCTAGCCACTTGTAATTCATTACAGGGAACAAATGAGCAGGAATGTTCCCTGGAGTTTATTCGTGGGGGGCTGAGGTGAACGACTCTCTCCTGGAGCGAGTCATCTTTTATCTAAGTAATAAATAAAAGGGAGTTTTCTGATTCACTTCCAAGGGGGCAATTACTCAGATGAAATGTTCCCATGCTGGCTGCACCATGTTCTTATCCTCTCTGATTAGGACCCCTGAATTCTGTAGGGGGAAAAAAACAATGAGAGGTAAGAAATCTGATCTATTGTTTATTAATCCTAATCATTTCATTGTAGGATAGCATAGGTGGGGAATGAAGAAGCTGCTCCTTCTATACTCACTTTGGGCATGGGAAGCATTTCATTTATAAGGCAGCAGCTTGGTGTTTTGACCGCAAACACATACTGCTGTCAAGAATTTCACTGTGCAATTTCATGTGGGAAACCCTGCCCACCCCCTAGAATTGATATAATCAGAATTGCCAATTTATTGAGAATGTATAGAGGGTAAATATTTTCTATAAACAGAAGTCTGGATTAGTCAAAACATCTTCTCCTGGTCTCGTGCCTAATTGTGCTAGCATGCCATGCAAAATCGCATTCTGTCAGTTTCCTTTATCAGTTTAAATCCAGGTTTATGTTCTGCACTGTAAATGCAGCAGTTCCATTCGTGTATATGATAGCAAAGAAGAGATGCAATTGTTACATTTAGCAGACAAATAATAGGAACCCCCAAAACAAGTGAGGGAAACTAGATTGGAGATGGGCATTTTCGCATCAGTCATAGGAGTCATTTAAATGATCAATTACCTATGTGTTTTTTGTTTAAATGCTCTTCATAGTTGATATTTACCATATAACTAGTTTAGGCTTCTTAGAATCAGATCTCCATATACAGTATTTTCACAGGTTTCAATTTTCACCCTAAAAATATCCTTCAGTGGGAATTTTGCCTGAGTAAGTACTACAGCATCTGGCTCTAGTTGCCTCTTTTATACAAGATTTACAAAGCAAATGACATTTTCCCATTTCCAGTTTGACTAAAATGTAAAGATGTCTTGTCACATTTTTTTCATGTTCCGTTAAAACTTTTCCTGCTCATAAAATGTAGTTACAGTATATTAAAGAACTGATTCTGCAGAGTTCACTAAGGCCAGATTCCTACTGGTGAGGCCTGCAGGATCAACTTTGAATTCAGTAAGAAGAGTGAAAGCCTCATTGAAATTATATATAGGGACAACAAATACTTTGCTACATCAATGTTGCATTGGGCTTCACAGAAGGTACCAGAGTTCACTCTTTCTAAAATTCTGCTTGATTTGCATATTAATTCCAGCTTCCTCTGGAAGTGACCATGCTGAGGCATCCATGCTACTTTGTAACAGGGCTGTACCTTGAAGCAGTATGGTTTTAGCTTAACATGGTGCAGTGAGCCAGAAATCCCTGCGATCTAATCTCTGCTCTGCATGACCTCAAGCAAATCACTTAACCTGCCTGCCTCAGTTTCTTCGTCTGTAAAATGGAAATAATGATACTTATGTACCTTACAGGCATATTTTGAGGCCTGATTTGGAAAATGTTGTGTGTTGTTGTTATTGCCGGGCACGGTGGGTTCAATTCAGTTGCATTGAAGTGAAAGGAGTTGCTTCAGATTCAGATTCAGACTTGTGCAGCTGAGAGCAGCATCTGGTCCAGTAGATGTAATGGAGTCTGGAAAGTTAGATTCATATGTACTTTTTTCCAGCTTTGGGAGGTTTGTTGAGAGATGGAGTTCTATTGAAACTAATGCCCAGCATGCATTTCTTTCATGCATTCCTATACTGTGACTAAATAGAATAAACATGGGCCAAATTCATCCCGGGTAGAACTCTATTGAAGTCTGTAGTCTTTTTAGGAGTTTGGAACTGAAATTAATTGGGTTATACCAGGGATGAATTTGGCCACATCTGTTTACTGCATGTGCCATGTCTGCTTGGATTGCTAGATTTTTGTTTTGTTTTTAAATGTCTTTCTCTGCCTTTTTTGTTGAAATTTTTTTGAGGGTGGTGGCGGGGAACTAAAACATTCCCTTCTGTATTTCATTTATACAGCATCTATTATATTTGAGACACCTCACATAACATAGACAAGACACCAGGAAAATTTTCAAAAGCACCAAAATGACTTAGGCTCTTAAATCCTATTAAATGTCAAAAGGATTTAGAGAAAATTTTACTGACTGTTCCTGTTTGAAAGAGCTTACAGGCTAAGCTTAGTCAGAACACCAGAAATAATCATTGCAGGCAATGGGAGGGTAAGGAAAGGGAGAAGAAGAAGAATGATTAAGATAATGGCATTGTTGATTATTTATTTATTCATATATAAAGGATAAAAGGGACCACTATAATCTGCTCTGATTTCCTGTCTAACATAAACCAGAGAATTTCACCCAGTAACTCATGTAGGGGAAGGAATTAAATTTCCCTACCAGGTAAATGAACACAACAGAGCCCTGTAACTTGTGGTTGAACTACAGCAAGTGTTTAAAAATATATCTAATCTTGATTTAAAAGTTCGAAGTGACAATGCATTTACTATTTCCCTTGGTAAACTTTCAGGCACACCACCAATCCAAAATAGCCTTTGTCACTAAACAGGCATATCAATTTCAGTTTCCATCAATTATGCAAACTCCCGTTAATTTATTTTTAAAGTTAAGTTCAAATTTAACAGTCGCATTCTCAATACAACTTTGAACGAGATTAACAACAAAAATGAAACCAAATGCATTGCATTGACCCATACAGGCCAACAGTTGGTAACTGACTTTTTAAATATGAGGTCGTATCTCTCAACTGTCTTTCATGAGGACAAATACCACAACCCTCATTTTGGATTCCAATTTGCCTCCCCCGCTCGAGTTCTTGTGGGACCACATCTCACTTTAGTTTGTCACTTTAGTTTGGGGGGAGGGATAGCTCAGTGGTTTGAGCATTGGCCAGCTAAACCCAGGGTTGTGAGTTCAATCCTTGAGGGGGCCACTTAGGGATCTGGGGCAAAATCAGTACTTGGTCCTGCTAGTGAAGGCAAGGGGCTGGACTCAATGACCTTTTAGGGTCCCTTCCAGTTCTAGGAGATAGGATATCTCCATTAATTTATTTATTTAATGTTTTTGACACCTGATATGCTGAATCATGAAAACTGAGTTCATAAACGATGAGCCTGCTCTTCATCTCCTTTACACCAATTGAACTCAGTTGACTGAAGTGGAGCTACTCTTGGTTTACACAAGTGTAAGTGAGAGGAAAATTGGGCCCAGTGTTATTTATGCTAGAGCAACATACGCTATATAGTTAAAAACTTCTTGTGTTATTATAATTGTGTTCTTTATTTGCATATCTCAGTTTCTGCCCCTGAATTCCTTGTCCCGTCTGTGCTGCCACTTGTACATCATGCTACTCCCTGACAGTGAGTGTGATGAAGCATCAACTTCTCTGCCTAGATCTTCAGTGGAGCTATGCTGATTTGCACTGACTGAGGATCTGGCCCCTCATCGTTTCACTCCCTTTTTCAATCCTTCTTATTTTCCCATGCCAATTCCAACTCCCCTCTTTTCTTACCTATTCATGCTTACATCTGTCACTTGTGTCATTGGGCAAACCTGTCCTTTCTGCTCTCCACCTACCGCTAGAGCCCTGGTCTGTGCTTAGCACAGCTTCCACTTTTGTAGGCCTCCCTGCTTGTTGTCTGGTTCCACTTCAGTTTACCTAGAGAAAGCTGCAATAACAACGACATTTGTCACTTCACAGACCATGTCAACCCCTTCTTCCAAGCTTCCCCTTGGCTTCCTCTTGCCTCTACATTAAGTTAAAGCTTTTTTGTCCTCAATTGCAAAGCTCTAATCAAACCTGCTTGTGCCCTATTCTACCTACTTGTTCTCTTGCTCCCTGCACTTCCCCCAAACCTCTTTCATAGCCTTAACCCTCTCATATCTTGGTACTTTGTCCCATGATATGCTTGGAGTGAGAACTGGTCCAATTACTGATTTATTCAGCAATTTAGCATTTTTTTCTCCATTCACAAATTGTCTAAGCAGACCATGGTTTTATTCTATAATTAGGAGGTGAACAAATTTCAACCTATAGGTTGTTCATAATGCTTTGTAGGGAGTATTTATTTATTCAGGAGTCTGGATTCAGTAGGGGTGAAATCCAGCCCTGTCCAGACAACCAGCACAAGGCCTATGCACTGGGTAAGTCTCAGTTAAGCCTTCTGGATAAGGGAGAGTAAAACTATTCCCTTCCCCATACACAAGTGTTCAGGATAGGTCTAGACAGTGTAACCTACTGGTGAGTGTGCTGTATTATGACCCCCACCCCTCTCCCATGGGCCTTCACAGATGTTTTGCGTTGTTACAGCCCCCAGCTTAAAAATAGCCGTAGCAGCTCATGCTTTTAGCTCAGAAGGTCCCTGGTTCAATCCCCTGTCTGTCAGCTAAGAGGACAGATAGTCATAAGATCTTAGCTCCATGTAGTGGAGGGAGCACAGGGTCTGTGTACTAGATGCTGTTCTCAGAGAGCAAGTGGGTGGGGATGAGTGGGAGTATGTGGAGCCGTGGCTCTGGCCCCCCTCGTCCCCCGCACTACTGCCCATGAAGCTAGTTGGACACATGCATGAAGAAGTGGGTATATGCTGCACATTGTAAAAGGTTCAGGTGGTGTGCAGGCCCTTGTGATGGCTTTCTGCATACAGGTGAATTTTACCCTGTCTGAGCTGGGACTGGGACTGCCTAAATTGCATGTTATTGTTTCTGCTTCCTGATTGTATGACCTGATCTTTATAAACTACTTCCTTTTGCACCCAGTATGAATTTTGCGCTTTGACAAAACACATTTTGTTTTATGATTAAACCAATCTTGGTTATGGGCTCCAAAGTAGCTTTCCGCAAACATTCACGCGCACACACAATTTGGCTCATGTGAATGGTCATGAAAAGCACATGAAAAGGAGGGATTGGATGTGGCTGACTAGAAGTATGATTCAGAATTTACAGATCTACAACAATATTTACCCCTGCTTGCTTTGGAACTGTTCCTTACTTCTCGTGTGTCCGTTGGGCGCTGCCTTTTAGATTTCTCCTTAAACCACACTCCTGCTTGAAGACTTCCCCTCATGACCATTCCACGATTTTGCCACTGCTTTTCAGCTTGCACCGCCCAGCAAGTGTGCTGTTGGATGTCTACTGTCTGCTGGGCCTATGCCATATGTAGACTGTAAGCAACTGGGGGCAAGGACTCTCATTTACAGCACTGAGCACATTGTTGGCTGAACTCGGTAACTATTAAATAATAATTAAGAAGCTGCTCATTTGATGATCCCCAAAGCAGAGTGACTCACCCAACCTTATACTGTTGATTATTTCATTAGCACAGGCACGTGTCCAGGCCACGAAACAGTTTTCCCTTCTGCATTAGTATGGTGACTACTTGGAGCTGGTTTAGGAAACCATTAGTGTTTCTCCAGCAGTTGGGAAATGTTTACGTCCAGCTGTTTATTTCCCTCAGTGGAAGAATAATGCTATTTTGAAGGGCTGCAAAGAGGGGAAATCAGATTTTCAAAACGAGGAGGGAAAAGGTTCAGCAATGCAGCAAAGGATGTAGGATATTCATTTACAAAACTGGGAGGCAGGCTTTTAAAATGAACTGCTGGGAATTTCCTCAAGTTTTAAACTTTCAGTGCCTACTTAAATGTAATCAAAAACAATTACTCCAATGTGTTTTATAATTGGGGAAAAGCAACAAGCAAGCAGATGGTGTCTTTAATATTCCCGACCATAAGAACTATGAGCTTTTCCACTGGATCACTATCAGCCTGTTTGAAAAAGTTACAGAACTGACACAACTTTCATAGAAATCAGCGTTTAGTAATGGCTTCTGTAAATGGTGGTGTTGAATCCAATTCCTGTTAGAGGTAAAAATCCCTTGCTATGCTACTGGGATACACTGGGTGGATTTCCTGTGCTGGAGATCCTGCCAGAAGAGAAGGAACGTGGTTAAAGTAGGTTGAGAGGAGAGCTCTCATTTCTAGTGTAGTTGTCACAAGCCTTTATGTCATGTTGCAATATTATGTTGCATCATCAAAACGTGACTCAACCTAGGGAAGAGAATGGTGAATGAGAAAACAAGTGTGTATGAAAGGGGTTCCCATCCATAAGCAAGCCCCCAGCCAGCCTCATAAAGGTGCTGTGTGTACGTGTGGCCAGTGGGACTACCTAGGGGCATATCCAGGCCCCATTTCTACCACAGTGGAGAAGCTATACGATGAAAGAACTAAATGGGGACATGTAGAGTCTGGGGCCTAGATTCTCAGAGGTATTTAGGCTACTGACTTCCTTTGAAGATCTGGGCCTGGCTAATTATAGATTTAAGAGTCTTGACATCCAAAGTTGGGCCCCTAAATCCTTATTTACGTGCCAAAATATAAGTGGTCTGATTATCAAAGACATGGAACACCCAAAAAGCCCCACTGAAGTCCTTGAGAGCTGTGTGTACCCAGAACCTTTAAAAACCAGGCCACATTGATTTTGGTGCTGAATTTCCGGCACTCAGGATTGATGATTGATTTTAATGGGGCTGCCCAGCCTATAAATCAGTGTTGAATTCAGTCCTGTGTGTACAGATCTCCAGATGGAGAGGAAAGTGACCCATAGGTGGATTGAACGGCTCTGATCTGCCTCAGGTCAAACATCTGTAAGGAACATGTGTTCGGTTTCCTAACAACTTCATAGATTCAGTGGACGGCACATTTAGTGCAATGTTATATCTGCTACTGAAGTTACTGAATGCAAATACCAGCAGCTTCTGGGAAATTTTAGTTAATATGAAAATAATCTAAAGCAAATTCACTGAGTTAATCCAGCCAGGATAAAGGCAAAGAGAGTAACAGATGCAATCAAGTGGGCACAGAAATGAAACTCCTCTAGGGTTTTCTTTTTAGGTTTTCCAACTTCCATTATTTTAATGTGTAAATTAGGTCAAATGCAGAGTCTGGTTAAAAAGAAATGAATGACATGGTTTTCACTAAACAGTTTTGCAAAACGGTGTTTTCTGCTCTGTTGTTGTTTGTGGAGGGTATGCTATTCGCCACCAGCACGTATTCAGATAACTACCAATTTATTCATGAAAATATTTTGAATGTTAAAAAGATAATGGATTTTAGTCCAAATGTGATTTTTATGCATATCCACACTGGAAATACATTGCTTACTACTTACAATTTATTATTTTCTATTTAATAGGTTTCATTTATCCAAGCTCTAGTTCATGAAAGCACTTAAGCATGTGTTTAAACACCACAGTCTTAAAATTAAGTGCTGTCCTAAATAGGGATGCTTTCCTGAATCAGGGCCCAAATCATGGAGCAGAAACAAGTCCTTCTGACTCAGGGGCCGAATTACCCATCACAGATAATAAACTGTTGGCAAACAACTCATATGCTGCAATTTATTTGCATGACCTGTTGGTTGAATGACCTAGGCACAGATCAATGTGGGTGGTGCTTGATTTGCAAGGAGGCTACTTCCCTTTGGGATTTGCATGATCATTGGTTGAATGTTTGTTAATAACAAATACGTCATATAAACCAGGAGCAACATATGAACAAAAAAAGGGCTAAATGTATGAGAACCTATTTGCTGTTAAGAATTCACCCATCTCCAATTAGCAGTTATAATGGTTCGGACCATTATGTAAAATACTGCGGTATGTTTTCTACATCATAAGTGAAAGAAGGACTTTTAAAATCAGCTCAAGCTGAATTATTAAACTGGCTCAATGTAACATGGATTTTAAAAAAAGTTTTATTTTTCTTCTAAAATCTGGTTACCTACCCTTCGTCCCTTCCAGAGGTTGATAATCATTCTGGTCCAGATCTGCAAAGATATTTCAGCCCCTAACTTGCATTGAAATCAATGGAAATCAGGAGCTTAAATATCTTTGAGGATCTAGCCTACATCCTTACAATATCTTATTGAACTTTATGGGCGCACAATGCAGGATGACTGTGCGCTTTGCCTGCAGAACAGAGCTCTGCAATATCAGAAGGGAATGCTCAAATGCCTTTTAGATGCAAGTGAAAAGAAAAATCTGAACAACAGGACTGAATTTGGACATGGAGAAATATTACACATGGTTTCAAGAAATTACTGAGTTATCTTAGTTCTGTCTAAACAAAGTGCTGCTTTGGGCTTTGGTCCAGCAAAGCAGTTAAGCTTATGCATAACGTTGAGCTTGTGAGGAGACTCTTCCAGTGAAGTGAAAGTTTCACATGTTGAAAGTTACACATGTGCTAAGTACCCTGCTGGATCAGAGTCTTTGTTTTCTAAAAGGTGGTGTTTATTTTTTTTTTTCATATGTGAGTCATGTTGCTCTCTGGATATCATGATGGACCAAGAATCACAACTTTCTCAGGGACAGCCTTATAATTTGAAGGATCCTGAGAAAGAATGGTCCCTCAAACTGCTAGAGGAATTTGAGGGGAGGAAAATCAAGCTAGGAATTGTCTCCTCCTCCTGTCCTTCTGATGGGAGGGGTTAGAAATTGGATGAGTTGCCTCTTACAATAATGTGGGGGTAGAAAGGTGGCTGAAGGAGAAATTCAGAAGATAAAATCTTTCAAAATGAGAATCCTAAGATAGTTGCTTGAACTGTGGGCTTGCCCAGATCCCATATATGAGAATCCGAGTCATCCTGCAGTATTTCAGATAGGCACCCTTTCATGTATTTGTTTTTTCTGTATCCTTTTTCATGGGAAAAATTAATATGACCACAGTTCAGCTGTCACATATCTCCCTGATTGAAGAAGGACTGATACATGTAGGCCATATACTGACCCATTAATGATCATTGCAATCAGTGGAAGCTGGGGATCTAGTATGAATGAGGGCATATACATCTAGACCCGTCTACTCAGATTTTGCCTAAAACTGGTGTTTCTACATCTCGGGTATAACAAGCCTTGCAGAATCTGGCTTTTTGTCATTAAATCTTACTCAGATATGCCAATATGGGACCAGAGTTTAGCAAATAATTATGACATATACGTAAAACTTTTTCAAATTGTATTACAAAATAAGTGACAACATTTATTTGAAAGTATTAAATATTTTACATTGTATGGATTGTTTTAACTCTATATATTGTTTGTGATGAGTTCTTGACTATCCAATATTTTCTTTTCAAGCTGTATCAGCTGCTATTGTCCACATGGGGTGCATGGTGCTATTTCTGATTCCCGAGTGCGTGAGTGAATAAGCACTTTCAACATAAATATTTTTTCTGTGGAAATTTCAACTCTGTGATCCATGAACACTCCCATATGTGACTTTGGAATTTGGGTTCTGTGAATATTTACGATAGTAAAACTCATGGAAAGATGGCTCTAACACATGAATAAGAAAATTCAAATGGATATTTTCAGATCTTTTTATTGCGTATTTTCCCAGCTCAAACAGACAAATGGATGCTCTGGTGGGATACATACTAGGTACTTCTACAGAAATAAATATTCATAAATAGAACATTCTATTTCTCTCATACAGGTTGTGTATGTGGCTGGCTGCTCATTCTCTGCTTCTACTCCAATCTGGCCATATACAAGTTGGATGTGACTATAGCTCATATCTTACCCTTGTTCTTGTGAAACTGGGGACTCAAATGCCATCGGGTCATTTGGGCAGAGGAAAATGCACTAATAGGTGATTAGTTCTACCTAAGATCAGACAGACTTAGTGGAGCTTAGATCAGTGCACTCAGAGGCTGACAAGTTTACCAAAGGCATATAATTGCTTGGTGGCTCTATTAGGTCATTTCATGGCAGAAAATCAGGAGACAAGCACCTCGCCACAGATATAGAGCAGTCAGTATTTTACAAGGGTCAAACAAATACTCATGGGACTACTGCCCAAATAGCAAGAGTCATCGTCATGTCAGAGATTTTCAATTCAATTCTGAATGTTACAGATTTTGGGTTTGGGTCAAAGGCATCCTCTAATAATCTGCTCCAATGAATAATTTATAAATAAGAGACACCATGACTTAGTACGGGATGTAACTATCAATAGCAGCTTTTACTCATTTAATTAATTAATATTTTTGTTTTATTTTTAACTGTTTTCTCTGTTCACTAGTCACAGTGCATGTGTAACCTACATGTCAGTGCCTTCAGTGTTACATGTTCTGCTTCTCGGGGTCACTCTCATTCAAGTGGCTGCCTCAGTGTTGCCTTTCTTCTATCTACCCTGAGGGAGATGAGTCTGTATTATCGGGGTATGGACTCTTCACCTTTCCCAGCATGCTTTGCTACTTTGCTAATAAAAAGGGAATATGCAGGTCATCCTCCCCCCTATACTTCACATGGATTATTCTTTCTCCATCGCTACTGCAGAGCTAGGCTGTTCTGCACCATGCCCTGAATCTACGCATCCTGTAAGAGGAGTACCTTTTTCAGGGTCTGCTTCTTGGTGTCTCCAGTCTTCTTGCACAGAAGAAATGATCCTCTGAGTCACTGTTCTCTCAGAATTTGAATCTTGGGGTCTTAACAAACAAAGAAGATGAAAATTAATCTAGCTTGTTTTCGAGCACTGATATGTTCTTCCACAACACTTCCTCTATTCCACAGTGACAGCTTACCCTGTCCCAACCAAAAACCCAATAGGTCCCCCACAAGCTGTATCCTTGCAGACCTGCCCCACTCCTTGGAAGTTCTAAGTGGCTGTGGAGGTAGCTGATTTCTCTCCCCAACCCCCAACCTCTTTTTTTTTTGTCCTAAAGAGGAAGAAGGAAATTCTTAAATGAAGATCCCCTTCACATGCAGATCACTGGGGCATGATTGGGCTCAGGTTGAATAACACTTGATTAATCAATTTGTTGAACTCATGGACTGCCTACTTTCTCTCTCCCATGGGGTGAATATGAATGTCACCTCCTGATAGAGATCATTATTTGACACTAGAAATAAATTATCTACTACTGAAACTGGCAAAATTTCTATACCATGTGCAGGCTGATAACCAGATTAATAGGGGTCAAAGCAACCTGATAATTCCAGTTATTATCAAAACCATTACACCACAAGCTAAGAAGTGAATGTAGCTCCTCAGCCCATTCAGCTCTCTGGCTCTCTTCTGATACTGTTAATAAAGATATTGCTATGGGATGTTGTGAAGGCCAAAAGTATAACTGGGTTAAAAAAAGAATTAGATACGTTCATGGAGGATAGGTCCATAAATGGCTATTAGCCAAGATCGTCAGGGACGCAGCCTCATGCTCTGGTGTCCCTAAACCTCCAAGTACCAGAAGCTGAGTCTGGACAACAGGGGATAGATCACTTGAAATTGCCCTGTCCTGTTCATTTCCTCTGAAGCATTTGACACTGTTGTAAGACAGTTAGATGGAAGACAGTTGGAAGACAGTTAGATGGGCCATTGGTCTGACAAGTATGGTCAGTCTTAGAACTCTTGCTACTTGCTATAATAGTGAGACTATTATTAGATCACAATGATTCCGTGTATTCTGAGAAGGGAAATGAGATACAGACACCCAGATAATTTGTAGCTTGTGTTTAAGGATAATTGAGAGCCACAAGCACATTTTCCCCCCTCATAACTGCTTCCTTTGGGATTTCTTACACCTTCCTCTGAAGCATCTAGTGCTGGCCACTATTGAAACAGGAATACAGGACAAATGGATCACTGTCTGATCTGGTATGCAAACTCCTATGTTTCAAGGAATGTGCCTGAAAACGACATAAAATAAAATGGACTGTTTATAAAAAATATTTAAGAAAAGACAACTTGCGCCAAAAATAATGTATGAAAAACCATAAGGCAACATTTTTACTTCTAAAGTAAATAAAACAAAATAGGGTCTAATCCAGTAAACACTTCCTGCTAAGTGTAATAATTACTATCCCAAATAGTCCCATTGCCTGTTATTAATTGGAAAGAGGTGTTTATCCCAGAAGCCATTGGACCTACTTATGGTACTAGGCACTATGCTCTAGAAGTGTTTTCAGGATTGGATCCATATATTGCTGTATATAATCTAAAAGAAAAATATTTCAGGCCCATTGACTTCACTGGGAACAGGATTGGGCACTTACAGTTCATCTGTCAGTAATGACAGAAAATATTTTCTTGACTTAAAAGATACTTCTATTTAAAATATTGTTAGCTGTAATAGTAATCCTCAACTTCAAATTTAATCGTCAATTTAAAAAACCCAAACTAATTGGAAAGAACTGTTTACCACAGCCCAGCATTCCCAGAAGGGGAATCAATTTAGATGAACATGCTAAAACTGACCTATTTCTGAAATGTTACAGAAAGCTGAGAAAAGAACCACCAGAGATCTTTATCTTATGTTCACTGATTCAAAAGATCAATGGCAGGACGAGGGCTGAGGCCAGTTCTCACATATGTTTTAGACATGAATATTAAGGTCATTTTAAAATCAGTTGCCAAAGTCTCAGTGACTGCCAGCAAAATGTAAAATAATGTTCCATGGCCCTCATTATATGCTTAATATGAATATGCTTCCCTTTCCATATAAATCATCATGAATGGAGCAACCAACAGTGTGTAGGAAAGTCACTAAATATCAATGTATACAACAGGCTGAGTGCTCAAAAGAAACCATCCCATGCTGTTAATTTAGCTCCTAAAGTCGAATATAAAATAAAGACTATTTTTGCTTTTACAACTATATATAATTAATTGTAAATTATGTCCAAAAATTGAATAGCTATATTCATGTAATAGGATCATTTTAGTCAACACCTTTTGAAGATCGTAGGAGACCATATAGACTAGAAAAATCTAAATTTGCTATAAAATATACATTATGTCTATAAAACATAGGTAGTAATTTTAAGAGAAAATTGCTTAACTTGGGGAAATATTCTTCAGTCCTGATTCAAATAAAACTCCCATTGAATTCAAAGAGTGAAATCCGGACCCAGTTAAAGGCAATGGCAAAACTCTCATTGACATCAGTTGGGCCAGGTCTTTACCCGAAATTAGTTACATCAATGGACATTTTGCTTGAGTAAAGACTACAGGATTTGGCTTCTTATTAGCTAATGGCCAGATGGTGGTTAGCCTGGGTACAGGTGTGCAAGGGATGGGTGAGGACAGTGCAAAAAACCTGCCTTCTCTTGTGGCACCTGTGTGGCAGCTGGACAAAGTGCAGCTCCTTAATTCACTCAACTTCCATGGGCAGCCGGGTCCATAGCCCTTCCCGCCCTCCACCCACCAATGAGCAGAGCTGGTTGGATTGATAGTGGGGACTGTGCTCTGCTTCCTTGAGGAGTGTAGTAGCAGGCATGCTCCTTCCGAGCATGTGGTTGCTGCAGAAGGATGTGTGCCACCTTAACGCACAATGCCTGCCAGTGTTCACCTCCACACGGCAGTATAACTCTGAGCCATCCCTTACTCAGGGTTGTGCCTAGCAGGCCTTAACTATCTTACAGCAAGCCAAAAATGCAAGCTGGAAGCAAATCCTTCAAGAAGCATATATATTAACTTAGAAATACAGGAACAGAAAGGAAGCATTGACAGTCAGTAAAAGAAAAAGCGATTTCCAGTCCAACAGTGCAAAGAGTTTCAAAGCTTTGAAACATATATAAATGAGATTATCTAGCAATGTCCCAGAATAGGTATTTTATGTATAATGTTGCCCAGTAGCATCACTATAAACTAAGCTGAAGCTCTCACCATTCAAATGGTAATTTTTGAGAAGAGTTAATTTTCTTCATTGAGGAAGTGAGGCAGAGAAGGTAGAATAAGGGAGGGGGGAAAGGAGCACAGAGAAAACAAGGAGGGTGCCAAAGCAAGGGAGATGGTGTTTGTGTTTAAGACTAGAACTTGAGGATGTGCCAACTGAGAGCAGAAAGGTTCTTCATGACTGTCTGCAGAGCATGGGCGGGCATAAAGAGACTTAATGCAATTCACTGTAACCAGGGAGGGTGTCAATGCTGGAAAGGAAATAAAAGTTCATTGGCCATCGGCACAATTATTTGCCACAGGCTCACTGAAAGGACTATGAAGCTTAGTGATCTCTTCAGTGAACCTGACCAAAGCAAAAGGTTTATAACAAAACCCAGAACCAGGCAATGGATTTCAGATGGTTTCCAGCCCCCACATCATGCAAAACTCAAGTGTTTGGGCTATACCTGTATTGTAATACTGGCAAATCTTTTCTAATGCAGACCTGGCCTAAGCCATCCCTTATACAAACTGCTCAAGTTGAAGTATAGTCTTATTGCACAGACCACCAAGATGCCCATATGTACTAATAGAAGATACATAGCTAAAGAAACAGTCTAGGGGTCCTTCACAATGTAAGGAAACACGATGACATTTATATTAAAGTGAGGTTTTTTCCTCTGTTTTCCCTTGGAGTACACAGAGTTTAACATAATTACATAAAAACCTAAGTATTTTCAACAGTGCTAAACTTGTTATGAAAGTGACTGCTCAGTCTTTGATGCTTTCAACAATAATTCATACAACTAAAGACCTCTTTAAAGAGTTGCGCTGGATGTCTGTTTACTCTTAGGGGGTTCTGGGGATTTAAAACAGTATGACTCTGTCCCTTGTCCCTGATTACTAATTCAACGTAAATGTCTTTATAAAAGAAAAATCAAAGAAATGAAAATAAGTGGCATGACATACTAGGCCCCATTCTGTAACATCACCGCTCACGCTGGAATTGGAATCTCCAGTTTCATTTGTTTTGATGTACTGTATAAATATTTAAACAATGCATGCTGCAATTTTATCCAGGCTTCAGTGAATTACAGAGCATAGTGGCTTAGTGGGGGGTTTAATATTGATATTAATTAGAGTTAGAAGCCCTGATTCAGGAAAGTATTGAAAGTTGTGTTTAAGTCCATCCCTGTTCAGAAAACCACATAGGCATGTGCTCAACTGTAAGCATTCTGCCCCATCCTCTGTTTGTCTTGTCTAATGAGACTGTAAGCTCTTCGGGGCAGGAACTGTCTATTCTTCTATGTGTGTATGGTGCCTAGTGCCATGAGGTCCCTTCTTAGTTGTTCCTTTGGAACTACCATAATAAACATGCTTCATAGTAATAATAATTTGCCTAAATTCTATTGACTTGCCATGGAAGTCAGTAAGACTTAGACCTGTGCTTTGCTGAATACGGATGAAGTTAAGTCTATGGATGACAGGCCTTATATACACTTAGGGTATATCTACACCTGAAGTGAAGGGTGTGATTCCCAGGTCCAGTAGACATATGCTAGCATGCTAAAAATAGTAAAAAACAGTAGTGTAGCCATGGTAACACAAGCACTGGGGAGTGGTGGCATGAGCTAGCTGCCCCAAATATGTAGCATGGGTGGATTTTTATCTGCGGTGGCTAGACCATGCCACCGCTCACCATTGGCATACTACCATAGCTATTTTAGAAGCGCTCGATGAGAGCTAGCATGAGTATGTCTACTTGAGCTGGGAATCATACCCCAAGCTCCAAGTGTAGTCATAGCCTTTCATTAGACATGAAGCGCTGCGGAATCAGGGCATTTTCAGGTTAGAATGGTCAGGACATTTTCAACAAGATTAGCTTATAGATAAGACTGATTTCATTCTGAATTGCTGAATTACGCTGAGGCAAGTAAAGGGGCCATTGAATAATAGTTTGTGATAAAATGTATATGAATGATCTGAAGTGAAATATTCATTTTTGGACCAGTGATAGGTTTGAGGTACACTGTCTCATGATCCACCCAGACTAGAAAGCAGATCTTTATAAGATCAGAAAGCCATGACACCTGAACCCACCACACTAATAATGGTATAAGACCTTGACTTCAGCAGTTGAAGACTATGAGATGTTAATATGTCAGCTACTATCCTGGCTGACACACTGGGGATGGAACTATGGACCTCCAGAGCTACAGGCATGAGCTAAAATGGCAAGGTTTTCTGTCCAGAGCTATAATAGACTCAGAGTTGTTCTGGACTGGCACACAGAGGCGGCAAGTTCCATACCCCCGTGGTGCTTGGGCACCAGCAATATTCAGAACCCAGGGGCCCAGCTCCACCAATATTTGGGGCCAGGTGTCCCCTGCCGCCCCCCCCGGGTCTCCCCCAAGTGTCCCGTGGCCCCGACTTGCTGACCCCCCCCCCGCCTTCCTGGCCCCCGAGGGAGCAGAGCCTCTCTGTCTTTGTCTCCTCCATGCTGCTTCCCTGCAGCAACTGCTGCCGCAGGGTCCTAGTGCCCCCCTTCTCCACTGCCATGGCAGACTGACTCTGAGCCTGCCCTTCCCCTTCAGACCCTCCAGCAGCACAGGGCACCTCCCCCCCCGCCCACTGTCACCGCTCCTGCCCCATGCTGGGCAAGGAGGAAGCCCAATCCCTCACCCCCAGTGAGGCTACAGTCAGGGGCAACAGCAGGGGAGGAGGCGCACGCAGCGCCCCCCAGCACCCACCACGGGGGAGGCGAGGGAGATTCCTGGACCTGAGAGGGGCCCTAGGAGCACATGCAGTGACAGTGGTGGGGGTGAGTGTGCTGCTGGGGGGGCAGGAAAGGGGGGCTCCTCCCCCAGAGCTTGCTGCTGCCGGCAGGGAAAGGGCTGGGGGAGTCCTCCTCTCTGTCCCCTGTCCCAGAGCAGCCTGCCTGCACCCCAAACTCATCCCCAGCTCTGCCCCACCCCAGAGCCCACACCCCCAGTCAGATCTTTCATCCCCCACCACATCCTCTACCCTAGCCCTGAGCCCATTCAGCACCCCAAACACCTTATTCTCAGTCCCAGCCAGAGCCCTCAACCCCACACTCCTACTCTCGCCCTGAGCTCCTCCCACACTCCAAACCCCTCATCTGCAGCCACACCCCATAGCCCTCACCCCTGTACCCATCCCTCTGCACCCCCCCATCCCCAAACTCCCACATGGAGCCTGCACCCTGCACCCCAATCCCCTGCCCCAGCATAGAGCCTGCACCCCAGACCTCCTCCCTCACCCAAACTCCCTCCCAGATCCTTGGGCAGGTGGGGGGACAGAGTTTGGGGGGGGCAGAGTTTGGTCAGGGGCGGGTTCTGGGCACCACCAAAATTTCTACAAAAATGCCACCCCTGCTGGCACAGAATGGGATCTGAGGCACACACAGCGGTGGGTTGCATAAAATCATGACATTATTATGTATGTAAGGGCTATATTTAGGTAGGTTGTAGATGTTTCTAAAATGTTCCGTTTTTAATTTCTCTTCCACAGAAGTCTCTTCAGTTGGACTAATAGTAAGTAAGGCCCATGGCTTTACAGGTGTAGCCATTTGCAGAATAGCACTAATAATATTTTTTAAAACATTAACCTTTCTAATCATTTTTCTGTTCATACATGGCACATACAGTTGTGTTGCAGGTCTTATCAACATGTGTTTGGACTGATCTGCATAAATCAAAGACTCATGTCAATAAAATCTGTAACACACACATACAGACACACACTGTCATCTAATTTCTTTGTGAAAATGATAAATTGTGACCTGAAATCCATTAAGCACTCCTAGGATAATTCTTCTTAAAAGGTCTCATTAGAACAGAGCTGAAAGTGATTGTTGTTTGGATGTCATTCTATAGAGCTGGGAGAATAATGGATATCTGGTTTATTGGCAATTTGAAAAAGTCAAAAAAAAAGTTTTGTTTTGACAGAATTGGAATGTTTCATTTCAATTTTGATCATTTTTACATATTTATGTATTTTTAAAATAAAATTAAAGATTTTGAAACAAAAATTAATTTCAAACCAAAAAATCAACATGTTTGATCCACATGAGGTATTTAGCTACATAACTGTTCTGACTTTGTTTTCTGTGAACTTCACCTTTAACCCTCTAAGGCATTCCACTGTTTCCAGATGGACCTCCATTTTATTTGTGGTTTCATGTAGACTTATGAAGAAGGCACACGGTGTATTCACTCTTAAAGTCTTCACTTCTGTACTTTCTTGTTTTATGGTTCTTTGTAATATTTTTCCATTCACAAGAATCCTGATGGTGTGGTAGAAAAAACAACAAAGAGCTCAAAGAAACTGAATAAATCTCTCGATTATCAAGAAACACAAAGATAAAATGGCCACCTCTGGCAAATTTCCAGATTAGTGTAAAAGAGGAATAATTTGAAATATCTGTACAAATGCATAACAGCTCCATAGTTAAATTTGCCCTTCAACATAGTTTATAAATCTGTTAGTAGCCTATAGTTTAAAAATCTGCTCTGGGATTTTTCTGGTTGAAAGGCCCCATATAAATACAAGATCATTATCATGATACTATGACCATACTGTGTACAATGTGTTTGATGATTTTTTTACATTAAAATCATTAGTATGATGGATCAGAGTGTGTTATTAAACAGAAAATTTGTTAACATTTTAAACAAGTTATGAGGTGGCATACTTAATAGAAACCAAAAACGCAGTTTTGAGATGAAAAAAGTGAACTAGCCTGAAAAAGCAGCTGCCTAATAGTAAAACATCTGCATGCTCATTCCTTTCCTCCCTCCCTCTAAGTCAATTACTTTTTGTTTTTGTATAACATCCAAGGAGGATCCCAAGATTAGTCTTGAGAGTATAACACAGAGGAGTAAAATTAATGCTATTTTTCTATCTGGTGAGCACATTTTTACCCACTGGGATAAATTAGTTTTGTGTCACTTTCAAATCTCAAACAGTTTGTCAAGAGAATAAAACATCCATTAAAAAGATATTTTCAATGCTTATCAGAGGTGTCTCTGTGCCAAATACACAATATTCTGTGAAGTACAGCAATGTGCTGGTACTCCTTTGATCTTTTCAGTATTCTCCATCTTGGTTAGCAGCCAAAGATCATTTTACTGTCTCTGTACAGCTTACTAAGAACAGGGGGAAAATGAATGGGACTGAAATTTTGAGACTTATTCACATCTCACTTACACTGTTTCTACATTCGTGTAACTCTGATGTCTTCAGTGAAGCTACTCTTGATTCACATTGGTGGAAGCGACATCAAAATCAGGCTCTTTGTCTGCAATTTTGACACAGATTAAATTAACTGTTCCTTGCTTAGAAAATAAAAGAGTCAGGGAAGATTTATTATTGTAATTGTTCACATGAAGTTGAGCTTTCTGAATGAAGCATGTCACAATTTAGTGTAGATATTTGTATGGCCAGCTTTACCATGATATCTGAGCACTCACCCCATCTTTCATGTGTTTAGCAGCACAACCGCCATGTGAGGCAGGAAGTAAAGTTAGCTAGCTTTTCACAGATGGAGAGCTATGCACAGAGACTGTCACTCCCCCGAGGTCACACAGGAAGTCTGTAGCAGAACAGGGACTCACTCTCAGGTAGAGTGACCAGCTGTCCTGATTTTTTAGGGACACTCCCGATATTTGGGGCTTTGTCTTATATAGGCACCTGTTACCCCTCACCCTGTCCTGATTTTTTCACACTTGCTATCTGGTCACCCGACGTAGGCTAGTGCCCTAATGACTGGGCCATCCTTCCTCTTCCAGAAAGTCCCACGGTTCTTGATTTTGTTTTTGGGGGTAGGTTGGGGTGAAAAGGATTTTACTGTGGATTTGCAAATGAATTCAGAGTTAAATCATCCGTTATTTGTATTACAGTAGCAAGTACAGGGCCCCACTGAAATTAGGCCCCATTGTGCTAGGCCTTGAACAGAAACAAAGTCAGAGCCAGGTCCTGCCCTGAAGAGCTTGTAATTTAAATAGACCAGACATGGGACAGGCAGAGGAAATGGAGGCATAGATAGGAGAAATGTATAAAACGAATGAATAAAAAAAAACTAGCTAAAAGTCAATTAATTTGAATAGAATCTTTACCTCTGATACTAACAACTTCTGAGATTAGAATAGCCGGTGTGTGTTACTCTTCAGCGTGGACAATGAAAATAGATTAGATTGGTCAATTTCACTTTTATTCCACTTTTTTTGAGTCACTTTCTCTTCCTGGTCCTCATGCTCACATGATGCCTTTAGGGCAGCTCTACGGCCCTTAGCTGGAGTGTGAGCCAGGATGTCATTTTTAATTAAGCTCTAATGTTTTTACACACTTACTTGTACGGTGCCTGGTCCAATGAGGCCCTAATTCCTATTTGGGGCCCTTAAGTGCTATCAGAAAAGAAATAATGATGCCCCCAATACTGTGAGTGCTTTGTACGTGGAATCCCCAATGGCCTGAATTCTCATGTCTGCGAAGGCAGCATAAAGCAACCTCAATGTGGTCGTAAATTACACCCATATTAAGGACCTTTTACGGTTAGAATGGTATAAAGGTCCCTTAGTGTAAATTGGACCCTCAAAAAAGGGCCTTCAAAATTACTTTAAATTGCTGCAGTAGATCAGTGTTAAGTAATGCCAATACTTTGTGATTCTGGGCATGTGCTCCATATCTGGAACTCCTTTTGACATTGAATACAGTTCCAGTGTGGTGCATACTAGAAACTCTCCCATTAGCTGGTTGTATTTCAAAGCATATGTGTGTGTACATGTGTCTTGGTACTGAATTGGAGCTGGTAGCAAAGAATTCTCCCTCAACTCGCCCCTATTTTTGTTTGTAAAGAGTCTTTGTACAGCCTTCCCTCACAGTTATAGAGGTTACATCTGGTTATACTAAGGTGACGACTCTACAGCTGCAGGTATCACTGGCAGCCAAGCAGTTAGCTCTGTAAGTTATCCACTGCAGATGGCGCATGTGAATGATCAGTTGCCTGCTTCTGGTAAGCTGTATTTTTTTCCCCTCCAGGACTAGTTCCAAACTCCCTTAGCCTGTTTTGAATTTCTCTCATGATGCCATTTTCATCTCCGTGCATGATCAATAAATTACAAATACCTTTTAATACATGTATCACAATATCTGACCAGGAAAAATATTTATGATGCAACACTGCATACTGTAGCAACATAAGAAAATGGTTCTAGTCCTGCAGAAAATGGGCCTGTTTCTCCTGTGCCTTGCACCTTGTGTAGTTGACTATGCACATACAAAGCAAATGCAAGTTCCATCACTGGTGTGGTGCCTTATTCTCATCTACACTAAGGCTCTTTTCAGAGTTTTATCACTGCTGTTTAGCATTATACTCTATGGGCATTAAGAACATATGCATCAAATTATTTTTGTTTAGGTCTAGGCCCACAATGTCTTGGTGCATGGCCCAAGTAAACAGGGGTGCTTGGGGAAGAGGTGAACTCATTTTGCCAAATTTTGAATCCACTAAACTATGGTCAGATAAAACATAAGTGTTTCTCTGCTGGTTTTTGACTAGAGGAGACTGTGGCAAAAGGAGTAGAGTAGAGAATTCCAGTGATGAATAGGAAAGGGAGATAGTGGAGCAGAATGAAAAATAAATATGGAACAACTGTCATTCCCTGTACATTTACAGGGAAATAGGGAACCTCCCAAAAACCAAGGCTAGCTCACACATAGAGTTTTTACTGAGTTCTTATCCAATGGGACTTTTGAAATGTAATAAAAGTTTTGTCTGAAAGGGACTGGGTAAAAAATATGTAAGGACCTGGAACTGACCAAGGGAGAATTGATTCTCTCGTATGCTCTTTCCAATGGCTGGCCTAAGAAAAAATGCAGTGGAATGAATTCTCTTTGAAATGCCATATTCAGTGTTCATAGAGGTTTGTTGCTTTGCCTCAGAATTTCTGAAATGAAACCTATTTTAAAGAGGGACGAAAGAGATTTTGCATCTCTCCTGCATGAGCGTCAATTGCATTGTCAACATGCTACAGATGCATACCACATGTAGTAACATGATTTAGTACTCAGCAATAAGTTTTATTATTATACAATAGCAAGATGAATAAGGTGGGTATCACAAAGGCAAGTGAAATAAACTCAAATGAGATGAGTGTAGTGATGAATGGAGAATGACGGTGGTGCAGATGCATCCAAAAAACTTTATGTTGCCTGCAACAGAAATAGGGAAATGTATACTAGACTCTGCCCTTTGTGTGTGAGGCTCTGGTTCTGGACAGGGATTCCTGACATACATTCCTGCCAGATATGTTCAATATTTTACCCATACATATTACCATATCCATTTAAATGTTTTTGCATCTTTCAGGAGCCTACTTTTTGCTTTTCAGTCTAGCAGGGCTTCCTAATTACTTTAGTGGGCATAACCCATTGTTGGGTTTTTAATTCTCACAAGAACAAACGTGCACTTTTAGTTTGAATGACTTTTCTTTCAGATTAAGGAGAAAGTGAAAATAAGAAAAAACAAATGTAAATTCTCAGCAAGAGAGCACATTAGGCCAAATTCTGCCCTCCAAAGTATACTCAGCTTCCATTGCCTTTAATGGGAATTCCACCTGGGTAACTGCACTAGCTGAGAATTTCATCCAGTGTGTATGTGATTCCCTCTATAAGCAGCCATTTTGAATTGAAACGACTGTCCAAAATGAAGGCCTTGATAAATCAGCTGCTTTTTCCGAAGTGCTGACCATGCTCTGCTCAGTGTGTCAGTGGCTACACAGATAGTGGATACTGACTCCTGTCATGTGACAAAGCTATCAGCCTTTGGCAACTCTGGCTCATGTCAGGTGACTGAGGTCAGGAAATAAAGTTCTGTCTTTTACCAGCACTCTTTTGTGTCACACTTTTCTTACACTCAAGATCTCTGAAAAATCAGGCCACGTATTTAGGTGTCCACGTATGGATTTATTTGCATAACTTAGAGCCCCCAGCTTTGAAAACATGAAAAGTATGTATGCATAACATAAACAATGTCAGATTTCTGGATTGGACTAAATGAGTAGAGTGTTTCTTTAAGCAAAAAAGCAAAACCTTCATTAGGTCTTGCATTAGCGAGTGTTCTTATGTTTTATATTCAATCCAGTGTACTAACATATAACAACCATACCAGATGGAAGAAAATATCACTTCTGGGGTCATGGAGGGGGTATGTAAAATTCTGCCAAATTAGAAGGAGAAATCCACAGGGGCACAAGAGCTCATTAATATATGCCCTAATCCCCTTGCGGATGATTGTGGTTTGGACCTGTAGAAACAGAAATGAAAAAAGGCTTCCCTAAGCTGACCAACTTTAGTTCTGAATAGCCAGTATCCACGGGCTTACAGGGAATGAAAAGCCCTTGAATTGATACATATGTATTCCTACTGAACAGCTGCCTTCAGTAGACGCCTATCCTAAATTAACACGTCTCAGATTATGATGTGAACGTCAATAGAAAACACATACCTAGCCAAAAGCCAACATAGTTTAGAAAATATAACACTTTATATACATCACATTTAAAAACTGTTTTTGTTCAGGAATGAGTGAGGGGAGGCAGGAATACCATAGACCATTTTATTTTGCCTCAGGGATAGAGTTGTGAGAAAATATAGTTTATGCCATGCTTTGGCTAATCTACCCAAATATAGCATCTGTAACTCCTTTATATGATGTTTAGTATTATGACAGGAATATTTTACCGTTTTTCTGTTGTAATAACAATACCAGACTGTTCTACAACATGCTTTAACTTTTGGTTACCATTTCTCTATATATTCATTTTAAAAGTAGAATCAGATGATTCTTCATTTCAGTTATTTAGAAAAATATTAGTGAATGAGACTTGATGCCTTCTACCATCCTTCCCACCATGGGTTTGTTTTCCTTTGGTTGTTTATTCACAAAGAACAGCTTCAGAATTTTGCAAGATGCATTGCTGGAGATTAGGGTGACCAGACAGCAAATGTGAAAAATTGGGACAGGGGATGGGGGGGAAAAGACCACAAAATCGTGACTGTCCCTATAAAATCAGGACATCTGGTCATGCTACTGGAGACACACATTGCATTAATGGCAAAACACAAATTTTTACCATCATCAGCTGGCTGGGAGATGGGCTCTGGGCACTTATTTACTGTGATCCATGTACTGATCACCTCTAGGTTAGACTAATGCAACTCACTTTTACATGTGATATGACCATCACCCCAAAGCTACACACAAGCAGCAGCATGAAACAACATATAATGATCACAGGCAGGCCTGAGCACATGACAGCACAGCAGTACTTTATGAATTCCATTAGCAGCCTGTCCCTTTTCAAAGAGAGTCTCTAGCCTTCATGTACAAGGCCTTCAGTGGGCTATCTCAAAGGCCACCTATCCCTCCACACACCCCAAAACAACTTACGTTCCACAAAGATGCTACAGAACAACTGGCCCAGGCTGTCAGGTGCTGAGGGCAGATGATTCTTAGCAGAGACGCCCTGCTCTGGAATGCCTTACCACAGTAGATCAGAGGCCATAACCTGAAGAAATTCTGGTCTTGCTACCCTCAGTTCCCTTTATAGCTATTCAATCTGAAAATATGATCTTCCTGTCAGTCTTACTGGAACAGTTTGGACAACTGGACTGTTGATTGTTTTATGACACTAGACCAACAGAAGCACTAAGTGAGGCAATTCTTTCGCCCTGAGACCTGAAACATTTCAAAAATGTTTCCTAAACATTAACAGGAACCAGGAGGTATTTTGATATACTTATAAATTTCACTCATTTATAAGAAATACGAAACTTATTGGTTTATTACGCCAACAGGAATTACAGATTGTATTATAAAAATCAAAGGCCAAAATAGTTCAGATAACTTGAGCTATAATTAAGACTTCCATGTATTTTACAAGATTCTAGAGAGAGAAATATTGTAAAACCTATAGACCTTGTTCATTAAAATGCTGCTTATGTAATCAACTCACATTTTTCAGTGTTTTTATGGGCATCCTGGAGTATCTACATTCAATACATATTGGAAAAATTCAGCTTTATATGTATAGCATTTAGGACTGTGGATCCACAAAAGAAAATCAGATACGGTTACTAGAAAGTAGGTCTGTTTTTACACCTATTTATGTATTTCACAGTAGCACCCAAAATGAATGTACACGTTTAACCTTGTTCATGTGAACAGTCCATTGAAATCAGTGAAGCTACTCACAGGTTTAAAGTGAAGTATGTGAGTAAGTGTTTGCAGTACTGATACTCTACTTTGTACAGCACTTTGGGATCCTCTAGACCAGGGATTGGAAACCTTTGGCACGCGGCCCATCAGGGAAATCTGCTGGCGGGCCGGGCCGGGCCGGTTTGTTTACCTGCAGCGTCCGCAGGTTCCGCGGATCGCAGCTCCCACTGGCAGCGGTTCACCATTCCAGGCAAATGGGGGCTGCAGGAAGCGGCGTGGGCCGAGGGATGTGCTGGCCGCCACTTCCCGCAGCCCCCATTGGCCTGGAATGGCAAATCACGGCCAATGGGAGGTGCAATCGGCCGAACCTGCGGATGCTGCAGATAAACAAACTGTTCCGGCCTGCGAGCGGATTTCCCTGACGGGCCACGTGCCAAAGGTTGCCAAACCCTGCTCTAGACTGAAGGGTCTATATAAATAATTAATTATTACTACTACTGTTCCTGCAGGGATTAGTTTGTGAGGAAAGAGTAACTACAAAGGAAAAGATTGGTCAAATGACACTAAGGCCCTAAACTTACAAGGTTCTGCATGCATGCTAACAGAATCCTGCACCTTTGAGGAGCCCCAGTGAACTTACCGGAGTTCCATACAGACACAGAGGTCTGCCTGAATGGAGAACCTTGCAGAATCATAGACTAATGGGTACTGCCCCACTTGTGATGTTTAGTTTTGTGATGCCATATATTGCACTGTGCAAAATTTTGCCATAGACATTTTCTCTAGTAAGTCTACTTTAGTGCTAAAAACCTTCCCTTGAATGATGCAAAAAATAGATTCATCAACTACCACATACCTCGCTGCAACAGGGGATGCTTTATTTATGCATTAAGGTTCAAAGGAGACATTTTGATGCTGCTATTGCAGCAGGAACTGCTGCAGATACTACTTTCCAGTAGGCCCAGTATGTTACCAGATAGCCGTGGACTGGAAAAATTATAACCTACAAATGGAAAATTGAAATATATTGAAATCATACCAGGGAGTCAGAGGAACATGTCTCCTGGAATGGCTCCTGTGTTGGTAGAAATGACTGGGCAATGATCCCAGCAGCATATTAATCTCTAATCATAAAACTAGTATAGGAAGGTCAATTAGTTCCTAGGAAGATAAAACAGGTTTAATAAACTAAAGTTTGGTGGTCATGAATGGATTATACTCTTCCCAGTTTTGTTCAGCACTGTCTACCCAGTATGCCAAGTGAAAATAAACATTTAAGGGTGAAATTCATTCCTGTGCACAAAGTCTGTGCACTATTTACATCCCACTAAGACCTGAGGGGCAAAAACAGTGGGGCATGGGTCTTGTGCAGACTTTCTGAACAGTGGTGAATTTCACCCTAAGGGGATGTCTACACTGCAGTAAAACTCCGGTGGCTGGGCTGTGTCAGCTGACTCGGGCTCGTGGGCCTTGGGCTGTGGGGCTATGGAATTGCAATGTAAACATTCAGGCGTGGGCTGGAGCCAGGGCTCTGGGACCTTCCCTTCTCGTGGGGTCCCATGCCCCAGGCTCCAGCCTGAGCTCGAACATCTACACTGCAATTTCATAGCCCCACAGCCCAAGGCCCGCGAGCCTGAGTTAGCGGACACAGGCCAGCTGTGGGTGTTTTATTGCATTGTAGACATATCCTAAGTGCTCTAATGTGGTATCAACCATCATGCTTTGTTTGCGGAACTGAAGAGCAGCACTTCAGTGGAGCACTATGCCTCCTGGAATTCCCCAGCATGCAGTGGGAGTGACCTGCTGCTAACCCCTCTGTGATGTGGCAGGAGATGGGGAGTTAGCCTTGCCTCCTCCCTGACTCATTTGGAGCAACTTGTGGGGTGGGGATGTTTGCACAGAATGGCCCCTGCACTCAGGAGCAGGGACCATGATTATGGATGGTCCTGCCTCGGAAGCACAAGGTGAGGAGGGCTCCTCATGCCCTTCCCCATTGCGCACTTATGAAGGGGTTGGCCACATACATTTAGACGAGTCTTCATTGCGACTAGGCCTAGGTGCTGATAACATAACTAGGCCAAAACTCCAGCTCAGGTGGGACCAAACCTCTCTTTGAGGGGTTAGAAATGCATAACCCTAAATAATACCTTATAGTGAAAACAACATATGTGGCATCTAGCCAATTTCAAAACATTTTTTATCATTTGTTTATTAAATCATGCATTTCACCTGTGAGGCAGATAAATACTATTGTCTCAGTGTTATCGATGAGGAAACTGAAGCAGAGAGCTAAAACGCTAGATCCTCAAGGGGGCTTTTAGGTGCCCTGCCACCTACTAGGATTTTCAGGTGCATTGGGAGAGTTAAGCACTTAAAAAAGGGATTCACTGATGCCAGCGCGCTGAGTAGGGAGCCACCTAAGCTAGCCTGCGTCACGGACAAAGCAGTTCCTAAAGGAGTGGAAAGAGATGCTGGCGGTGTAAGCACTGGACTGGGAGTCAGGAGATATGGAATCTGTTTATACCTTGCTAGCCTTTCCTGGCTGAGTCATTTAACTTCTCAGGCTCCCTCTTTCCAATGTATGAGATGGCAAGAGTGACAGTAGTTTATTTCACAGAGGTGTTGTAAGACCTAATTGATAAATATGTGTATAGCACTTTGAGTCTTGGATGGACGGTACTGCAGATATGCAAAGTGTTGTTATCGTATCTTCCATTTTCTTCTTCACTGATTTTATAGTCCAAAACCCCTCTGTCAATGGAAACCATTCATGGGCAAATCTTCTAGAATGCCAGGACTCATTGTAATCACTCATGGTTTCTCAGCTTTAGTTTCCAAGGACATGTGATGTGAACCTGGACATATTTCTGTCTTTCTTCCATGCCTGACCACCTGCTGTTGAGTCTGCCCATGCTATTTTCTCCTGCTCCCCCCCCAATAAGTGTCCTCCATTGGTCCTTACCTTATACCTTCTTTCAGCATTCTCTATCCTCCTGCAGTTTGTTTTTCATTTCCTTTTCCCCTTTCCTCTTTGCAAATCTCCTCAGTCCTCACCTATATACTCCTGCCTATTTCCTGGTCTCCTCATTCCAGTCCCACCAGAGCCTGGACATGAGTTCAGGGCTGGGAGCTGCTGCCTCTCACATGTCTCAGCTGTACCTGTGAGCAGACATGATTTCCATTACCATACGGTTCAGCTAAGCGGCACTGGGGCATCCAGGGAGCTAAGCAGTGGTGAGCTGGAGCCGGTTTGCAAGAACCGGTTGTTAAATTTAGAAGCTGGTGTAGAACCGGTTGTTAAAGGGGCCGGCAGATGGGCAAACTCCGGCCCGCGGGACCGTCCTGTCCGGCCCGCCTGAGGTCCCAGCTGGGAAGGCTCCCCTGGCCCCTCCCCCGCTTCCCTCCCTTGCATGGCCCCAGCGTGCCGCGCTGCCGGTGCCAGCGCTCTGGGCAGCTCTGCAGCTCCTGCCGCTTTGAGCAGCATGGTAAGGGGGCCGGGGCTGGGAGGAGAGGTTGGATAAGGGGCAGGGAGCGGTTGGAGGGGGTGGAGGTTCTGGGGGGGCGGTCAGGGGATGGGGAACGGGGGGGGTTGGGTAGGCGTGGGAGTTCCGGGGGGCGTCTGTCGGGGTGGTGGTGGATGGGGTCGGGGCAGTCAGGGGACAGGGAGTGGGGCGAGTTGGGTAGGGGGTGGGGTCTTGGGGGGCACTTAGGGTGGGGGGGGTCTCAGGAGGGGGTGGTCAGGGGACAAGGAGCAGGGGGTTGATGGGTTCCGGGTTCTGAGGGGGGCAGTCGGGGGCAGGAAGTGGGTTGGGGTCAGATGGGTGGGGGCGGGGAGACAGGCACGTGGGGCTTGTACTCATCGCGCGGTTCCCTACCGGGTCTTCAGCGGCACTTCTGTGGTGGTGGGGTCTTCACTCGCTCCGGGTGAAGGACCCGCTGCCGAAAACCCGGAGTGAGTGAAGGCCCCCCACCCCACCGCCGAAGTGCCACCGAGGACCCAGTAGGGAACCGGTTATTAGGATTTTGGGAGCTCATCACTGGAGCTAAGGAAGCAGAAGAGAGGCAGCTGCTGGATGTGCTGCTTTGTGAAGCACATACCATGTTGCAATGGGAATAGGCATCATAGACAGGGGAACCCCATGACAACCAAAAATCCTAGGGTTTAAATGCTACTGGGGGAAACTCTCAGTTTCAATAAAATTGGCTGGGACTGGCTACCAAGGCTAACATCTCCTCTAATCTAGAACTTTGCTGTCCTTAAAGTGAGGGATGCTTGCCTCTCCCACCCATGTCTCCTCCTGTGACTCACATTCACTTCAGAGTCAGATGAAAGGGTTTTCAAGAGTCTGTTTTCATTTGCCCCATATTATGGGAGCCATCAGACAAAAAGCCAAGACAGGAAGCTGATGTCCTTTTCAGAAGATGGAAGAAAAGTAATGGGGGAAAGGGGAGGGAAGCCAAAGGTAATTCTGAAATAAATCCTTAACTTCTAAACTGCAGAGCTAGGGTCTTAGGTATTGTTAATGAACCATTAGCCCTGCCCTAATCACAACATCTCTTTCTTTTGTTCTCACACCCTACTGCTTTCTCTCAGCTTGGACTTTCAGAAGTGACAGCACCCCTCATGAGCAAAATCTGTTGAAAAAAAGGAGCATAGCTCATGCTGGTTATAATGGACACATCTGTGCTTGCAGTGTTTGTCCATCATACCCAGTGTTTGCTTTAAGCAGCATGGTGGAGAGTATGTAACAGCGTGTGTATGTGTGTGTGTGGGAGCAGGGGTAAGGAGGCAGTGAGAACGCAGAGACTACTTAAAACACCACTAAGTCATTTTGTTTCTCAGTACTGAATTTATTGCAATTCACTTTGTAGTCAGATGAATGGACTATATATATAATTAAAGACATTTTACTCCAGATTGTTTTTACTACAACATAAATCTGCTGACTGTTTGCTGAGGATTTTGGACAGCAAGAACACAAGCAACCCTTGGTGTGACTTGATCTTCTATTGAAATCCGTACAACTTTGCCGTCAGTGTCCACCATTTAGCTAAAGAACAAACGCATGAAGACTAAAATTCCCACTAGTTTCATGATCTTGTTTTTTGTCTGTGCCAATTCCTCCCTCCCAGCTCTCCCCCATCAAACGATCAGCAACTCCTAGTAAATGTTTGGAACATGTTTGAAATAACAATGTCCATTCTTCCCTAGAACATTTCTAGAGACAGTGGGCCCGATTCAGCTCTCACTTGGGGCACATCTACACTGGAATAAAAACCCATGGCAGGGCAGCGGCTGGCCCAGGGCAGCGGACTCGGGTTCGTGGGGCTGAGTCAGTTGGGTTAAAAATTACAGGGCAGACATTCAGGCTTGGGCTGGAGGCCGGGATCTGAAACCTCACAAGGAGGTGGGTCTCACAGCCCTGGCTTCAGATGCCTACACTGCTATTTTTAGTCCGACCGTCCTGAAAGCTCCAGTCAATTGATCTACGCTCTGAGACTCGGTGCTGCAGGTTTTGTCCTGCATGTAGATGTGCTTCTGGCTCTGATCCTGCAATGAAGTCTACATGGGTGAGTCCTTGGGACTCCACCAGTAGGAATATCTGAGCAGGACTGGAGCCTTACACAAGTGTAACTCCATTAACTCCTGACACACTGCTGTAACTCAGTGCTTACACTTAGGCTTTGTCTACACTACAGAGTTTTGTCGACAAAAGTTATGCCGACATACAGCCACTGCTTTAATTAAACTGCTGTTGCTTGTCCACACTATGCTCCTTGTGTCAGCAGAGCGCATCCACACTAGCAGCTCTTGCATCGACACAGAGAGCAGTGCACTGTGGGTAGCTATCCCTCTGTGCAACTGGCTGAATGGTGCTTTGGGAAGGGTTTGCAATGCCTCATGGGGCAGGTACAGTGTCACATGACGCAGGTTTCTCAAGCCCCTCATTCCACGGGCATCCTACTAGATTGCCAGCCGCTTTTCAACTGAAGTGTGTGTGTGTGTGTGTGGGGGGGGGGGAATAGAATGTGTGACAGGGAGTGTGTGTGTGTGTGTGTGTGTGTGTGTGTGTGTGTGTGTGAAAGACAGAGACAGAGTATGCATTGGGGGAGTGTGTATCACATCAGCCCCTGCCTCCCTCCCTGGATCTGCACAGCACAGCAGTCCCTTCGCCGTCCCTCCCACCCACCACAGCAGCAGCCTGTCTGCCACTGTGTTCCTAGTGCAGGAGAGAGCAGGATTCCACATTAATGATTTGCTCTTTGCTGCTGGAGCAGAGCAGCACGCTCAGCTGTCAGAACTTCTCAGAGCTTTGAAAGGGGAGGGGTGCATGCCTGCAGGGCAGCCGAACTCAAAACGGTGAGCAGAGAGGTCACGGTGGGCATTGTGGGATACTGGGGGAGGCCAGTTATGGCAACAATATGGCAGCGTCTACACTGACACTTTGTCGATTTAACTTTGCCACAGAAAACGTTATGCCTTTCATCAAGTTGGTTTTATTTTGTCAGTAAAGCAGGAGAGTTTTGCTGACAAAAGTAGCATTGTAATGTGTATATCTCTACTGCCTTGTCGGCAAAAGCTGCCTTTTGCTGACAAAACTGTGTAGTGTAGACAAGGCCTTACACTGCTGTAATAGTTGACCTAATTAATTCCCTGCCATTGCAAGGCCTCAGGCATTGGTGGCACTTTGGTCTCTCCTGTTGTCTAGCCTGTGATATACAGGAGGTCAGGCTAGATGATCTAATGGTCCCTTTTTGCCTTAGGGCTTGTCTTCACATACAGCGCTACAATGGTGAAGCTGTGCCACTGTAGCGCTTTAGTGAAGACATTCCTATGCCTATGGGAGAGCTTCTCTCATTGGTGTAGTTAATCCACATTGTAGTTGTAGTGTAGGTGTAGATATAGTTAAGCTTGCACATCAATATAATGCTGTCTACATGGGGGGTTAGGTTGGTATAACTACGTTGCTCAGGGATGTGGATTTTTCACACCCCTGAGTGACGTAGTTATACCCATATAGGTCTGTAGTGTAACACTGGCCTTAGATGCTATGAAACTAAGGGCTCGTCTACATGAACATTTCATTTGCACCAAAATGGGGTATGAATCTACCCCACCCTAGTTTGCCATGGACTAACTGTCCCTGTGGACCCTGCTGATGTGCATAAGTAGTTCATTAGTGTGCTTTGATATAGTCCTCTTTGAAACAGGACTAATTAAAGTGCATTAAGAAAGTGCCAATGTGCACCAGCAGAGTCCACGAGGACAGTTAGTCTGTGGCAGGCTAGTGTGGGGTAGAATCACCACCCCAGCTTGCTGCGAACTAATTGTTCATGTAGACAAGCCCTCAGAGTAGAATCAGACCCTGTTATCCTACAGGCCCCTTTCCTAAAACCGATTGCCTATTAGCCTTGCAGCTGTAGATCAAATTATCTCTGTAATCCCATTCAGGTAAAGGTATGGTACATTGAACTCTTTTCTTTCACTTTTCCTGCTCTTTCATTTAAATAGAAACAGGTTTTTTTTTCAGCCCTCTCAAATATTTTGGTCATCATTCTCTGTTGTCCTGAACTTCTGTATCAGAATGGCAGGATTTTACACCCATTCTGCAGTCACTTTGCACTGTTGTAAATGACTATATCAAATGCAGGGCAATGGAACATTAGATCTATAGTTAAGGCTCGATTTAGTCACGGGTATTTTTAGTAAAAGTCATGGATAGGTCACGGGCAATAAAAAAAAAAATTCATGGCCTGTGACCTGTCTATGACTTATATTAAAAATACCTGTGACTAAATCTTAGAAGGGTTGTGGGGGGGCTTCTGCCGGGGGTGGCACCCGGGCCCGGGGGGGCTCTGGGTCAGTGGCACAAGCTGCTGGGGACCGCAGCTGATCCAGCCGGCCATCTGGGGACTGCTTCCTGGGGGTCACGGATCACAGCTGCTCCGGCTGACCCGGGACTGCTGCCGGGGACTACCTGAAGAGCAGCTGGTGTGGCTGTCCCTGGAACCACCTGAGCAGAAGTCTGGTCACTGAAGAAGTCATGGCGGTCGTGGAAATTCCTGGAATCCATGACTTCTGCGACAGACACAGAGCACTACCTATAGTATGAGAACAAAGTCTTGTATGCACCCTCTGACAATCACTCATGGCGAGTCTACACTAGAAGTACTACAGCAGAGCAGCTGCACCGATGAAGCTGCGCCACTGTAATGCGTCTGGTGAAGATTCTCTAAGCTGATGGGACAGACCTCTCTTATTGACTTAATTATTCCACCTCTGCAAGAGGCAGTAGCTATGTTGGCGGGAGAAGCTCTCTGGCTGACATAGCACTGTCTACACTGGCACTTAGGTCGGTGTAACTTACATTCCTCAGGGGTGTGCATTATTCACATCCCTGAGTAACGTAAGTTATACTGAAGTACATGGTAGTGTAGACAAGCCCTCAGTCAATCTATACAGCTCCAGTGGTTTCTTACGTCACTGTATTCCTGCAAATTTTTCTAATTTCCCCCCACAAAAGTTCACTTTCCTAGTATGAATGAATAGTGTCGTGTTATTAACTCTATGAATGTCAAATGAATTTTTCTCTTTGACAAATATCCTCAAGTTGACATATAAAATGCCGACTAACTAAAATTGCAAACACAAACATTGCCTCTTATGTATTTACTTTCATTCATTGAACCAAGCAGGATAAATGTGGAGTGACATTAAAACCAGAATGTTACAGTTTTTGTAATTTACTGCTCATAAATTATGATGATAACTTGAGGAGAAATGACAACTCTAGTTAAAGTTGCATAACTGTTTCCATTCCAACTCTCTGCTTTCAATTGCCCATAATTTTCTCAAATTTTCACCATTCATTCTAAAAGTTCACACATTCAGTTTCTGCCTGAAGGTGAATTTTGTGGGAAAGTTTATGCAAGTATGATCCAGCCATTCTTGAGAATTAGCAGCTTAAAATCAATTTTTTAAAAAAGAGTACATTTTTACCATTATAAAAAAATACTTTATTTTTCTTTGAACATCTCTCTCCCCAGAACAACTGGAGTGGAAGGCAGAAGGGTCCGATTGTTTGCTGCGATAAATGGGTGAACTTCCAGTGGAGTTGTGCCCATTTACACCTAGCCTATAATTTGGCCTGGAAATAGCCTTCATTGAAAAGACAAGACCTGGTGAAAATTGGCTTTGCTCTGAACAAGCTATGAAACTTTGGAAATAGACTGCTGTTCTTCCTATGCAGTAGATTTTACATGCATAAATATGAGATAGATGGCATATACATTCCCACTTTGTTTATGGATCACAAAGCTAACGAAATCCATGCTGAGGCAATGAGTGACTTTGCTGTATAGTGAAAAGTGTAGTGCAAATATGCAAGAGCCAAGCCAAGGGCTATACCCCCCACAGACTGCAGAAGATGCAAAAGAGTTAGATAGGATTGCTGTGCATTCTGGGTAAAATTAAACCTCAAGAGTCAGCACCTGTGCACCACCTGGATCCCATTTAAACCCTAGTGTGAGGGTTTATGTGCTCCATAAAGCTTGTGCTGGCTCTATGTTCAGGGGGGACGTTACCCTACAACTCGTTTTAAAGAAATGTTTTTAGTTTTTATGTAATAGATGTAAACTGTGACCACTGTTGTTTGGTACATAGCTTAATACAGAAGCAGCCTGTGATTTGAGATGTACCTAGAATTCCTACCATTCCCCAGGACAGGCTGGCACTCTTTTGAGCTAGGCTATAACATATTTTATTTTTTCTGTTAATATTCCAAATACAAAGTGCCTTTTTCTGCTGTGTTCGGCACCTATGATTTTATTGACATCTGGGTTGCCTTTGGCTGACCATGTAATTGTATGTACCTTGCAAATATGTAGAATAAATCCCCCTTTTGACCATAAAGCTTATGGTTTGAGCCTGCCTCCAGATATGCTCTCAGATTTCCTCACATCACTGGTAAAATCTCTTACTATGCTTGTGCTCGTGGCAAGATGGCCCTGAGAATCTGCACAGTGAAAGGACAGTGGTGCCTCTTAATGTAGAGAGCAGACTTTACACCTCACTTGTCAGTAAAAGAGTAGCACAATGGGAAGGACAGGAGGAAATTAGTTTAATAGTTTATGGATGAAGAGATGCCTCAAAGGAACCTGCTTATGCTATTAACCCTGATCCAACTGCCATCAAAGTCAGTAAGAGTGTTTTTGTTGGCAGTCAAATAAAACTCCATGCCCCTGATGTCCAAATGCAAATTCTGAAGCCCCACTATCTTGCACTGACAACAAAAATAATAGTGGGCTAGATTAGATCTTGAGGCACAGCCCTTAGCAGGGACGGTGCATGAATTGTACCTTCCCAGGAGTAGCTCCAGGTGGTGCTGAACACCCCTTTGAAGTACAATTTCTTCCTTGCTTCATACTTCCTCTAGTGGAGTAATAACTTGCTGTTGATGAAAGCTGAAGTGCACTGGCAGTGACATGTGTGGAAACTGGCACCGGCCTACATGGCACAGTGCTGTTCTGTGCTATTCCTGGCTGATGCTATCACTTTCAAATATGCTCACAGCTATAAAAGTGAAATCACCTCATCTCAATTTACATTGCCAGCCCTATTATTTTTTTTTACAAGTCCCTTATATGTACTTTTTGTCCTAAGCTCATTCCCTCATTTAGCACTGGACCAGGGAAGGACTATGTTTTGTCCAATAACTTGGGAGTCATTCTTTTTAGATGGTATAGCTCCTCCTATTTATACCAATTAGGGATCTGGTCCTTAAGTGGATGTTGTGTGGTGGGTGACTATGGTTAGAACAAGCTCACAAAGTCATAGAGATTAAGACCAGAAGGGACCACAAGATCATCTAGTCTGACTTCCTGTATAACACAGGCCACCAACACCACCCCGCACCTGCACACTCAACCCAACAACCACATTTAAATCAATGTATTACAGCCCACAAGAGACTAAACTATTATGTGCCACAGGCAGAGAATAGGAGGGACCGAGATGCACCAGTGCCCATTGCCCCTGCAGTGGCAGGGAAATAAGTCAGCAAGATATACCCAGATACTCCTGGCAAGTGACCCGCACGAACAAGCTGCAGAAGATGAAAAAATTCCTTCCCTACTCCACATATGGTGATCAGTTAGACCCTAAGCATGTGAGCAAGAACCAGCCAACCAAGCACCCTAGAAAGAGAATATTCAGTGCCTGGGCCCACCCTGTCCAATGCTATCCATCTTCAGCTATGGCCCTCTCTGATGCTTCAACCAAGGGAGATCACCCTGCTTCCTGATTAAATTGGTGGGGGACAAAATGCATTGTCTAGCTCTTTTACACATACACTAGTTTAAACATGCAGCATTAAAGAACCCTCAATTGCTAAGCACAAATAAAAAAAATAAAGATGTACTTGGCAGGGTCTTAAAAGAAACCATTTCAGGGCTCTGAAACCATTGCCCACAATACCTGATATAAGATCACCCAACAACAAGCAAGACATTAGAAATACGAAGGGCTCTTGAGCACTAAATTTTCACAGCAGATCAGCACAAAGTTCTTTAGCACAGATGTTTCTGTAATTGTGATACACTGGGAAAAAAGTCTCTGTTCAAACTTTAGTGGCTCCCAGACTCACACTTCCACCTGTGTGTTGTGGTGGTCTAGTCTTAATACACTGGACTGTAATGTGAACCATGTGCTAACATGTGTCTGGCTCAAAAAGTTGTTAAGGCTTTCCCGCCGCCGCCCCCATGCACTCCACACATCTTTAAGTGGGTTCCTTTGTTTCCACTTTTATGTTTAAAAGATTTATCAAATAGGAAGAATAAAGGCACTGAGTAGCTCATGGGACTGCTTATGTGGGAGAGAGCCAGTGCAGATCCACCTAGTGTGGTAGTTGCTACCCTGTGATGTATGTGCAGTGGCCTGTGTGAAATGAGTGGGGTGGTCCCAGTTACAGCGGGGTGAATTATTTGTAGAGCACAAGTTGTTTAATGCAGTTAGTCTCTTTCGCTGTTAGCAAATTATCTGTGAACAGACTTTGTGTTTTACAGATGTGTTCATTATTGAACAAACGGTTTATACAAATATATTTCAGCCCGTGAATTGACTCATGAGCTATTTATCACAGCTATTATTCTGATTATGGGCTTTTTTGGAACATGTGCTTTGTGATTGGCCACTTAAGCCATATCACCCTGTGTCTGACTGGATTGTGATGGTGATGATGATGATGATTTATTTGTATTATCATAGCGCCTGGGAGCCTTAGTCCAGGAGCAGGATCCCGTTGTGCCAGGGGCCGTACACACACAGAACAAAAAGACTGTCCCGGGATGATTCCCAAACCCACAATGAGCTTTCAAAAAGGCAGAGTGAATGTTTCCATCACAAATGTTTCTGAAAATACATGTTTGCATGATTCCTCAGACCACTGTCTTTCTGTGAAAAGTTTTGATTAAAGAAAAAAGCCTGTACAAATATTAGTGGAAAACAAACACAAAGGGACCTGACATAAAATATTCAAATATCCTTTCCCCCTCATTTTCACACTCCCAATTAAAGTACACGTATTTTAAAATTATACCTACTTTATGTATTATATGTTCCTTTATTACTGTCAAGTCTGAGCTCCTCAAAGTCTTTAATACTCACAACTAGACCTGGTCAGAAATTTTCCAATGGAATATTTTTCTATTAGAAAATACTGATACATCGTAAGCTAAATGATTTGTGGAAATGTCTTTTGGGGGAAAATGGAAAAAAATAGCAGTTTGAGATGATGAAAATGTTCCATTTTGCCATTTTCAAAAAGGACCATTTTGATTTTTTGTTTTGCATCTACTTATTTTTTAGAGAATTGAAATGTAAAAAAATTCAAAATTTGAACAAAACATAGTGATTTTATCAAATGAAAACATTTAGATCAATCCAAAATATGTGTGTGTGTTTCTCTCTCCCCCACCCCAAAAGAATTGTGTTTCACAATAATTTAAAATGTTTTGGTTTTATTTCATTTTAGAATGGAAATATTTTTAGAACTTGCAGGAACAGTAAATTAAATTTCCATCCCACTCAACTCACAAAACCTGGGCCTTCCCCTTTCACAGGTGCTGAACCGAAACATAGAGATTTTGGCTTTGTCTACACACACAAGTTGTGCCACTTTAGATATACTGGTATACAGGTAACCCTGCTTAGTGTGGACACCATGGGTGGCGCATAATGGAAGCTGGGAGAGGCTAAGCATCCCCAAACCTCATGCCACGGGGGGGGCAGTGGCAGATTACCACATGGGGCCTGGCCAATTTGGGGCCCCTGGAAAAATCTCCCCCTGCCACAGCCCCAGGGCTGGAGGAGCTCTTGCTCCCCACCAGGAACACAGAGCTTTTCCAGTCTTGGGGCTGCAGTGGGGGGAGGGGAGGCAGAAAGGAGCAAGTGGGGGCAGGGCCTCAGGAGAAAGAGGCAGAGTGGGGGTGGAATGGGGTGGGACCATGGGCATGGCCACTGGTGGAAGGCGTGGGGCCTCGGCCAGAAGAGGTGGGGCAGGGGCCTAGGTTCCCCAAGGGGAAGCTTCACCCACCACCCATGGTGGAACTCAGTTATACCTGTATAAAAATTCTTACACTGGTATTGCATATTCCTGTATGGAAAGGGCGGTAATCTTACTGCCAGAAGTACTCTTATACTGGTATGTCCATACTAGGGGTTGAAATGTTATAATTATATCCATGAAAATAGTTGTGCCAGTACAATAACTCTGTGTAGACCAGGATTAAGTGTCTTGCCCAAAGGAACCTAGGTATCTACAGAGCTAGGTGAGCTCCATAACCAGTGAACCATCATCCCTCCTCAATTAACATTTGTATTAACATAACGTGCATGCACATATAAAAATAATACACTTTCAAATCCTTATAAACCATGCTGCCTTCCTACACATATAGCCCTCAGTCTCCTAGAACGGCCCTCCAAAATGGCTGCTGTGTGTCAGCACTTCTGGTTCTTTCCCAGACCTGGGTTAGATGCCATTCACACAGTTTAAAACCCACATTGCTCACACGTACACAAAACTGAGAGATTATCATGAAAGAGTGAACCCTGCAAGGGTAATACAAGCAAGCCATCAGCCCACATGGAGTCATTAAAAGGATTTGTAGAAAAGTTATGATTACAATTTAAAAAAAAATGATTGTGTCACAAATATTTTGAGAACAGAACAAAGGACCAAAGCCACTGAATAAACTATTTGCAAAAAAAAAAAAATGGTTTGACCAGCTCTTATTGGTAAGCCTAGTAGATGACTGAATGCACATGGAGACTAAAATACTATTGTGCCGCACAGAAGTGACTCCCTCTCCAGGTCAGGATTGAAGCATATTGGCATGGCAGAAGGGGGAAGCTTGTATTGTGGTGTGAATGCTGCACTTGTGCTTTATAATAATAATAATAAATACATAATATTTTGTATTGTGGTAGAACCTGGGAGCCCTCAGTCATGGACCAACGCCTCATTGTACTGGCACTGTACAAACACAGAACAAAGATGGTCCCTGCCCCAGAAAGTTTAGGATTACAACTGGCTGAAAACAGGAACATTTTGGGGGAAATATTTTCAAAAAAGTCATTTTTTGTTAAAATTTCACAGTTTGGAATATTTGGACTTGCTCTCTAGCTGGTCAAAAAGCAGGATTAGCATTTTGTGAAAACTTCAGCCAAAAATAAATCCCAATATTTGAAATTTCCACAAAGAAGGCATTCAAATATTTAAACTCAGAAGATAGATTGCAAAGAAATTCATTTTGTTTTTTATTAACATTTGCAATTTTAACGAAAAATAATCAAAAAATTGAAATTCGGAACATTTCTATTGAGCATTTCACTTGCCAAGGTTGTCAATGCAGCATCTTTCACAAGAACTAAAAACACCCCAAAAGCAATAATAGTAAATTATTAAATAATCAATATTCAATTACAATAATACATGAATATTTTAAAAAATTGTAAACAATCCTGGCATTAAATGTAGGTGTTATGACTCTAAATGTGTTTTCCTTTTCTCCTTATCAATGCAGTCATTAGCTGATGTTTAAGGGGATGTTATTCTTGCACTTAGCTGTACCATTGTTGTCTCCCAGTGTATGTGCGTATGAAAATAAGTATTGTTTGATATTGGGGGGCTAGCGCTTGCCCCCTTTAAATCCGCTTTGCATTGCTCTGCTGATGCAAAACAGACTTCATGCTGGCCTATGTAGTGAGGAGATTCCTCCAGTGGCATAGATCCAGGGTACCCAGCCATCCTTCACAACCCCTTTCAGCTGGTTGGGGACCTGGCAGAAGGGTCTGGGGCATGATCCTAGTGCTACTGCTGAAACAGATGCACAGTGGCAGCTGGGTAAAACTCAGAGGAGCCCCAACTCTGCTCTTATTTAAACTGGTGACCAAACTGACCCCCAGCCAGCTCCAGGATACGGGGAGTGTAAAGGTGGTCTATAATCACCTTTGCCTCTCTTGCCCCACCATGAGCACTGTTCTGCAATACCCATAGGTTCAGCCCGAGGTCTCCTAGCTATATTTTCCCTTGGAATTGAAAAGGAGATCAATGTTTAAGCAAAGTCTGTAATAATGACATTTGCAAGTTCTTTTAACTTGTGTTTTTTTCGATGTAAAGTATGTCTCCTACCCCAAGATTCATAAAAGGTTGCAACATAATAAATCAGCACTTAAGCATCTAAGGCATAATCATTAATTATAACTTAATGTCACCCAGACAAAAAAATGTATAAATCAGCAATCAATTCTACTTGACTTTTTAACAAGCATTACATCCATTTAAAAGGCTAAACAAACTCTCTTTCGTCAGCAATATTATTCTTACAAGAAGCAACAGGCCTATTGTGGCACTTCAGTGCTGAGCTCAGAATCCACGTGTTTGGTCTTTGAAGCATAGATTGGCCTGCGTGTCTTGGAAAGGACCTTGGGGAGCTTGCGTAAACAATTCTGGAGATAATGCTTTGCTGTAATGATGTTTGTGTTTTCTTTGTGAAACTGCAGTGGAAACCTGGCAACTCATGGAAAACATTTGTGGTTCCAATGAATTCACCTATAACTGTGAGGGATTAGACCATGCAGAACTGAACTGATACAATTTTTCAGTTTAATTTGCAGTTGGGGGATTACAATAAAACATGAGAGGCCAGCACGGTGGAGCAGCATGAGCGCTGGAAGCTGTTTGCTAAATTGTAAGTCTAAGGCCTGGTCTACACTAACACCCCAATTCGATCTAAGGTACGCAACTTCAGCTACGTGAATAACGTAGCTGAAGTCGACATACCTTAGTTCGAATTTACCGCGGTTCAGACGCGGTCCACACACGGCAGGCAGGCTCCCCCGTCGACTCCGCGGTACTCCTCTCGCTGACGTGGAGTACCGCAGTCGACGGCGAGCACTTCCTGGTTCGAATTATCGCGTCCACACCAGACGCGATAAATCGAACCCGGAAGTTCGATTGCCAGCCGTCGAACTACCGCGGTAGTGTAGACAAGCCCTAAGAAAGATCTCAAAGAGTTAAACTACCTGGTCACTGGAAGTGAGCTTTGCTACTCTGGTTGTGGTAGGGAGGTGGCTCTCCCAGGGCTTCTGGGAAATGGGTAATAGATGCTTGATGCACAATCACTAACAGATTCTGGGAAGGAGAAGATCCATGGAATAAAATCAGAATCTGTGTCCGGAGAAGCCTTTTATATCCACTTACTCCTAGTTGGCACAAGAACCAGCTACTAGAGCTGGGCAAAACTCTAATGATTTGTGAGTTTTTGCCAATTGCATGGTGATATTTTGTGAAAATAGAAGCATTTTACACCTGCAATCTACTCCTTTCCCCTCAGCTCACACAGAGAAATTACCCCAAAGCCCCTGCTCCCTGCAAGAAAGTTAAGCAGCGATACTCAGATCTCAGTGGTTCAGGAGCCAAATTAGCAATCTCCATTATCCAAAAGAGCCACAGTAGTGTGAAGTCATTGTTTGATTTACTATATATATATAGTCTCACAGCAAAATGACCGACCAATTATTATTATTTTATCAACTACAATTGGTTAATAACATAGTAAAAGCATCCTGATTGGTTAATAACTTAGATTGGTTAATAATTAAATCACAGTGTTTTAATATCTGTGCTTCAAAGAGTCGCAGAAGATACATTAAAGAGCTTCTTGTGGCTCTAAGCCTCAGTCTGAGTATCACTGCACTATATATCCTGTACTTTAGGAGGCCTGGAATGAAACCATTCTTGCTAGGTATGCTCTGAGTAAATGTATGCAAACAGAATATTTCAAAACAGAGTTCATGTGCAGATAGGCTAGATCATCGAAAGGATGAGCAAGTCAACCAAGCATTTCCTGCAAGTGATGTCCCTGCAGAGATCTCCTTGTTTAGCATAAGCATATGTACACAGAGGGCAAGCATTGCATCACTTTTTCCATTCTTATATGTCAGTGTTCCAGAGTTCTGAGTATTAACACTCCTTTGAGTGCAGCTCTGAGTGTCTTCTAAATGAAGACTGGCAGTCATGCCGGATTGTGTGTGTGTGTGCTGGTTTGATGGGATAGATGTCTATTATGGAACCACATCAAGAACAACAAAATCCACTTTAACTTGTGACCCTATGCAAGTTTTGAACCCAGATCTTCAGAAAGAAAAGGCTGTTTTCTGAACCCTCTAGCTCAGTGTTTCTCAACCTTTTTGATACCAGGGCTCGGCTTGCTGCCTTCCTAAACTGTGTCAGGGAGATCTCAGGGACTGGTGCTGGCCCATGGACTGGTCATTGAGGAACACAATCCCTTTGACTCTAGCTTCATATTGTCTTTTCCCTCTGCCTTCCTATTGTACGTGGAGGACTGTATAACCTGCAGTCTCCAATCCTTGTAAAGTACCAGTCACCCCAGGCCTGACCTGCAGCAGCCCTTCCTGCTGCTGACCTACAGTAAAATATATTGCTCTATTTTATCAGATTACAATGAAACAATGCAAGAAATTTCTCCAGTACTATCTTAATGTGATCAAACAACACTTAAGATACCTTCACATTGAGCAAAGATATATTGGATACTTCTGACCTGTAAAGTCTACTGGGAGTGTAGTTATTTGACAAGAAATAAATAAAAGATATTTAAGCTTGAAGTCTGTTAGAGACAATACTTGACAAGCGGGCCCTAAAAAAATGCTTGGAAAATTCCATGTTATATTCTAGGTCTTTGTGGCAACTTTTGATTTAGAGTTCAGCCCTGCTAAAGTCATTTATTTGAGAGGTGATTTTTGTGAACAATCAGTAACAATAAATAAAGAAAGTTAAGTAATAGCCACTATAGTACATTTTTGTACCTATTGTCAATTTGCACTGCTATTCATTGGTAAGAAAAGGAATCTTCATTTTACTTGAGTTATAGTGTACTTTAAATAAAATATAAAAATAATTTCCCAGCATTCTTGGGTGTTCTAAAGACAACTCTAAACCCTAAATTTCTCAGTGAGGTATAGATTGAAACAAAAACTTGATTTCTTAACTCTATCTAAGGTACTTTTATGGCCTCCATTAGCAGAGGACCTGAGCACCTCATAGTCTTTAATGTATTTATCCTCATGACGCCCCTGGGATGCAGGGTAGTGCTCTTATCCCCATTTTACAGATGGGGAACTGAGACACAGAGAGATTAAGTGACGTGTCCACGGTCAGAAAGAAGTCTAAGGAAGAGATGGGAATTGACTCCTCATCTCTGGCAAGCATCCTAACCACTGGACCAGCCTTCTTCTCTTGAAGATCCTTTAGCTTATTGGCCATACTCTGCTTCACATATACCAGTGTAAATCCAGAGTAGTTCTGTTGCAGTTAGTGGCAGAACTCTCATAAAACATCTTGAAAATATCTTACCAGTTAGTTGTATGAATAAAAGGGAACATTTGAATGACCTCATCCTTTCTTACTTATTTTTTTATGTGCTTTGTCTAATAAGTTACTATGTGCCCAGTAACATTAATATACAGTTTTGACAATGATGACACAAACATAATAAATGAAAAACATGAAAGCTGAAGTAGAGATTACAGGCTTGACTCTGTACTCATCAAAGTCAATGGGAGTTTTGCACATATAGAGTGAACTCCTGGCCCCACTGAAAGCAGTGGAAATTTTGCCATTGACTTCAATGAAGCCAGGGTTTCACCCGTAGACTTTCTACATTTGATTGTCTCATTTTCCACTAGTGTACATTGCTTACTTTTATTTGGTGGTAGAAAGTACATTCCAAGCCTAAATGGAATCATAGTGCAGCAGTTTTAATGTACCACCCTTCATAAGCATAGCTTAGTTTCCTACATTTATTTTTAGTTGAGTTCTTTCTTCCTTTTCCCCCCCTCCGTAATGGCTTTAGCTAATTTGCAGGGTTTTATAAATGTACCTTCGGGATAATATTTAGAAACACCCTTCATTTTATAATTAAAGTTTTACTTACTTCTTCTCCACACACACGCTGGCCTCTAAGCAAAACGTAAACTCTCAAGTGGTATTTATTTAATTGCAATTTTCTGTAGAGTTATTTAAGAGGGGTTATTAGGTTAAAGCTATTTTAACCTATCTGACTGAACACAATATGCTTGGTAGTGATTCACATCAAAGCTATGTTGCCCATAATATAGCAGCACTTATGTTTTAATATTTCATGGATTTTTTGTATGGGGAAAAAGTAGATATATGCATGAAAAACACCCAATGTCATTAATAATATTTTACCAGGAGAAAAGTTAGCCTTCTTGGGTAAGTTTGCTAAATTAAACATGGAGATTATGGCTTTCATGTTATATAAGCCTTACTCCTTTTCTTCAACCCTCTGACATTTTGTGTTATGGCATGGGTCTGTACAAACTTTAAAGGTGAGGTTGGGATTCACTCTACATGCTCACCCAGGGGAGGAGCAGGTGGAAGGCATCCCCCTTTACTCTCCTGCCTGGGCTACTCCAGTGTGTGTGAGGAGGGAGCACCCTCTGCAGGGTGGGGAATGTGCATCTTATGTAGATGAGTGTGCAGTGGACCGGAGTGTTCAGAGTGTTGGCTTCATCCCTCCCGCAGGGCCAGCCAACACAGATGAGCCAGCACATGGGAGATATAAGACTAACACAGATTACTTCCCCCTGTAGCAAGGAGGAAACCAGGGACTCTATTGTGACCAAATGAGTGATACTACAGTCTACTCATGGGGCAGTGCAACCACATGCTGCCTCATGCTCAGGGCTTGAGGCAAAGCTAGAGTTTAGTCCTAAATTAGTCAATCATCTTCACTGTAGGTTCCAATGGATGCCACAGAGCATGCATTAAATTCATATATAAACCTATGTGCCAATATGAAAAGAAAACCAGTGAACTTGCTACACATGAATCTGAGAGCTGAGATTCCTTGGTGTTGGTTGTTGTGAAAAATGGCTGGTTGTATAAAGAGAAAAAATATTACTAAAATATAGAAATGTGTCTTAGTACAATGTAAGTAGAAATGTGATTTCACTTGCATTAGTATTTTCCTTGTTGAGGAACTTTTAAAAAAATGTGTTGTTGGGGGGAGGGGAAGTGTGTGGAGGAATTTTAATGTGTTTTTGTACCCTGACTTATTGTCGGAACCGTGTTCTGATTAGTTGTTAGCAACTCGGCAAATGTGTGCTTGTCTCCATGGGAAGGAAGATGGATGTGTGAAGAGTCACCAAAGTTCCAGGGAGAAACTGAGCAAGACTGATTAGCTCCACCTCAGCATGACACCTGAGCAGTGTCCTTATCTAAGGGGGTAAATGGATCAGAATGTTACTGCCCATTTATTTATTCTCCTTCTGTTTGGAGACTTTCCCTGATTAATTGCTGTCTAGTAATTGCTGCTGTTAACTAATGTCAAACTTAATTAACCTGGAGTCCCTTCAGCCAGTACATCAGCCCACCCATTTATAAAGAAGAGAAGGTCATCAGCTCAGAGGTTCTGAGGATGGCCACACTTTCCCGATTCGTTTATTTGCTTTGGGCCTTGTTTGCTATTCCTGCTGCAATGCCTGGCGACAGCTTTCTAGAATTCCCATCACGTCTAATTGGCCTGCTGAAGCAGCAGTGAACACAAGATTTAAGAAATGTTTTCTTTAAAAACTTCTGGTCCTACAGACACTTTGAGATCAAGTTTCACTCTGCTGAAATCACACACGATTCCCTGTGATTTTCATGAGAAATACTGTAAGAAAGAATTAAAAGAGAAACACATCTTGGTGGTTTGCAGGGACTGATGGCCGGGGGGATGAAGGGTGGGTGGTTGTAACATAGCAAGGCATCTACAGAATCTTTAGAGGTTGCCAAAATTAACACATACACGGTATTCAGTATCAAAGTTTTCAATATTTGGCTCCATAAACAGAATACCGGTTGCAAAAACAAAGCTAAGGATTTCATGCTGATTACTTAAATAAAAACTGTTTAATTATGAACATTTGGGAAATGAAGTTATGAAGAACTGACCAATATTGCAATGGCTTCCTAGTGTTCATACCAGACTGTGAACACTGTGCCAGCATCCTACTGCTCAGTGTACTGTAGAGTCAGCTACAGTAAACAGTATGTGAAACTTAGCACAGAGCATGCTGATAGCATAGTGCAGAAGCAGTGCTGACTTGCCAGGAAAGTGGATCACTTTTAACATTAATCCATTGTCTGATTGACGTACACTAAATATGTAATAGTCCAAAAAAATAAAGCTTGTGGCCCAGTTTTCAGAGGTGCTGATGCTCACAGCCCTAAAGTCAGGCTGCTGTAGTTTTGTTTGTTTTGTTTTTTGTTTATCAAGTTTTTCCATATAATAGATGTATGAAGATTTATATTAGACATAGAAATAAATCACTTGAGTATATAGCTACACAGTGGATATATTTGCGACAAGAGATCAGATTTTTGTATCAGGATGTTACGTACCATTAAATAGCATTTGCTTATCATTGACTTTAATAACTTCTTCAAAAAGAGTTTTACATCAAAGCAAAATATAACTCTATGCAATAGTTGTCCTTTCCTCTCTAAAACTTTTGTCCATTCCTTAATCAGCTCTCTCCCTGATTACTGCCATTTTATCCCCTTTGCCCTCCCTTCCTCTCATGGGCCTGCAGCCCCCTCTCTGATTATCCAAAACATCACCATAAAGTCATCTTCCTCTCACCTTCATACTTCAATGACTACTGGCTCGCTTCTTCTTTTACTTCATCAATTCCAAGCGCCTTGTTCTAACGTTGAAGGGCCTGCTTGATCTCTCCTTTATTTGCATCTCTGATTCTGTCATCTCTCCCCTATCTTGTTCTTTATGGCCTTAATTCAACATGAGGATTGGGCCAAAAGAAATCTGATGAGGTTCAACAAGGACAAGTGCAGAGTCCTGCACTTAGGATGGAAGAATCCCATGCACTGCTACAGACTAGGGACTGAATGGCTAGGCAGCAGTTCTGCAGAAAAGGACGTAGGGGTTACAGTGGACGAAAAGCTGGATATGAGTCGACAGTGTGCCCTTGTTGCCAAGAAGGCTAAAGGCATTTTGGGCTGTATAAGTAGGGGCACTGCCAGCAGATCGAGGGACGTAATCATTCCCCTCTATTCAACATTGGTGAGGCCTCATCTGGAGTACTGTGTCCAGTTTTGGGCCCCACACTACAAGAAGAGCGTGGAAAAATTGGAAAGAGTCTAGCAGAGGGCAACAAAATGATTAGGGGGCTGAAGCACATGACTTATGTGGAGAGGCTGAGGGGACTGGGATTATTTAGTCTGCAGAAGAGAAGAATGAGGGGGGATTTGATAGTTGCTTTCAACTACCTTAAGGGGTTCCAAAGAGGATGGATCTAGACTGTTCTCAGTGGTAGCAGATGACAGAACAAGAAGTAATGGTCTCAAGTTGCAGTGGGGGAGGTTTAGGTTGGATATTAGGAAAAACTTTTTCACTAGGAGAGTGGTGAAGCACTAGAATGGGTTATCTGGGGAGGTGGTGGCATCTCCTTCCTTAGAGGTTTGTAAGGTCAGGCTTGACAAAGCCCTGGCTGGGATGATTTAGTTGGGAATTGGTCCTGCTTTGAGCAGGGGTTTGGACTAGATGACCTCCTGAGGTCCCTTCCAACCTTGGTATTCTATGATTCTAAGATATTTAAGCATGTGTCTAACTTTAAGTATCTGAGTAGACAGGACATGGAGCTACTCATTTGCTTAATATTATACATGTGCTTTAGCACTTTGTTGGATCAGGGCCTATTTTTCTCCCAATACCCGATACTTACTTTTTCCTTTCTCTCCTCCCACTTTTTGGCTTTGCAACATTCTATTATGCAACCCCCTAAGCTCAGAACAGTCACCTACTTCATGTCCACCTAGTACCTTCTTTCTCCACTTGTAAATTCATTTCTAGTTGTCTGTGATCCTCATAGCTGTGTAGTGTGTTTATTCTGTCTATTGTGAAGATAAAAACTGAAGGAAGCAATCAAACTGCAAAGGATATGAACTCATCTGCTAGTATCTAAAGCCAAAAGGGAATATATGTATATAAATTTACACACAAAAAATTAATAATTCTCCAGTGTATTTAAGAGAAAGAGTGTTCAAATGTGGTAAATGTCACCCAGGCACATACTATTTTATTGTGGGGGAAAAAATTGTGTTTTTCAGTTATACAATCTTGGATCCTTAAAATCTCACCAGTCCTTCAGGAAGATAATGTATTTTACACAAGATCTTGTCATTACTCAGTGGAATTCACAATGTAAAGCAGGAAGTTCTCAGCTCAGCATGAGTTTGCAGGCTCGAGGAACGTCATACCTTTTATTATATTTTCATTTTAATTAGGGATAGATGCACTGGTTTGGAAAATGAGAAAAAAATTTCCCTCACCCCAGAACTTTCACCTACCTTGAGATCCAAACTCAAATCAAGTCAAACCTTTGAAAAGCTCAGATAATTTCCTTCACTTCTGATGTCAGACTGGGAATGGACTCAGGAATAAAAAAATTCTAGGAGAAAGACTCTTCTCAACTTTTCTCTGGACAGGGCCAGAAAAGGCATTACAAGAAAATTCACAGAAGAAGCCTTTCTCTTGTGAGACTTCTAGCCAAACTGAACAGACCCAGAGAAGTTTGGATAATCTCTGTTTTAGAATCTCAATTTTTAAAAGTTTTTCGGAACCCTGAGTCTGCTGAGATTTGCCCACCAGTAAATTCAGTCCTGCTATAGCTTAGTCTCTGGCTTTGTACAAGTATTTCATACCGATCTATTTGAATAGGTACTTATATGGCTAGTGTGTAAGTGGATAGGCCTGGAATTCAGGAGACTGGGTTCTATTTCTGGCTCTGCCATTGGCCTACTTGGTGACCTTGAGGAAGTGACTTTATTTCCCTGTGTTTCAATGTCCCTGTCTGTAAAATGGGATAATGATACTGGCCTTCTTTGTAAGATGCTTTGAGATGTAGTGATGAAAAGGGATATATAAGAGCTAGAGATTATTCCAGTATATGAGTACCTCCCAATCTTTATGCATTTATTCTCACAACTCCCCAGTAAGGCAGGGCAGTGCTATTATTCCCATTTTGCAGATGGGAAACTAGCATACAGAAAGGGTAAGTGAGTTCCCCAAGGTCAGTAGTAAAGCAAGGACTTGACTCCAGCTTTCTAACATCCTAGGATAGTGCTTTAACCACAGGCCCATCCTTCCTCTCTCTAACATTGCTCACATTGTTAGTGACAACTTTACAGTATTTCTGTGGTCAAATAGTTAATGATGTGAAGCTATAAATATAATTAGTGAGATCCCAAGTTTTGTCCTTTGCAGTCAAATTAAAAATGAAGTTCCAAGGTCTAAAATGTGTTTCAGGGAAAGCAGGAGTTAAGGGCATGTTTCAACTTCATTCCTACCTCTTGGAAAACTCCTTTGTTCTTTTGCTTTTATTTTACCCTAGTGAATAAATATTAAAACTCGATCTCCTTATAAATACATGGTGCACAGCCAGTATGGAACCATAACTACATGAGTTTGCCCATTTGATGGAAATTCATCTGTGCAGCTGCAGAATCTCAGAACAAATGGGGTTGAGCTAATGACACCAGCCCCAGTGCTGAAGCCAATGGAATTACTCCAAATTTATACTGGTGTCACTGTGTCCAGAATTGGTCCCTAATTATAGGCCTGTGTTTTTACACTCACGTGTGTTTATGTACAGGCTAGGGAGACAATTTTCTTGGTAAAAATTAGCAACTAGTTATAGATAGTCTCAAAAGTGTGTGTGCAGGGGGAGTGGATGGGGGGAATGGAAGAAATTGCCTACATTGTTTTATCACTGAAAAACTTGAACAATAAGTTCAGTTGTAAGGAAAACAGAGTGTGGGTGGAACCTTTGTCTGTGTTCACTAGGTACCTAAGGCTGTTTCATGCATGCAGAGCAAGTTCCAGTAGGGTTGTGCATTGCAGACAAATGTATCATTTGCATCTACTTCAACTTTTCTATAAGTCAATGTGTGTGTACTTCACTTGACATGACAGATTCATCTCCACAGTTTCTCCTGGTAGCTATAGGGTCAGTGATTCTTTCATTACTAAATAAACAGGAAAAAGGGGGGAAATATTAGACGTTACCACCAGAGCACATGGCACAGGATTTTCTACTTTGTTAAAAATAAGCTGTACTCATCATATTACTGGAACTGCTGCTATTGGTAACAGTTGTGCTAAATGTGATGGTTCTGTGTCTTTAAAGAGAGATTAATTGACTTGCTTGGGAGACACTGTAGCCTACTGAACCTAGGAATCATGAACTGTGGGTTGCAATCTTGATCCTCTAACTGACTTGGGCAAGAAAATTAATGAGAGCTTTGAGTGTTCTGTACCTCTGAAAATCACTACACCGATTTAGGTGCCTAACTTTATCCAAGTTTGAAAGAATTTGGTTATATTTTTTTCTGCCATAGTCTCTCCATGTGTAAAATAAGGATAATGATATTTATTCACTTTGTAGGCTTGTTGTGAACAATAAGACCTTATTGGGAAAGTCTACACTGCAGCTGGGAGGTATGATTTCCAGCATGGGTAGACAGACTTGTTCCAGCTGTGCTGGAGTGAGTATGCTAAAAACAGCAGTGTAGATGTTGTGACACAAGTGGTGGCTTGGGCTAGTCACCCAAGTCCAAGCCCACCTGACCTCCTGAGTCTGAGCTCAGGTGGCTAGCCTGCTCCGTTCCTGCACCATCCACACTGCTATTTTTAGTGCACTAGCTTGGGCGAAGCTAGCATGAGTCTATCTACCTAGGCTGGGAACGATACCTCCCAGCTGCAGTGAAGACATACCCATGGACACTAGTCAGTTGCAAAAGTAGGTATAGTAACTCAGGAACTCTGCATTTCTTGTCTTCTGCTTATTCCTCTGGACTACATGGCTTCTAAAGGGACACTTTCTTCATGACTGCTATTCTAATGGCCTGGACTTCCTAAAAATTTATAAGGCCGGGTGGACTTTTAATGTCCTAGAAAGTTTATACTGCACTGAAGCACTTTGCTGTACCTCCTTACATTCAATACTGCCTTACGATGTGCAGAAATACCTAAGTCTGTTTTCCATGTGAGCGCCCAGAGTGTTTAGCTACTCAAAACCTAACAGAAAACTCTGCTAAGCATACATGGAAAAAAATCTTTCAGTTTTCATGACTTGCAAAAGGCTGAACCAGCTTTTCATTTGCTCTTGAATTTTGCCCAAGCAAAATTTCTGATTGGAACATATGGGGAAAGTGTTTTCTTTTGGTAGTATCCCCTGCACTCTGTCTTTCTGTAATAGATTAATAATAATAATAATAATAATGTTAACAAAGCCCTAAACATTGTGTTTTAAAGGAACAGAAATAAAATGGAAGGATGCACATTGTTATTCAACTTCAACTATTTCACTGCAGAAAGAATTACACTTCCTTTTTGGAGTTGTGTACTGTGCAGTTCCATGTTCTTAAACAAATGAGGGAGATTAGGTGATCACAGGCCAGTGTAGCCTCCCTTAACTTATTGCAAAGAACATCCAGTCTGAGAAGAACAGTTAATTTTTATAATAATTATAACCATTATAAAATCTATCTCCATATTCTGTGATCAGTAACAACACCCTATTTCCCACAATACTTTTTCACTGAAGACACTCCTGTTCCTGTATATAGAGAGCTTTACCTTAGAAGCTCTGTAGCCAAATTTAAACAATAATTAAGGTGCAATTTTTTAACAGTGAGGGTAATTTAGCATTGGAACAATTTGCCTAGGCACGTGATTGATTCTCCATCACTTAAAGTCTTTACATCAAAACTGGATGGTCTTTCTAAAAAGAAATAGAAGCTATGAGCTTGATGCAGAAATGAGTGGGCGAGGTTCTGTGAGCTGTGTTATGCAAGAGGTCAGATCAGGGCTGTAGCCAGGGTTGGGCGAGTAGGGCATCTGCCCAGAGCGCAAAGCCCCAGGAGCGGAATAATGGGGCAGAAAAATGATGGAAAAAAACCAGTAGGGGACTTGCTTGCCCTGGACACTAAAATACCTAGTTACAGCTCTGGGTCAGAGTAGATGACCATAATGGGACAGAAATCTATGAATTTATCCACTAGAGCACCATCAGCTTGTGCTTCATCAGTCAAGAATGGTTCAGCATGGAGTAATTCAAATGGAATGACAGAAGAAATAGAAGGCTTTGGTTTTCAATGGAATAAAAGAATTTGAGAGTGTTCCTTCTTTTACAGGCTGCAAAATACCACAAGTTAAATGGATATTACATGAGAACAATGCAATTTAACTTTGACAACTGCCAAAAAAATCAGAAAATGCTGTATAGTTGTTAGTATTACAGAAAATCTCAGCAATCTGAGATGAAAAAGCCTTATCAACAGATATTTTAGATAAGATACAAATGAAGTTTATAGTACAGTCAGTAATAGCTTATATTAGTTGTTTATTTAAAAAAACCTTTTACCGTATTTGGCACCATCTAGTTGTGCCAAATACACATGGAGTGTATGTTGTTAGGTTTTGTTACTGCATGATTTGATGACAATTTCTGCTTCTTATCGTTTATTACACTCACTTGTATTTCTTATACTGTAAATTCTGTAGAGCCAGAGTTGTGTACCCCTGTTCTACAGCACCTAACTCAATGGACCTCCATCACCTTGGTTATTCTCCCTTATCCCTTATAATTTATCTATTCTGTACATGCTTCATCCCCCCCAACATCTGTACCCTCAGGTCCCCTCTGAAACTGGACTTTATCCCCTCTGAAACTGGACTTTATCCAGTCTTGATGACTCCTGTGCTACTGCAGTGAAGAATTTCATCAGCTCATGCAGGGAACAGTGGGGCCCCACTGCATGCAAACTAGTTCCTTCTTAACTCTATCCTGTGCCTCAGATACAAGAGGAACACACTGGGTGAAATCCTGGCCCCAATGAAGTCAATAGGAGTTTTGCCATGGATTTCAATAAAGTGAGAATTTCACCCACTGTATGCAATCCAATTTTTGAGCGGGAGACTTCCTGCATTCCAGTATGGCTGCAAACAGCACAGACACTACACCTCCTTAGCAACCCCCTTTAGATTTATGCTTCATACCCCAGATGGAGCCAAACATGCCAAAACAGGTCGTGCAGCAGCAGCATCCAAACAGGTTTTGATAATACATGCAAAGTTGGAGGCTTCATCATGAATCATGAACGGTTGACACTTTATTCACCACCAATTTTGCATTCACCAGCATTAACCTAAGAACAGGATCTTTGCCCTGACTTATCAAGCTAACTACAAGAAAAGCCCATGAAATCAAAACAAGAATATCTTAGTTCAGGTTTGTAGCTTGCACAAGATCTCTTCCTATTTCTTGCCAACTACTAAAGGACATGAAGAACTCAAGCTTAGCAGCCAGCGAGGCTCTCCAGATTCCTAGCATAAGGCAGTGTTGTTCAGACCAGTCAAAGGTAGCTGTCAAAGAGTTGGGCACCCAACTAAGATTCTCCAGGGCAGGCTCTATAAGTTATCTCTACAAATATAATCCTGGTGTTTATTTATTTAAATCTTTTTTTGTGGTTCAAGTTTCTGTGTCAGTGGTAAAGAATTGTTTCACATTTAAATAGTCTTGCCAATTGTATTATACAGTAAACCATGTATCACTTTGTTCTGTTACAAATGTCTCCAGTGAAGACATCCTATAAATAGGTTTGATGTTCCACTTGTATCTCAGTAAAGCACTGTCTCCTTTTCTGTGTGTCTAGATCACCTCTTCAAAGGCAGTTCCAAATGTCCCCTATTGTCACCTCTTTCTCATATCCCTAGTGAAGCCACAATGTGGGGGGGAAAATTAGGCTCAAGAGTCATGATAAAATTAACCCCACTCTCCTTAGATGACAACGTATAGGGATTCCGACTACTTCATCATTCTTGTTGTCTTCCCCCCCAGGTGGCTGATAGGGCCATCCCATCTTGGCTCTAACCCTCCACGCCTGCTACTGTTGTTGATATTGCTGCTGGCTTTCTGTTGTAATGATTGATGCCTTGCTGACAGGCACATAAATCATGTCCGTTCATAATGGATAACATCGGCATTCACATGAATTAGGCATGTTTTTGCTCTAAAACTCTTAGCACCATGTGTGCTGCATTCTGCTATCTCAGGGTTTTTGCCCAAACAATGTCTATAAACTGCACAGACCATTGCTAAAGAACCATATGGATGAAAGAGGATGAATTTTGCAGCTGGAGTGTGATTGACAACAGACTACAAGGCCTTATAGGCTATTCTGTCTGGCCCATTGCATATCAGCAGTTGCAAAAGGCAAACAATACAGAAACAGACCAAAAAATATCCACAATATCACTGGATAGCTGTAGATACATTGGCTGTGCCACTGAAAAAGAAGGATGTTCTGCATCCTTAATGCCAATGATCCATGATCTTTAACAGTCTTTCATGGACAACTGACAGCTCTCTGGTGATTCTTGAGCAAGGTGCACACAACTCCTCAAATTTCACTCTTTTTCTATTGAACAGAAATAACCAAGGAACTATTCTTATTCCTTTGTAATATAATTATTGACGATGGCTCTTATATTCCTGACCTGTGGAAAAGTTCTCAGAAGAGAACAATTTGTCCCAGAACTTGGTGGTCCTGACTGGGCTGCAGTTTACAGTTGGAGAGGAGCTCAGGCAGGGGGTGGGGCCATGAAGACCTGTGAAAGCTAGGACTCTACAGAAAATCCAAGCTCCATCCTACAGATCCCCAACTCGACCTTCCCTTTGTGAAAATCCAATATGTGGATGGTGGTTTCAATAGCCCAGGTCTTGGCTGCACCTGCCAGCCCTCTTTTATGCAGGTTATAGTAGAAAAGAGATAATGCAGCATTAAGTTAACACCCTATTTTCTTCCATGTAGGCTATGCAGTTTTCTTAAAGGAATTTGCAGCCAAGAGTAGTTGTTCCCTGGATTTTTTCCCTAGCCCTGGCCAAATCTCCTTTCTCCCAGATGCTCATGGGCCTTACCCCAGCATAGTCTCACTGCATTTTTTAATCCTATGTCCTTGATCCCTTCTGTGGCATGGAGGGATGAAGCGAATAGGGACTCATGAAAGTACATGGCAGATAAGGCTAGGAAAAAGTGCTGGCAGAAATGGCGATATATAAAATGAACAGGTCTATTGGTACAATAAACATTAATATTAATAGATAATTTAAAAATATATTTTCCCACCTGGATAAGATTTTGGCATCATGATGATAGTTACTATGGCAAAGATGTTTTTAAGAATGGGTGCCTAAAATTAGGCTCTGGAATTCCTATTTAGGCAGTAGCTGGATTTTCAATAGTGCTGAGAATGTTCCACTGATTTCACAATCCTCCAGTCAGCCATCCTGTAAGTATGCCCTATATTCCTTGTTCCTAGATGTGTACATTTACATTTAGCCGTATTAAAACACATATTGTTTTCTTGGGCCCAGCTTACCAAATGACCCAGCTCACTCTGTATTAGTAGATTGTCATCTTCATTATTTACTACTCCCCAAATGTGTGTGTCATCTGCAAACTTTATCAGACAAGGCCACAGATGAATCTTTATCCAAAGACTATGATTATGTGCCATTTTCAACTGGCAGACATTTCATCATAGTACAGTTTTTCAGCATTGAAAAAACCTAATCTACAATATACATGTTTAATTAAATGTTTGTTTGATCTGTTACATAATTATATAAGTTCAATCTTTCAGTCCTTACTCAAGTAAAAATCCTTTTCAAATAAATAGCAGTTGTGCTTGAATAAAGACTATTGGCTTGGGAGTGGGATCTTAATTAATCAACACTGACATTTGCAGAAATCACTGGTATCTGGTATACCCAGGGGCTTGGGTTTATTCCCCAGAGGTGGAGCAACACTTAAACTTCTTTAATTATGAGGACCAGTGGGTAAACACTAAAGAGCAGTGAGATGGGTTCTAATTAGAAGAAAGACAAACCTTTAAAACAGTGTCAGGCCAACAACAGTTTCTGTTTTACTGCATGCTGGGGCTAATAACATTATTTACTGTATTAAAGCACATGTACATGTTTCAAAATTCTATGATTCTCCTTCTGTTGCAATATAGTGTATATTTGAATGAGACACTAAAAATGGTGGGGAATTGCAGTTTTAAATGGCTCTGGCCAGAAATCCAACAGGATTGAATGACCTACTGTGATTCTAAGAGTCTAGACTTGCTGGGCTTTAGAAGCAACATTCTCAGCCCCATGTGGGGATCACCTTCTATTACTATTCCCTCTATCCATTTCAGGAATTGACTAGCATAGGCTAATATTACTAGAGGGCACTGGTGGACATCAGCTTGGGAGACAACACAGGTACACAAGAAAGTATTGGTGTGGGGTAGGAGGAGTGAAAGTTAAAATAATGAGAATCCTTGGAGTGCTAAGTGTTTCTTGAAGAAACTTCCTAGATGAAATAAAAAGTATGGTTCAGTTAGAATGAGGTAATAATGTAACACCCCAATTTAATACACATTAGATCAAATATATCTTTAAAATTATACACTTCCTTTGGATTACTGTTAAAATATAGATCAAGGAAATAGCCACTGAGATTTTTTAATATACAAATTAAGACATGATCATTTATCTCACGTGTTCTATGAAGATCCCAGCAAGTCACCGTGTATCTTCCTTGCATACTCCTCTGACCTTCTACCTGATAATGTCGTTATGATGGTGCTCCTCCTTACTGAAGATGCTTGGCACATAATTTTTTTATGGAGTTTCCTAAGTAAAGTCCAATTGATTTCTATCCTCCTAAAGCATTTTGGTTACTCTCCCTTGTACAAAGTAATCCTCCAGATATGTAGAACATTCTAAAACATGTTGGAACGTCATCCATCTTTGTAATGACCAATAGGGTGAGGGTTCTGTAGGTAACAGGATGTGGCCCTTCAATGCAGCAAGGAATCTGGGATTCCACCTATCTTCTGAGCATGTCTTCCAGGCAGTTGGAGAAAGATACCAATATGGAACCACAAAATATGTTGCAATAGCAAACAATAGTTCAATGCTGAAATGCAGAATCGTTGTAACATGCTATTGCACTTTGATGAATAAAGTGGAAACAGTGCTGCCCAGTTTGTGTCTTTCTTAGGTATTATACTCAACTACTTTACTCCTTCTTGCATCCCTGCAGACTAGTTTTCTGGGAGACTTTGTAAATTGTAACATAGCCTTTCTCTTGACACAAAACTCAAATGGGAATAATAGGAACTGAGAAATACCAGCACTGACAATTTTTGAACAGGTTTTATTGTAATATTTTATATCACATGGGACCTTTCATCCTTGGCAAGCCATTCACCTACAGTAGCACTGAGATGCATCTCACTGTGGAGGGAAGGTGACAGCCACCTAGCAAGCTCCATGCCAGTGGGAATGGAGAGATTTTTGGCTGAGGATGCCAGAAACAAACCCCTATTCTTATAAAAAAAAACATCAAGGGATCTTTTATGCCTCCATAGAATAGGTAGGGTGTTGGGCCCAGATCATGAAAGACATTTAGGTTTCAGAGGTATTAGATTTCAATGTGAGTTAGGCACCTACATACCTTCGAGGATTTGGGCTTTGGTATTTAAGATCTCATCTGAAAGATCACAAACATTAGGAGCCATTAGGAGCCAAAGTGACCGTCTCATTATTTTAACCTGAAATTCTAGGACATCTGAGTGTCTCAGACATGAGTCTTAACCCCCTAAGCCAAACTTCTACTACACCAGAATGGTTTATCAGACACTCATAACTCCTCTTACATTTGATGTACTCTTCACTTTCATGCTTGCTACCAGCTAGAATAAAAGTGGAAATTTTAAATATTCTTCTTGTGATATTGCAAGTCTTGTCTTACTAAGTATTACAGTTACAATTAGGAAACTATCCCTGTGCATCTATAGAATCTGTATCAACTCTACTCATGTGCTGTATCAAAATCTTATTTTACCTTTCTGGAAATAGTGGCATATTTCTTTGCATTGACCAGTAATTCACAAATTAGCACATAATAGTATGGTAAGTATGAAAGGACTCATTTTTATAATTCATTAAGATTATGAATTGTATGTACCATTGCCGATGAGAACACTGTCTAATCAATGCTGCAATCAATCATGCACTCTGTTTCAAAGTATTTCTGAGGGGAAAATTCAACTGGATGGGCTGCCATCTCTTTTATAAATTAAGGGGTAAAACCAACCAACAGCCAACCCACATTTATTCTGAGGTTCAGCAGGGTGTTAAATATATAATTACTCAATCCCAAACTGACATCTATTGTTCCCGATGAGTATGAGTTATTCCAATGAACATTAGTGGGAGTTGCGCACATTCAAGAAAGGGAAGAATAGATCCAGAGTTTAATACTATATCTCCTTTGCTGAGTGATAGCTCATTTTGGGGCCTTGCAGGTCAGCTTCCTCCAGGAGGAGAAAGTAGCGATGCAGAATCAGGATGTAGTTTAACTTTTTTATTTACACTATATACTCTTGTCATTAAACATGGGTGGTCACAAACAGCACACAGGCAATGCAGCATGCAGATTTTAGAAATCTGTGTGCCCCAAAATCAATGGCCCATTCCCAGGAGTTAACTCTGCATCAAGAATGGACTATAGTCAGAGAAATTAAGGCTGAGCAAACTCTTGCTGTTTGCCACAGCTCCCCAACAAGACCCTGAATTACAAAACCAGACAATACAACAGCAAAATTTGTACACTGCTCACATGCAAAGAAGAACTTGTAAGATTATGTTTCATATTACTCCTGCCATAACCATATTAAGATCTACGGGTAACATTTTAAAACATGCCTAAGGCCTAGATCCACCAAAGGGTGTTGGTGCTGTGACAATGTGACAACACTGAACTTTTAGATGCCCACAAAACTCTGGAAAAACAATACAATCCACAAAGCCAGAGTTCAGTGCTTAGGCTCCCTATACAATGAATGGGAAGAGATAGGCACCTTAGAATGGGATCCACAAAAGCCAGCACAATAGACAGCTCCCCACCTACAACAGCCAATAGGAGATGCTGAAGAGAGGGGTGTGTACTAAGCTCCACCCCCTGGCATGGATTTAGGCACCTAACTGTGCTTGTGATCCACCACCAGGAACCCCTCTTCTGGAGTCAAGCAGCTTAGGTGCCTAAGGCATTTCTGGAAAGAATGGGTTAGGCACCTGCCTCACTCCACACAAAACAAGGTGGGGAGGCAGAGGAGCTACTCACATGATATCTTTTAGCCCAGTGGTTAGACCACTCACCCAAAATATGCGAGACCCCAGATTCAATTCCCCTTTCATGCAGAAGGGGAAAAAGGATTTGAACAGGGGTCTCCCACCTCTCCAGAGCCTCCCCTAACCACTAAACTATGAAATATTCCAAGGCAGGGCTCCTTCAGCCTCAGCTGTTGAAGCTGATTCATGACATATAAATAATTAAATAGTCATTAGCACAGAGGGGCTGGACCCTGGGTCTCCCACATGGTTGCCCTAATCACCAGGCTACAGAGTCACTCTGGCCTAGTGACTTGTTATGTGCATATGCATCTAGAATAGGTTTCAATTCTTTACAAGTACTTTGTGAATTTAAAGAGTAGAGAGTAGGATTCAAGTTTAACCCCTAATTAAAAGTAAAATTTAGGGCCCGAGTTTTTCCAGTAGTCTATATGAACTCATTTGGCTTGCATAGACTTCTCCAGCTAATTGTCCCAAGCATTTTCAAATCCCTAAGGCTTTGTAGTTCAATCCGTTGACTGTTGTAGAGCATTTAAGCAAACATTTTAGTAGCTTTAAACTCCTGTTGAAACACATGCATGGCCTAGGAGCAGATCAGGGGCTAATAAAAATACACAAACCCAATTTGCCATCTCTTCACCCTGAGTCTAAACAAAAAAGAATGTATCTATAACTTATTCTAGACGTTTTACGAAGGGACTAGTTCACAGAGACCATATATGACATCTAAAAATACGTTAGCCTTCTGTAGCACTTTTTTATTTGGCTCTCAAAGCATTTTACAGACATTAAGGCCAGCACTTTCAGAAATGCCCACTAATGTTAAGTGCCTCATTTTTGGGTGCCCACCTTGACACACCTAAGTTCTGATTTTCAGAGCAAAGAAAACCATACAACTCTTATTAATGTCATAGTTACATCATTTCCAAGGCTAGAGGGGACCTTTGTGATGATCTAGTCTAACCTCTTGTATAACATAGGCCATAGGAATTCCCTAAAATAATTCATAGACATATCTTTCAGAAAAACATCCAGTCTTGATTTTAAAATTGTCAGTGATGGAGAATCCACCACAACTCTTGGTAAATAGTTTCAATGGTTAATTACCTCTCACTGTTAAAAAATTATGCCTTATTTCCAGTCTGAATGTGTCTAGCTTCAATTCCAGGCATTGGATCATTTTATACCTTTCTCTGCTAGAGTGAAGAGTCCATTATTAAATATTTGTACCGCATGTAGATACTTCTAGACTATAAGCAAGTCACCCCTTAACCTTCTCTTTGTTAAGCTAAATACATTGAACTCTTTGAGTCGATCACTATAAGGGTATGTCTACACTACGAGGGTAATTCGATTTTACTTAAATCGAATATGTGGAATCGATATTGCAAAGTCGAACGTGTGTGTCCACACTAAGGACACACTAAGGACAGTAATTCGACTTTGTGAGTCCACACTAACGGGGCGAGCGTCGATATTGGAAGCGGTGCACTGTGGGCAGCTATCCCACAGTTCCCGCAGTCCCCGCTGCCCATCGGAATTCTGGGTCGAGCCGCCAATGCCTTCTGGGTAAAAAAAATTTGTCGTCATCCGTCCGTCACTAACGCCCTCCCTCCCTCCATGAAAGCGCCGGCGGGAAATCAGTTCGCGCACTTTTCTGGTCAGTGACAGCGCGGACGCCACAGCACTGCGATCATGGATCACGCTGCGACCATCGCTGCACTTGTGGCCGTTCTCAACACCTCGCAGCTTATCATACACCTTTCCCTGAGGCAGATGAAGAGTAATCAGGCGAGGAGGCTACGACACCGCCGTGATGGCCTGAAGTCGGAGAGTAGCACAGAGCTGTCAGAAACCACGAGCCCCAGCGCCCAGGACATCACGGTGGCAATGGGTCATGTGGATATCGTGGAACGGCGATTCTGGGCCCGGGAAACAAGCACGGACTGGTGGGACCGTATAGTGCTTCAGGTCTGGGATGAATCCCAGTGGCTGCGAAACTTTCGCATGCGGAAGGGGACTTTCCTCGAACTTTGTGAATTGCTGTCCCCTGCCCTGAAGCGCCAGAATACCAGGATGAGAGCAGCCCTCACAGTTGAGAAGCGAGTGGCCATAGCCCTCTGGAAGCTTGCAAAGCCGGACAGCTACCGGTCAGTCGCGAACCACTTTGGTGTGGGCAAATCTACCGTGGGGGTTGTTGTCATGCAAGTAGCCAAGGCAATCGTGAAGGTACTGCTCCCAAAGGTAGTGACCCTGGGAAACGCGCAGGTCATCATAGATGGCTTTGCCGCGATGGGATTCCCAAACTGCGGTGGGGTTATCGATGGGACTCACATCCCTATCCTGGGACCGGACCACCAGGCCAGCCAGTACATCAATAGAAAGGGCTACTTTTCAATGGTGCTGCAAGCACTGGTGGACCATCGGGGACGGTTTACAAACATCTACGTCGGATGGCCGGGCAAGGTTCATGACGCTCGCGTGTTCAGGAACTCTGGTCTGTTTAGACGGCTGCAGGAAGGTATTTACTTCCCAGACCACAAAATAACTCTTGGGGATGTGGAGATGCCTACAGTCATCCTCGGGGACCCAGCCTACCCGCTAATGCCCTGGCTCATGAAGCCCTATACTGGCACCCTGGACACAGAAAAAGAACTGTTCAACTACCGGCTGAGCAAGTGCAGAATGGTGGTGGAGTGTGCTTTTGGCCGTCTCAAAGGGAGATGGAGAAGCTTACTCACTCGCTGTGATCTCAGTGAAACCAATATCCCCATCGTTATTGCAGCTTGCTGTGTGCTCCACAATCTGTGTGAGAGCAAGGGGGAGACCTTTATGGCGGGGTGGGAGCTAGAGGCAAATAGCCTGGCTGCTGATTACGTCCAGCCAGACAGCCGGGCCATTAGAAGATCCCAGCGGGACGCCCTGTGCATCCGGGAGGCTTTGAAAGCTAGGTTCCTGAGTGAGCAGGGCAACCAGTGACTTTTCAGTTTGTGGACAGAAAAGCTGAACCTGCCCCCGTTTCTTTACCCAGTTCATTTTGACTATCCTCTCCAGTTACATACCCCCTTCACCCCCTTCCCCTTCCCAAAAAATAAAATCATTTCGATTTTGTTAATGAACACCGTTGTCTGTATTGCTGTTTTCGCGGGAATATTTTAAACCGGGGACGCAGACTGTGGCGGGGGGCGGGTTCAGTGTTCTGATGCAAATGATGCTTCTAAACTCCCGGAATGACAGGCTCCGCACTGGTGGACTGGTTATTTCAATGGAGCCTGCCAGCACTCCTGGGGGGGACTGTGTGTATGTGTCGGCTATGTGACTTTCTGGCAGGGGGGGTAGGGTTACATATCCCCTGCTGCGTGGATCTGTGAGCCAGGATAAGGACCGCTGCATAAGATCTGTAACTGCCCTCCCCCGCCACAAAGTCACAGAGCAACCCCCCCCCCCAGAACATGAAAAACACCTCCCAGACTGACCAGGGTAACCAGTGACTGCACTGTGTATGTGTCCTGATGCTGGACCTGACACCGCCTCTGTACCCTGCTAAAGGTCACTGTCCTGTCCAATTACCAAGCCCCTTCCCCCCCTCCAGACAGACTCTCCCTCAAAAGAACCTGACTGAAACAGTAATGGAGAGAAACAAACATTTTATTGCGAACCAGACATGAAACGTGGGGTGTGAAACTTGGACGGGGGCTTGTGTGAGGTGGGTAGGAAAGGACTTATGAAATTTTGGGGAATGTCAGCATTCTAGTGCTAGAGCAGTCTGCAGGGGTTGACTGAAAGTTTTAACGGCCCTTGCCGCCCCTCCTTCTTTGGAGTTTGGGTGAGGGTGGTGTGGGACTTGGTGGCGGGTGAGGGCGGTTACAGATAGACTGCAGCGGGGCTCTGTCCTCCTGCCTCCGGTCTTGCAGAACATCCACAAGGCGCCGGAGCGTGTCCGTTTGCTCCCTCATTAGTCCAAGCAGCTTTTCAGTAGCCTGTTGGTCCTCCTGACGCCACCTCTCCTCCCGTTCCATGACTGCTCGGTGCATTTGTAACAAGTTCTCCCTCCACTGTGTCTGCTGGGCTGCCTGGGCTCGGGAGCATCCCATTAGTTCTGAGAACATGTCTTCACGCGTCTTCTTCTTCTTCCTCCGCCTAATCTGCGCTAGCCTCTGGGAGTGTGCTGACAGGCTGGGTTGGGAGACAGTCGCAGATGTGTCTGTGTGAATTGTAAAAAGGGAGTGAATTCCTGAGACAGATAAATGAAATTGTATACAAAGAACCTAGTCTTTCTCTGTGAACAAGACCATGCACTGAACCTCTCACATGTGCACTCAGGACAAGGTCGAATTTTCGGCCGTCGCCTTCAGTGCCTGTGGACTTGCGGAGGTCTTGGAGTGTTCAGAGAACTGTGGCTGGAGACCTGAACTTCTGGAGCGGGCAATAATGGTAAGCCGCAGACTTGTGGCTGCTTAAAACTCCAGCAGTAGCACTGGCCTCCTTTCACATTGAAAGCAATGCCAGTCTCTGCTGCCAGCAATCAGGACAGCATCAACTCTGCCCCTGTCCCACCCCCTCGCGGCTGTCCCAGGGAAAGATCCCTGTATGCTGCCCCTCTCCCTCCACCGCGTGGCTGTAAAGCAGTCCCAATACTAACATTCCCCTCCCTAATTCAAAGCAGGGCGTCATGAGCGACATCACCCTCCTGAGGATCCCGGACACCCAGAGAGAACGCATGCTGCGGGAAAGCATGCAGAAACCGGGGCCGTATGCCGCCATGCTATGTCGTGCGATGATCCCGGAGTACTTGATTGTGGCGTGGAGGGGACATGTCTGCTACCACGGAGGGCCCACTAAGATCGCCCTACCCCGGAACCTGATCAACAGGCTTGAGCTCTACCTCCACGAGACCTACGAGGAGTTCTCCTACGAGGATTTCTCGTCGATCCCCGGCCACATTGACCGGATTTTCGCGTAGGTGCACTGGGACTTTGGAGTGGAGCGTCTTGGGCCTGGGAATCATGTAGTAACGGACATTGTGAAAATTTTTTAAAACACTTGGGACTAAATTGAGAAGAGCCTAAGACAGAGAAATCATGAAAACCCATTTGTTACCTTTGTAAATATTCCTGTTTTGTACCTGATTATTTTTTTACTAGTTTACAGCACTTTTATAAATATACATTGTTAATAGTATAAATATTACCGTTCTGTTTTAAATAAATGTTTACATGTTTACAGCACTTACTGCTTGATCCTTCCCCTGATTCTGTGTCCGGGGTAAGGGATGGGGACGGTTGGTACGGGATCTCGGTAAGGGTGATGAAGAGCTCCTGGCTGTCGGGGAAATCAGCGGTGCCAGCGCTGTCGACTGCCTCGTCCTCCTCATCTCCTTCTTCATCTTCCCCGTCCACTGTCATGTCCGACGAGGAACCGGCCGCGGACATGATCCCATCCTCGGAGTCCACGGTCAGGGGTGGGGTAGTGGTGGCGGCCGCTCCCAGGATGGAATGCAGTGCCTCGTAGAAACGGGATGTGTGGGGCTGGGATCCGGAGCGTCCGTTAGCCTCTTTGGTTTTTTGGTAGCCTTGTCTCAGCTCCTTGATTTTCACGCGGCACTGCGTTGCATCCCGGCTGTAGCCTCTCTCTGCCATGGCTTTGGAGATCTTCTCGTAGATCTTAGCATTCCTTCTTTTGGAGCGCAGCTCTGAAAGCACGGACTCATCGCCCCACACTGCGATGAGATCCAAGACTTCCCGATCAGTCCATGCTGGGGCCCTCTTTCTATTACATTGCACGGCCATCTCTGCTGGAGAGCTCTGCATAGTTGCCACTGCTGCTGAGCTCCCCTCGATGTCCAAAGAGGAACTGAGATTCAAACTGCCCAGACAGGAAAATGAAAATGAATTCAAATTTTCCCGGGGGTGTGGCTGGTCAGAGCATCCGAGCTCGGACTGCTGTCCAGAGCGTCAACAGAGTGGTGCACTGTGGGATAGCTCCCGGAGCTATTACCGTCGATTTCCATCCACACCTAGCCTAATTCGATATGGCCATGTCGAATTTAGCGCTAATCCTCTCGTTGGGGAGGATTACAGAAATCGATTTAAAGAGAGCTTTATGTCGAACTAAATGGCTTCCTGGTGTGGACGGGTGCAGGGTTAATTCGATATAACGGCGCTAAAGTCGACATAAAAGCCTAGTGTAGACCAGGCCTAAGGCATGTTTTCTAATCCTTTAATCATTCTCATGACTATTCTCTAAAACCTTTCCAATTTATCAATATCTTTCTTCAGTTGTGGACAGCAGAACTGGACACAGTATTCCAGCAGCATTTGCACCAGTGCCAAATACAGAGGTAAAATAACCTCTCTACTCTTACTTGAGATTCCCCTGTTTATGCATCCAAAGATCACATTAGCCCTTTTGGCCACAGCAACACACTGTGAGCTCATGTTCAGCTGACTATCCACTGTAATCTTCAAATCTTTCTCGATGTCATTGCTTCCCAGGGTAGAATCCCCCATCCTGTAAGTATGACCACATTCTTTGTTCCTAGATGTATACATGTCCATTTAGCCATATTAAAATGCATATTGTTTGCTTGTACCCAGTTTACCAAACAACCCAGATTGCTCTGTACCAGTGACCTGTCCTTTTCATTATTTACCATCACCCAATTTTTGTGTCATCTTCAAACTTGATTGGGGATGATTTTATGTTTTCTTCTAGATCATGAATAAACATGTTAAACAGAACAGGGCCAAAAAGCAATCCCCGAGGAACCCCACTAGAAACACCTGTTCAATGATGATTCATCATGTACAATTACATGTTCAGTTGTCCAACTTTTAATCCATTTCATGGGTGCTTTGTTAATTTTAATCTTTCTAGTTTTTTAATCAAAATATCATGTGATACCAAGTTAAATACTGTACAGAAGTCTATTACACCAACACTATTACCTTTATCAGCCAAACTTGTAATATCATAAATATAAAGCCAATTTGACAAGATTTTCCATAAACCCATGTTGATTGGCCTTAATTATATTACCCTTCCTAATTCTTTATTAATTGAGCCCTGTATCAGCTGCTCCATTATCTTGCCCAGAATCGATGTCAGACTGACTGGTCTATAATTAACCAGGTTATTCCATTTACCCTTTTTAAATATTGGCACAACATTAGTTTTCTTCCAGTGTTCTGGACTTCAGTTGGACACATTGGAGTTCAGCTCCTTCATTGAAAAATCAGGCCCTTGGTATCTCAAGTCAGGCATTGAAAAATAAAGGCACCCCAGATTAGTGGAGAATGTACATGCCTATAATGTTAATTAGGTATCAGTTCAGCCAGCTCAAAAACCTCACCGCTTCTACATCAGTTCCAGTGTGCACAGGAACTGTACACAGGAAGAAGTTCTATGCTGCAGTTCAAACAGGAATTAATTCAGGGAAGTTCTCTGGCCCATGTTTTTCAGGAGGTCAGACTCAATGATCACAATGGTTCCTTCTGGTCTTACAAGCTATGAGGATGTCTGCAGTGCAATCAGAGGTGTGTCTGCAGCATGTGTAGACGTACCCGAGTTAGCTTTGATCTAGCTAGGTTGAATAGCAATATCAGTGAAGCCACAGCAGCATGGGCTGCATAGGAACTAGCCACCTTACTATATACCCAGGGTCCTGGGCGGGGTTGTATGGCCCACGCTGCTGCAGCTTCACTGCTACTGATATTCCAATGATCTAGATCAAAACTATGTCAGGTATGCTGCACTAACATCTCTGATTGTAGTATAGGCATACCCTACATTTAAACAAATGCCAGATAGGAATGTAACTGTTGGGGGAACATAGGTTAGGTAGAATGAATGATACAAGTTAGAATTTGGCTTGGACACCAGGGTTAACATCTGTACTCTTACAAAACGTATTTTGGGGGCTTCAGTGACTCCAAGTCTCCCAATGGCATGTCATTGACTTCATTAAGATCCCATAAAGTGGAATTTTTTGGCCCAACAAGTTACTGGTTACATAGAGCTACAGGATTTAGATTAAATTTGGATAAACATATAATGTTCTAATGCTTATTTGAATTATTTAAATGCCTTTGCTTTCCATTATTGGGTTGGAAGTCTCATGACAGCAGTCTCATGACATTTCTGGTTAGACAGAAAATAATGTACAAAAAAAGCGATTACGGTGACATTCCAGCAGTTCTGTTTCCAGCTGCAGCTCTAAAGTGAAGCGGCTTGCAAAAGTGATGACAATTTTGGAACTTCAGGAATGACTTTGATTTGCTTTTAAGCCCCTGGATGAAAGTTTAGGAGGCATTATTTTATCCAGTCTGGCTTGATCACCTCTATAATTAAAACAGGTGTTTATTACCCAAATTTGCTAATGGGCAATTGGTGCTTGTAGTGCTGAAACTCTTAACGCAATTTGTTAAGTCTCTAATAAATATAGATGGACCCAAGGTAAAATTGCATTGCTGTACAACTCTGAGTGTTAGGGAAGTTTGGATCAAGATCTGAAATTTGCATAGCTTGCAACATGTCTTCATTATGGGCCAAACAAAACCCCAGATTAGAATAACCCTCAAACTTTGGAGAAGTTTGAATTGAGGACCAGCCTTACTTCTAAAAATAAATCATTGGTTCCATTTCTAGTTCACAACTAGCAGAGCTTGTGGTTGACTATTTCAAAGGAACTAATACTGCCGCATTTTAACGTACATGTATAATGTACCTTGTACAAAGAAGGCACTTATAAGGTGTATCTACAGGGATTTACACTGACCTCAATCTATGAAGGAACGCTTACTAGTATCAATGACACTGGTTCAAATGCAGTGTATGACTGTTCTTGTCTATGTATTTTTAAGTCACCTATCACCATGGAATCTGAGTGGAAATGCCTTGAATGTCTTTATAAGACACTGCTTAAATGGGTTAGTTTTTAAAATTCACCATGTCCATGATGTTATTCAGAGTTAAGTAGTTTTAAATGAAACTCCCATTTATAATTTTACTGGTGATTGTTACTGGAACAAGATGGCTATAATTATGCAAGTAAAAGTCATGTCATGTTCCTGTTTAATTTTCTTGGCAGTAGTGATGAAAATTCTAGACTGCAGTGATATTGTATGACGTCCGAACCAACAGCCTGGCTTAATAGAGCATTTTCCCTCACTTCTGGCTGTCTGGATCAGTTATTTGATGAGCTCACTAACAAAGAACAAGCCTGATTCTGACCTCTCTCTGATTCCATTTTTACCCTTGTGTGACTCTATTCACTTCAGTGAAATTAATCCTCATTTACTTGTGTAAATGAGATTAATCAAAACCTGGGGACTCAGTTGGTACAAATAAGTGTAGTTTCATTGAGTGGATCTGGCATTTGTACCTCTAAACAAAGGCAGAAATGAAACTGTCTTCAGATCACATCTGTCTCTCTATCGAATCTCAAAGTTAACGTTTGCACTATGAGCATTTTAAACACCGTACATGAAAATAATTCCATAAATAACGTATGTGACATTCCAGAATTTTTACCCTGTAAAGTCGACTCAACCACATATAGTAAAAGAGAGGAATGTTGAGGTCCACCTGTAAAATTATTTGTCCCCATAAGCGACAATGACAGGCATACGTTCAACATCATTTGGGGCCCAATTTCTGTGGCATGGAACCAAAGTAAACACATTTCTCTGATGTAATTGTTGATATTACTTGAGTAATTACTTGGGTTAGTGCAATGCAGCCATAGCTGTGTGAAAAATTTTATTTGGACCAGCTGTTAACCAGTGCTAGGAGAGCATAGAATACTCACCTTGCAAGCTAGCTACGGTAGCCTATTTTCACAAAGCTTACCAAGTTTTGTATCCTGTGGAGGATATAAAAACATTTTCAAGTATGGGGCCTGATCCTTCTCCAACCTAGAGCTGAAGAAGCCAGGAGGAACTCCAGGGAAGCTCATGGAACTATTCTGGTTTACATGAGAAAAGAATCAGGTCTGATGTGTTCTTCTCCCTAGCTGTTTTACATTCTGACACACTTAGAACCCAAAAGAACATAAGCACATACTGTTTTGGTGGTTCGCACCATCACCGTTTCTCCCATTTCTTCTTTCAGTCTCTCTGACACAATTACTGAGCACGGGCACAATGTATAGTAGTGAAAATAATGGTGCAGGTTATGACAGTGCTTTCTCTCCTGCCTCTGTTGCACCAAAATCGTTCCTATTTAATGACATCTCTCTGATGCACTGCTAAATGCCCTGGTGCAAATGCTTAAAAATATGGGAATAGAAGAGGGAGGAATAGGCAACCTTTTCTCTCTTCAGCAGTAACAATTGGTTTACATTTGCAAGATTAAACAGGTCCTCTCATGGATCAGTAACTGGGTCAAAGACAGAAAACAAAGGGTAGGAATAAATGATCAGTTTTCACAATGGAGAGAGATAAATAGTGGTGTCCCCCAAGGGTCTGTACTGGGACCACTGCGGTACAGCATATTCATAAATGATCTGGAAAAAGAGATGGGAAGTGAGGTGGCAAAATTTGCAGATGATACAAAATAACTCAAGATAGTTAAGTCCAAAACAGACTGCAAAGAGTTACAAAGGGATTTCACCAAACATGAGTGACTAAGCAACAAAATGGCAGATGAAATTCAGCGTTGATAAATGCAAAACAAGGTATATTGGAAAACATAATCTCAACTGTACATACGAAATGACAGGCTCTAAATTAGCTGTTACCACTCAAGAAAGAGATCTTGGAGTCATTGTGGATAGTTCTCTGAAAACAGCCACGCAATGTGCAGTGGCAGTCAAAAAAAAGTTAACACAATGCTAGGAACCATTTGGAAAGGGATAGATAATAAGATAGAAAATATAATGCCAAAGGGCAACGAAAATGATTAAAGGTATGGGATAGCTTCTGTTTAAGGAGAGATTGAAAAGACTGGGACTTTTCAGCTTGGAAAAGAGATGACTAAGAGGGGATATGACACAGGTTTATAAAATCATGAATGGTGTGAAGAAAGTGAATAAGGAAGTATTATTTACTCCTTCATATAACACATTGAAGCAGTTGGTACCAGCCACTGTCAGAGACATTGCTCTGATCTCATATGGCATGTTCCTAGAAACTTACATTAAAAAAAAAGAAAGCTGGGATTGACTTCCATAGACTTTGGTTCAGTTCCATAGTTTTTCATCCACTTTTTGGAAAGAAACAACTCTGGAATAATAATAATAATAATAATAATAATATCTAGCTCTTATATGACACTTTCCCATCCATAGATCTCAAATCTTTTTACAAAGATGGTCAGTATCATTATGCCCATTAAGAAGAGACTTAGGCGCAGAGAGAAAAAGTGACTTGCCCAAGGTTACCCATCAGGCCAGTGGCAGAGCCAAGAAGAGAATCCTTGACTCGAGTCCCAGTCTAGTACTCTCCCCACTAGACAATGCTGTCTCCCTGATGGAGCAGTTATTACCCACCATGGTGAAGATTATGGTACAGAAGGGTAGGAGTAGACAGTGAATAGGATTTTCTTCTTCCACTTAGCTTTCCAACAGTAAGTTCTCTTTACACATATTCACACCATACCCACTTTCTCTCACACACAAACAACCTAACAAAAGTAGAACCTAATCAAGTTCTTGTCCTCTGTGCTGGGAAGGAAGAAAGAAAGAGAGAGCGTGATTGTTACTTCTACTTTTAGGTACTTGAAAGGTGACCCATAATTGTGTACCCAAGTAGATACTTTCAGGAGCAGATACAAAAGCTTTCCATAGTAGAACCAGTGTAATTGCTCCAGTACCAGTACAACTCAGTTGGTGAATCAGGCCTAAATTCTTCAATATATGTTCACACAGCAACTAATGAAACATGTTTATTGATCTTGTTTGTGCACATGAAGAGTCAAAGAACACAAGCATATATCCATTCAGTATCCTCAAGTTATTTACAGAAATGCTTTCAATTACTTAAACAGATAAACAGACATTTTTTGATAAGGACACAAATAGCTTACGTTGAAAGCCATCTTTCTTGTGTTTCCTATAACATTGTACAGGTGGTTCATTCATTGAAAACACCTTACGCTGTTCCAGATAGATTATCATGAAGACAAACAATAGTGACCTTTGCCACAAAAAGGAAAAAACAACCATTACATTTGTATGTGTTCTCCGTTTTTTACTCACTTACTTCAATCAAATCCTGCTGTGAATCAAGATAACTTACCTGTTTACCATTTTAAATAAAATATGGACATCTGGAAATAGATTACCTAAGCACAAATGTGCAACAGAAGTCTGAATCACAAAATTACCGTTATCTTTCTGGGTTCCTGGAAAGCAGACATTTTAAGGCAAAGCTGACAAGTTAGTGTTGTGATAAGTGTATGTTTCCTCACTGTGTCTCTTCCACACTTATAAATTTGCGAATTGCTCATTCATTTGTGGGAGCTGAGTACTTAACTAAACAGGTCGACTTGTCTTTTTTTAATGTTGAGCACTGAGTTTACATGTTTTAACTCATGATATTTTCCTCTAGTGTAGAGGTGACCTTAGCTGAGGCTAAAGGCTTCAAACTAATCCCTGTACCTTGTTCTTTACTTTCGGAGTTGCAAAGAATACTAATTGTTTCCTTTTTCCTTCATTATTTTTTTTTTAATTTCGCACATGTAAGATTAAAGTATGGTACAACAACTAAGAGCCTACATATTATAAAGAACCTTTTTTTTAAAATGTTTTAAGTATTTCTTATTTAAAAACAAGGATTCCCTAATAGTTTCAGGGGAAAATCATCTCCCTACAGAACTAATGGAAAATGAGTGAGAGAAAGCCAGCCACAAAGGGTGGGTGGGTGGGTGGGAGGGGTGGTGGGGGAAGAATCTATATAACATCAGTAGACACATAGAAGTTCAAGAAAAAATATACGTTCTCAGCATCAGGAACATCTGTTTTCTTTGCCAATAGGAGAATATATCACTCCTAACAGAAGTGGACTTTAGTTTGCATTTAGCTGCCAAAGGGTGAAATTCACTCAGGTGGAGAGGACAAGTGCAAGCTGCCTTCCTTAACTCTTTGATGAGGCTGCAAGCAGGTGGGGGAACAGGTAGAAGGGCCATGCAGTGCCTTTTACCCTAGGCTGGTGCAGAGGACAGTGATGGGGCAAACTTGGAGAAGCAATGGGATCCATGTTTATGGGTATGTTATAGGACTAAAGTACCACATAAAATGTATGGACAGGCCAAAGCTTCAAAGACACAAGTAGCTGCTGCAGAAATAATATGCTACAGCCACACCCCTTCATTCTTCACTGGGTGTATTTCACATCCCCCTTCTGCACTTCATCTACATCTGGACCAACTGATTCAACTTTGTGCAGGCAAAGTGAGCTTCACTTGAGTAGAATAGACACAGCCGAACCTATATGACTTAATGTAATATTATTTTATTTTCTTCATTTAATTTGTGCCTTCCTGTCGAGGGTCTCAAAAATGCTCTACAAAGACTAATAAAGTAACCATCAGAATATCCTTGTAAGCTAGATATTAGTATTATGAACAGAGAGGTCAAGTGCTTTGCTCAGTATTACATAGGATTTCTGCATCAGAGTCAGGAAAAGAACCCAGATCTCTTGAATCCCTAGCCTATACCAGGGCTAGAGTTTGGATATTCACCAGGGACTCATGCATAGGACCATCCAGTAGCTTATTCATTTATTCATTATGACTTCTTGACTTCTCATTACTCACCCACCCAACGAAAGCACAACAATCTAAAAGGTCCTGGTGATATTATTGGGGTTTGAAATATGCTAATGAACATTGTTGGTGTCATTTTCTGTTATGAAACCTCACTGAGAATATGGTGAAGCAATAGGGCTTTTCTATTTTACTCTATGAAATTACTTCTGTCATTGTTAAATGTTAAAATGAATCAGTTAAAAGAAAAAAAAAAGGGAACCTGTTTCTTTTTTCAAAGGATTTATTTACTTATTTTTAAGTAGCAAGGCTTGAGTTCTCCTCTGCCCCCCTTCATGTAACTATGGTGCCTTGTAATGCATCTGAATATATGAACAAGTTGTCCTAAAATGCATTCACTCTCTTGAGCATTATGATTTTATTATGTGTATACCAGGTGGACCAGTGCTTTTAAGAAACTACTCCTGCCGTAGTGTTTTTGCAATTGTTTTCCTCCTGGATTTATATTTCACATACCGATCTTTATTAATGGAGAGAGAAAAAAAGCAGAAATGTAAAGGTCCTGCTTTTTTCCTTAGCACTCGTTTCGGAGTTTTATCAGGGGTATACTGAACAACCCTGTTTTAAACCATGAACTTATGAACTGATGATTTTATGAAATCCAACTCTCACTGTTATAATATAATCCTCATTCACTTCACCACCCAATTTTTCTCTAAAGTAGGTCTAGCTTTCTTTTCCTGTTATGGAGACATGTTATAGACATCCATGTTCCATTCCATCCACCCCACAATGTGGCCAACACCAGGTGCCCAACTAGGCAGTAATTGAATATGAGCAATTCCCACCGACTTCAATGGATGGAAGTTGTTCATATGCAGTGGATGCATAGTCACGTCCCAGGATGTCAATTTATTTGGTCTTCTCACCTGCTTCCTGACAGCCAGCTATAAATCTGTCTTTTTGGCTTCATTAATTTCATGTTAAACAGTGAATTGGGCAGCCATTTGCATTTTCCAAGCTGGGGGATAATAGACGGTTCTATTATCTTACAAGGGGCTTCTTTATGAGATTAATACATTTCCATCAGCCATTCCACTTGCTTGTTCACAGGTAATGTTGTGCCACTTTTCTAGTGGTCAAAAATATTGCAAAGATTAAAAAATATTAAAAATAGCAGACGATGAGAATTTGGAAGCAAATCAAATGCTTCATTCACTTATGGTCTTCTTTAGGGACAGAAATTAAAATATATTTATAGAGTATTCCTTCCTATCTTGCAGGTGGAGAAACTTGCCTGAAAGTTAGCTATGTTAATCACACAGCAAGGAAATATTGTTATGGCAGGAGTCACCAGCTGGTGCTGTTACATGTAATCTTACAAGTTCTTTTCCTTAATGTGCAAACTAGGTTGTGTCTCTGAAGAAATGCTGTATTGCTGTTAGTTTTGTGATGAAGTTCTTTTCGGGAGGGCTGTAGGAAACAGCAACAGAGTTTGTCTCTGCTGTAATCTTTGTAAAGTAAACTCTTGGGAAGAGTTGCTTCTTGAGCATTTGCATTTGGGCTGAGATTTCTGAAAATGAGGATTCTCTGAGTGCTATTTGTACTATCTCTATTCGAGGACTGGAGATAAATGGACACTAAATAAAACCAGTTTCACTAAAAGTATACCCAGACTCTGCACCACTGATTTCTCCTCCCATGAGAAATTGACCTGCATCGGCTTCGTAGAGCAGTGACAATACTGAAGTCCTTCCTCACAGCATTGTTTTCAATTCTCTAAAAATTTGATCATTACCACATTTGGGTTTGGATCAATTCATGAAGGGAAATGAAATTTGTTTATCAGTAATTTGCAGTGTAGTTGTAGCCATGTTGTTATAGTCAGTGATGGTGGGTGAGGTAATATCTTTTGTTGGACCAACTTCTGTTAGTGAAAGAGACAAGCCATCAAGCTTACACAGGCCCTGTCTCTTTCAGGGGCAAGGATCTTGGGATCTGTGTCTGGCCCATCTCCGCTCTCTGGCCCTGGTTCAGTTCTTGCTGAACCATATGAATTTCAAATAAAATAAAAGTGGTTCAAAATATCAGGAGTCCATGAAGTCTCCTGTGAATGTATAAGGGCTGACAGATTGTACTGACATACTGTAATACTGCACTGAAATGCAGACAGCTCTAGGGTAAAATACAGCAGCAGCTGAACAGAGCGTAATAATATTGTACATAGTAGTTTGGGGCAGAAAGTAAGGAAGAATAGGCTTATTCAAATGAAACTATCAGAGCATATACATAGATATAATGTACTCACTAGAGCTGGTCAAAAATTTTCCATCACAACTTTTCTTCCAATGAAAATTGACTTTTTTTCCTGAATGAAAAATGTTATGAAAAAATTCAGTTTGTTCAAATTTCCCCATTTTTCAATGAAAAACTAAAATGTTTTTGGTTTATATATGTTAGTTTTCCCCCAGAGAAACCAGATAACTTGCACAATAAAAATTTGGGGGGAGGAAATGAAAATTTTTAATTTCTTTTTAAACTATTGGAAGAAAATACTTACAATTTTCTGACCAGCTCTCGTAATGACCTACAATAGAATTAAGCCAGGACACTGAAATTTGCACCCTTTCCCCCTGCCCTAAAAAGTGCTATTAGTTCTATAATGATCACAAGGGGTTGAGACCTCTGATTTCTGATTCAATACTGACTCAGATGAGATTGCCACCTCTTGTATCCCTGCAGTCTTTAGGGAATCTTTGTAGGTCTCTGATTCAGATATGAACCATATTGATCCTGCATAGCTGGTAAAACTTGTAAGTATTACAGCTCAACATGATATGATAGGAGGTGAGGAATGTCTCATTTGAACTCCTAGATCATCAGTTTGGTTAGAACTCTCTCTCTCTCTGCATATATACCCATACAGGGCTTGATCCTGCAAACTGCTGAGCATGATAGCCCTGATCCAGGAAAGCACTTAAGCGTGTTCTTAACCTGAAGCCAATAGAATCAAGCCAGCAGAGAGGGAATTGGACTTGACTTGTATTGTGACACACCAAGCATATTTATGGCTACAGCTGATCAGAAAATAGGAAGGGGAAGTCAATAATTTTTGTTTCTGTCTTACACTGAAATTTCTATTTCATCAAAATTTTCCAACCAGCTCTACATATAGCACTATGGGTAACATTTTCAAAAGTTTCTAAGCCCTTTATGCATTTTTGAAAATGTTACCTATACATAAATAATAGATCATTATCATAGTATTACCCATCTTTAACAGAGTTCAAATGTATTAATATTGAGCTTTTCTAGAAGACTGCAACACTTGCAAGCTCAATTAAAGCTGCAATTTGCTCTAAGTAGTGGTCTTAAAAACACACCCAGGACTTTACAATTTTTAAAACACGCATTTAATTTCTCCACCTTCAAAAATGTTTTTTGCACCACACTACAGTAACTAACTCAGTGTCAACCAATGACTACTATTGTGACTGACCTTTGCCTTACACATTGTTGTTAAGATATCCCTTGATACTATATTTCTAAATTCTTTTACTCAGCTTAATCCCTTTCATTGAGATGATCTGTTGAACAACTGAAACCTAAATTATAGAGAAAATGAATGGGGCAGTGTTTCTTTTCAATTTCTAATGCTTTGTGGGAGTGTTACATCAGATTATACTAGGCTATAAGATGATGCAAGGTGACATGTCAGGATGTGGTGCCAAGGCATCCCAGAAGAAATGCTTTCAGGCCATCTCAATTCAGGCTAGTCCCCACCTCTTGATTCTAAGGCCATTTGTCTCACAGTGTGTCTAGAATACCTAGGGACTTTAGCATTTACTTCAGTGGCTGAAGGATAAAGTATGCAGCCCTTGTACCAGTATAACCCTGGCAACCATCTGACAAGAAGGATGGAACTTTGGGCCAAAACCCAGGATGCCATCTATAAACTCCACAGATTAGGCAAAATATGGCTAGTAGCACCTGGCTATTTACCAAGTTAGACAGGCATGTGAACGTGGTGTACTTAACCCTGTCTTACCTATAATCTCTAATACCCTACAGAAATGTAGAAGCTGGCCTATGCTCCACTATTGCTGCTGCCCTTGAATGGGCATTGGTCCCATTTTTGGATTAGCACCATCATGTGTTCTTCCTCAATGCCCCTTATGCATGCAAGGATCTCCCTGTAAAGGCTGTAAAAGGCCACTACATTATTCTCCTTTACCTCTCATCTTAAAACCCACCTATGCTGTGATGCCTGCAAAACACTTAAAAATGGTCCGGCAGCTGGTATGCTGTGACTGATGTGTCCTCTGTCCCATTACTTATTCATAACTGTCTCATTGTTCCTATTTGTTCCCTCTGTCTGTTTTCATTCTGGCCTCTGGGAGCTACTGCAATACAAATAGAATTATTATTTTTATTAATCTGGTGGCCCTTTCTCCATGGAGAGCAAGGAAGATCACAGTTATATTGGATTTACTCTGGTGTAAATGAGATTGGATTCCAGCCCTAGATGTGCTTCCTTCTAAATATTCCTGATTATTAACAAAGTTAAAAAGGCCCAGGGCTCAAACTTAGGGCTGGTCTACACTGGGGGTGGGTGGGGAGGGGTCGATGTAAGATACGCAACTTCAGCAGCTGAAGTCGACGTATCTTATTTCGACTTACCTCGAGTCCTCACGGCACGGGATCGACGGCCATGGCTCCCCGGTCGACTCCGCTACCGCCGCTCGCCCTCGTGGAGTTCCGGAGTCGACGGGAGCGCGTTCGGGGATCGATCTATCACATCTAGACAAGACGCGATATATTGATCCCCGATAGATCGATTACTACCCGCCGATTCGGCGGGTAGTCTGGACATACCCTAACAAGAGATTTTTTAATCTAAAATCTGAAATTGCTGGCCCTTGTTGGTTAAAATAAGAACAATACATTTTATTTACCATTTATTTATTTTTGGCCTTACAGCTATTACATGATTTTCAAAAAAGCCAAAGGAAAAACTAATAATCTCTTGCAAGAAACTGGAATAATTCTTTGGAGAGATGGTGTGTCAATGCACACGTAGATGTCCACAAAGCTATTTACTTTCTACCCAATTCAGTATAACAAAACAGAATGTTCAGTATAACTCCAGCCCATTACTGCCCCTAGGTCTTGTGGACTGCACAGCTGTGGAGGCTACTCACTGTCCTGAGGGGATGCTTTTACTGAGCATCATGGAATGGGAACTGTTACCCAGGGAAAAGGCTGAATTTAACTTCCTTTGATACATCCACTGAACCACCCCATCCCCCCGACAAACTCTTGTAGAGGGATAGCCCATGCATTTGAAACCCATCAAACAGCTATGGCTTCTCAGATGATTTGAGGGGGAAAGGACACACCCCGTTTCCCCCCTCCGCCCACCCATACCTATATTACCAGGTCACCATGTACAGCACTAATGCAGAGTAGGAGACTTTCATCTCAATCAATCATTAAGGCATGAGTCCTTACCCCTGAAACACATGCCAAGGTTGCTCAGGGAAATGGAAATGGAAAGACAGACCCACTTCCTAGCTTGCAAGCAGCTCTGGATCTCCCAGACATGCAGAAATGTGTTTTTCACTCTTTGCCCCTGTGAACACTGAGCTGACCTTCTCCTGAATAAGTCAGCCCAGCTTGAGAGCAACATATGGGGCCTTCTGGGGCTTGCACTCTCCAAAAAGTTGTATTGTTTTAGACAGAATAGGGCCCCCCACTGTGCCTGACCTTCCTCCCATTGAAATCAACAGCAAAACTCCCATTGCCTTGTGTGAGAGTGGGATCGGGCCCTAAGCTTGTATTCAGAAAAAAGGTATGATACAGAATTCCCTGAAAGTCCATATTATCTACATTACTCATCTCAATTAACTATTTAGACCATTTTAATGCATATAATTTGGAATATACATAGTGAAATATTTTGTAGTTTCTCTGCAAATACAGTTTCTGTGACCATGAGGCAGCTGCTGTTGTCATAGTGATTTAATACAGTCAATAACATTGCCTGAATGGGCTAATTTACTGTTCGTTTAGTTATACTGATTTTTAGAAAAAAAAATAGGTTAAATTTTAGAAGGCTTAGAAAAATCAGAAAGTTTTCCAACTGCAGAAATATAGCCATATGTTTGCTATCTGTTCTTTTTATGATCAAGGAAGATTTATTCATGAAACAAATTTACATATCCTATTCTTAGTAGAGTTTTGCTGTTTAAAATATTTACAATGATATGCAAAAATACAACAGCTACGAAAGCACATTTTTTACATGATGGGAATGTGGAAAAACATCCCAAAGTGGAAAAAAGTCCAGTTCCTTTTCATCTTTTCAAAACATCAGTTATTCAAAGGCTATGGTGGAAAACCAAACCAAAGGAAAAAAATGATCCTTTGCTTACATCTTTCTTGACCAATGTATAAACTCCCTGAAAAAATCAGGATGTATAATGGCAACGTTGGCCTTTAGCTGTGGGGCTGCTACTGGACATTCCAAATTTCTGGGTGTGCGTGCATCTGTGAGTGAGTGAAACATTTTCCTGGAGAAAGACAAGTCAGACAATGTGCATTTTAATTAAAATCACATCCTAAGCATTTTAGTTTTCAAAAATTGTTAGAATGATAGAGGTTACCTTTTCTTGTGACTATTATTATTACTGTCAGATTATCTGCACGGAGTAGGGGCTGAAGGTTACATATGGGATGAGGGAATGCAAAGTTGGTTGGGAGGGGTTAGTGCAGACTTGAAATGCTTTTGTTGGCTAAAGTTGTGTAAATGTCTTGTCTACAGCTGTACAAGAGACCCCTTAGGACATTTTGTATAGCCCTCAACAATAACTGTGATACTATAAACTACAGGTGACTCCTGGTCAAATCCAACTCCTCTTCCTTACCAGAGCACATATTATCACTGTTGCTTTTCCCTTGCCAAGGAAAACAGGACTAATAACATATATGCATTTCTTTCAAATCCATGCATTATTTTTTTTTTAAAGTAATTTTGTATGGTTTGCATTCCTAAACTTGGGATTGTAGCTAGATGAAACCTAAAGGTAATAAGTACATATTAGGAGTGCATATTAATAATCTTACACAGAAAAAGATGAAGGCAATCAAGCTCAGTATAGGTGCTTGTGTTTCACCTAATGAAATAGGAATTAGTCCTTCCCCAAACAGTCACAAAGAGAGTCTGATGCTTCTTTCATGTACACCCATTTTATACAGGGGTGTAATTGCTCCTGATTTACACAAATCTAAATGAGAGGAGGATTGCATGCGTAGGGATTGATTTCCCAAGCCCTGCAGCTTGTGTAGTAAAGTGGGTATAAAATGCCTTCATTGGTATGAATGGTGGAGAATTCTGATTTGGTAGCATTTTGCATCTACTATGCACTGATGTGAATATCCAAGGTGTAAGACAGTAGAAACTCAAGCTCAGAGCATCCCAAAGCTTTAAGGGCCTGATCCAAAACCCATTGGTGTTAATGGGAGCCTTATACTGACTTTAGGGAATTTTGAATCAGCCCCTAAATCACTTCAGGCTATAATCTAGATGGAATTACTATAAGATGGGTGCAAAACTGGTTGAAAGACCGTACTCAAAAAGCAGTTCTCAATGGTTTGTTGTCATACTGGGAGAACATATCTAGTGGGGTTCCTCAGCATCTGGTACTAGTAGATATTTTCATTAATGACTTGGATAATGGAGAAGGGAGTATGCTTATAAAATCTGTGGATAACACCAAGATGAAAGGGGTTGCAAGTGCTTGAGAGGCCATGATTAAAATTCAAAAGGATTTGGACAAATTGAAGAATTGGTCTGAAATCTACACAATGAAATTCAATAAAGACAACGGCAAGGTACTGCACTTAGGAAGAAAAAATAAAATGCACAGCTACAAACTGGGAAATCACGGGCTAAGCGGTACTGTCGCTGAAAAGGACCTGGGGATCATAATGGACCACAAATAGAGTATGAGTCAATAAGGTAGGGCAGTTGTGAAAAAGGGCTAATATCATTCAGGGGTCTATTCATAGGAATGTCATTTCTAAGACACTTAGGGCTGGTCTACACTTACCCCCCAAATCGAAGTAAGGTACGCAAATTCAGCTACGTGAATAACGTAGCTGAATTCGACATACCTTACTTCGACCTTACCGCGGTTCAGACGCGGTCCACACGCGGCAGGCAGGCTCCCCGTCGACTTCGCGGTACTCCTCTCGCTGAGCTGGAGTACCGCAGTCGACGGGGATCACTTCCTGGTTCGATTTATCGCGTCCAGACCAGACGCGATAAATCGAACTCGGAACTTCGATCCGCAGCCGTCGAACTAACCGGTAAGTGTAGACTAGCCCTTAGAGTTTTGTCCCGCTCTGCTCTACTTGGCACTGGTGAGGCTTCAGCTGGAATACTGTGTCTAGTTCTGGGTGCCGCACTTTAAGAAAGATGTGGACAAACTGGAAAGAGTCCAGATGAGAGCAACAGATTTGATAAAAGGTTTAGAAAACCTGATTTCTGAAAAAATATTTTAAAAATTGGGTATGTTGAGTTTTGAGAAAAGAAGACTGATGATAGCCTTCAAATATGCTAAGGACTGTTATAAAGAGAATGGTGATCAATTGTTCTTCATGTCCACTGAAGCTAGAACAAGAAGTAATGGGCTTAATCTGCAGTAAGGGAGATTTGGGTAAAATATTAGGGAAAACTTTATTACAAGTTAACCTCTGGAACAGGCTTCCAAGGGTGGTTGTGGAATCCCTGTCATTGGAAGTTTATAAGAACAGGTTGGGCAAACACCTGTCAGAGATGGTCTAGGACGGTGTACTTGGTCCTGCTTCATCACAGGATGTTGTACTAGATGACCTCTCGAGGTCCCTTTCAGCCCTACATTTCTATTATTCTAATATGGGCCCTTTTACCATAGAATCTGAGCATCTCAAATGTTTACCATTAATTACCCTCACAACACCAACATCCCTGTGAGGTAGGAAAGTGCTGTTATTTCAGATGAGGAACTGAGGCAGAGAAAAACTAGGGGCTTGTCTACATGGGAACAGCCAGGAAATTTAATCCAAATTAACTAAAGGGGTGAATTTGAAGTAGATTAAACATGTGTGAACATCCTCATTTAGAATTATAGTGGCCTTAATTTGGTTTAGTTTAATTCATTTCCAAAGTGAATTAAACTAAATCAAATTAAGGCCACTTTAATTCTGAATAACAGGGCAAAATAGGATTTTAATGAAATTTAACTAATCCACTTCAAATTCGCATTTTAGTTAATTCAGTTTAACTTTCCAGGATGTCCCCATGTAGACAAGCTCTAACTGACTTACCCAAGGCAACAAAAGAAATCTGCAGCGGAGCAGGGAATTAAATCAGGGTCTCCCAAGTTCCAGGCTAGCATCCTGACTACAGTACCATCCTTCCTTTCCAGCACCTAACTTCTACTGGTGCTTTTGAAAATCTTTCCCTTTAGAAACAAGCTTAGGATCAGTTCTGCAAACCATAAGCTGTTTAAAAAAATAGAAAAAAAATACTCTTTGAGGAAAGGGAAAAAGTTAGCACAAGAAAAACAAATTATTTCATAGTGCAAAATTCCACTTTGATGTGCATTTTGGTGATTATGAGATAAAACCCTGAGAACAGCATTGGAACAACACTATATACACTTGATTCATCTCTCCCTTTAATGGATCTTTTGGAACTTGCCTAAATTGCCATGAGAAGTTGGTTTTTATCATGCTCTACTGTAAATATTTTAGTACTAAAATTGGCTTTTAATAAAATTAGCAAGAGGTTCAAAATGTCTAATGGACTCCATGGCAGTAACATTAAAAAGTATGTCATTTTGCCTCTTTAATGTGCCACCAAAACATTCTTGCAATGAGTTAGAATGTTGATTGTTATTTTTTAGCTCAGGACTTGGCAGGTGTGTAACACGACTCCTGATAGCAGGACAGCAGATTAGATTCTCCCATGTAACCATTTCTAAGGGACTTGGCACAAAAACTGTTATTGCATGTCTGCAGGTGTTTAGTAATTGGATTAATGCAGAGCAGAAGGAATGTCTGCTGCCCTAGCACTGAGAAACGCCGAGGAAAGACACATTCATTTCTGAGAGGAACCTGGAATGTATGATGACAGGCCTGTTCACACACATAAAGCCAGATCTAAGCCTGTGAGTTTAAAATTAACTGCTGTGAGCAATCACCTTCCAGAGAAAAGTTTATCCAAACCTAAATATAATAACAGCGACTCTGTAAGTAAAAGGGTAGGGAGCTTTGGACTATGTTTTGATCCCATTCCAAAAGCAACTTACATAACCTTAGCAAAAGTCTTTATATCAGGCATATCATGGATCCCTGAAATCCTACGTGTCTAATAAAAATGTCCTTGATAAACATAATAGACTCTTAAAAATACTGCAAAGGTATATAGAATATATTATAATCTTGGATCAAGTGCTTTCAAGGTAAATTGATGTTCTTTTAAATACCTTGATCATGAATTAGATAGGCTTTTGTTATGGCAGAGAGCCAAAGCCATAAATATGGTCTCCCTGATGAAAACTTTAAACTAAGAGGTCCGTTCAAACTAGTAAACAGAGGGACAGCTTTTTAAAAGTGGCAGTCTATGTTAGTGCTCTGGCCACCACTTAGACACACAATTTTAATTCACTCTCTCTGCATACACAAATGATAGGCTGTACTTGCTCAAAACTCATTTGAATGTGTGCATAGATGGGTTCCTTAATGCATACAAATAGAGGCCACCTTTTGAATAGGTGGCCTTTCTGATTAACCTGAACAGCAGTGGAAGTCAGGCACAGAAGAAATGCAATGTGTTACTTCCATACTGGGAATCCAAGATCCTTCAGAGACAACTAACCCCAGCTGGAACTCAGCATGGAGCACAGAAGTGGAATGGCATCATGAAGCACTTGCTGTAAGTGGGATATTCCCTACAGAAATACCATTAGCAAAACCAGTGGGAGTTAATGTTGCTAGAGCAGCATTAACCACCCCCTACCGATGGAGGGGAAGTAAAGTGCAGGTGTGGCCTCCTGGCTTTTCATGCAGCTATATTGTCAGGGAGGAGAACAGCCCTTCAGTGTTGGAATTGTCTTTCCCCTAGATTACAAGGAACACCAGGCTTTCGGTGCTCCTTCAGCTGCTAGCACCTCTTCCAAATGGCGGAAATCTATGAGGTGAACCACCAAGTCTCGTGGAGTTCTCTTCCCATCGCATGGATTTGTACCATGGTGGTAAGGAGTATGGGGGACTATATGGCCCCAAACCATCTTTACGTTGATGAAGATGAAGTGCAAATAGGAAACCTCAACATTTAGATTGGTTTGGATAAGAACCCCAAAATTAACTATTTGAATTTCCTTGATCTTCAAAATTAGTCTGGAAATCTTGTGAGAATAAGCTCTCTTGTGAGGCTTCCCATACTGTCTGCTTCCCAGGGGGGTTGGAATTAATGCAAGGATAACTTCTCTTATTGTATTACAATTCTTCCAGATCTGGTACTTGCCAGAAAACAGAATTCAAAGAGTTAATGATTAAAGCAAAAGTCTAACCCTCCTCCTCCACCAAAAAAACCCCAAAACCAAAACCAAAAACCAAAACCCAAAAAAAACAGCAACAACCCAACCAACCCTCAGAAAGCTTCAGTTTCAGTTTGGAGTAAAATCTGTAGTTGGTTATTACATCTAGACTAGTTTCCAAGCAATTAACATTGAGAGGAAGTATACTCCTATATCCCCAGGATTTAGAGACGAGAATATACTTTGAAGACTAAAACGTACACAGTGTATTTTCACTACTTTGTTCAGTTTAATTTTATCTATGGAAGAGATTTATTTATTTACTTAATGGAATTTGGTGGAATTTAATCAGTTCAGCCATTTGCTTTTTTGTTATAAAAATGCTTAATAGCTTTATCAAAGTCTTAATAACTTAATCATATCAAGTGACTGTCTTTTCACAGGGGTCAGCCTGTGCGTCAACTTCTGCATAAGTGTAACTCTTTAAGAGACTACGGCTTCAAAGGGAACTGCATGCTAACTTTCAAGAGCAGAATTTGGTCCTCTGATCCAGAATCTAGAAACCTTAGCAGATGCAGATAAAGTTGACAAACAGTTTCCATTATAACCTCATATTTTACTTGCTCGTAGCTTTCTGAAACAAACTCCTTTTGGAGCGAACATTTCCATGCTGGTTTTCTGTCTGAAGCTTATTTTATTTTTGAGGTTTGAGCAAAGGCAACTGCATCACCAGCAGTTCCCTGGGACATTCTGTCTGCAGAGCACATACACAAGCAGTTTGTCTTTGGTGGCAGCATAGGGAGGACAATGAGAAGCAGCTCTGTCACATTCTTCTTTGGAGGTCTAGCATGTATGGTCTCCACACAGCTCTAATATGCGGGTTTCAGCCTGCCAGTGGCTATGGAAAGGGTTTGGGGATGTGTCCTTTAGTTGGAGTATATTGTCCTGAGGGAGCAGAAGGATCCCAACGACTGGGTTTGGGGCTGCTTCCTGGCAGAGGACTGATTGTTATCCTCTGTCTTGCACATGTGTGAAGGTTCAGCCACAACCTGTACTTTTTATATCATTCAATCTATAACCAGGATGTGCACCACAGTCAGTTTAAGTTTGCTCTTGGAAACCTATCTTTTGCATTCCTTGACATTTTTTGTAATTTTAAGCATGTAACTTTAACTTTGCATTAAAATATGCACTTTTTTGCCTATATGTATTGTCAAAGGGAGTTTTGAGTCCAAGGCCAGCAGTGCCTCCTTGTGGTGATACTCCAGACTGTGCCGCCTAATGGCGTGGGATTAGGCAGCTGTGTCGCCCAGTGGTGAGAGTCAATGGCTGCTTCACCTAGCAGTGCGGTTCAGCAGCTGTGTTGCCCAGGGGCAAGAGTAAGTGGCCAGGAGGAGGGGAACCTGGGCCCTTCTTGCTCCACTGGATTCCACCCAGGACTCAGAGAAACAGTAACTCAAATTGCGTGACCTAGGAGACGGGCGCCCCTACACCTGCTCCCTGGGCCACCTCCTATCTCAGCTTCAGATCCTCTGCTGGTGCCACTGGTCTGCCTTGGGGCCCCCTTGGAGTTCTTTAGAGCCATCCTCCAGAGGGTCTCCCTCAGTCTGCGGTGGCTTGACCATGGTGCCTGGTCCCGGCCTTTGGGAGCCTCAGTGGCTCCTCTGCAAGAGGCAGTCACACCCCTTGGTTCTCCTGTGCAGTCAGCCCAGACTGAGCTGAGTTGAACCTTCTCTCCACTGGGAGCATGCCCAGCAGAGGCGAGGGGGTGTGCTTCCTGTGCCTATAGCAACTCCTTCACCCCGGCCTGACTAGTGTGGGGGTGGACATCTATCACTAGCGTGACCAGACAGCAAGTGAGGGTGGGGGTAATAGGCACCTATATAAGACAAAGCCCCAAATATCAGGACTGTTCCTATAAAATCGGGACATCTGGTCACCCTATCTATCACATACAGATAGATAGATACAGATATACATACATACATACACACAAGATCGTATAACACCCCAAAAATGACATTACAATTATGTAGGTTGCCAAAGTCAAGCAATTGAAAAATAGGAAGTACCAGAATTACAGTTGTCCACACCTGTTCAACTCAGCCCAGCCTGTGCATTGAAGGAGGCAGAGTCTTGTGGGGAAAAAAAAAGCATGTGATCATGTAACAAGACTATCATAATGCATACACCCAAAAGGGCTGACTTAAGGTTATGTGAGCAAGCATACATCTATTATTTCCTAACTTCTGAGTGCCTGACTTTACAACCCAAATAATTGTCTTGAAAGAGTTATGTTTAATATGCTGGTCTTGATTCTTTTTAAAGGAAACAGATAAAAACAAATGTACAGTGTAATAACCTATCCATCATGCATCATCAGAAGGTTTGGAACACTGAATCTTTACAGCACAGTACTTCTGCCACAGTTCTGATTACATTAGCTGACAGCAGGAGAAGGCTGCTATCCCAGAGGATTGCTGGTGTCATGTGCTGGGTCCCAGGGATGGTCAAGGGGACCAGCTCTATATCCAAAAATAAATAAAGTAAAATAAAATCAAAAATAAAGTTGACAAAAGCTTTCAGGGTTTATTAGCCAACATTCAATTTGTCGATGAAAACTTTCAAAATGTAAAAAATTTGAAATTTGAAAAATTTCAAACAGTTCTGAAACAGAGCCTGAGGACTAGATTCTGACTTCCTTAACTCATAGCCAAGAAGCATACTCCATCAGTAGTCCCACTGATTTCAATGGGTCTACAAATGGGGTAAGGGTATGTGAATCTGGCCCTAGCTATGCAACTTACTGAGGGAGGGGAACGACACAAATTAATATCCCTAGAAATCAACGCTCACAATTTTTGTCTTAAGAAAAGTTTATGTTCTTGATTGATTTTCTTTTCAGATGAAGGCCAATGTTAAAATATGATGCCCAAGATCCCAGTAACAACACAGCAGACATTTCTGATAGCTGTCCTGTTCTCAGAAACCCTGGATTGTTTTTTCACATTGGATTTGATACACTTTTATAGGCAGGAGTGGAAATGATGATCCTTTTTACAGCAATTTTATGTACACTTGGAAGAAAATATGAAGAACTCATTACAAGGGAAAAAGTCAAATCGTCCTTTACTTGTATACATTGTCTTTCAAAGGAATATGCCAGGGATGGATTGCCTGTTGTGAGGGTATTTACTTGCTCTCCATATTTTTTAGAGCATTAACTGTGCTTAGAAATGTATCTCTGTACAGTTATTAAAAAGGATTGAAATTCCTACTGTGCATTTTTGCTTTAGTTTCCTTTCCTTTTGATTTTCTTTTAATTAAAAAATAAAGTGGCCTGTCGACCAGAAGCAGAGATATGTTCAGACCTGTAACCTTACAGGTTCAGGAAGACTTCAAAGTCGAAACTGGTAGGATCTGATTACATTTCATCATAGATGGTAAATGTATGCCTGTAAGCCATAACCTTTGGTTGCACTTCTCTGCTTTTAGCTATTGACTGGAAGTTACAATTGTGCTATTCATTTATCATACAGTCATGCTGAATGCAATTCCACTTATTTCTGTTTCGTTTTATTGGCAACTTACATCTTCAACAGAGATGGTACAACACACAAGCCTGTTTGGATATCTGTCTTTTTTATAACTGCCCGCAACGTATTTGAAGACTGTTATCGGGTCCCCACCTCAGTCTTCTTTTCTTAAGACTAAAGATGCCCAGTTTTTTTAATCTTTCCTCGGAGGTCAGATTTTCTCAACCTTTTATCATTTTTGTAGCTCTCCTTTGGACTCTTTCCAATTTGTCCACATCTTTCTTTAAGTGTGGCACTGAGAACTGGATGCAACACTTCAGCTTAAGCCTCACCAATGCCGAGCAGAGAGGGACTTTCTGTGTCTTAGAAATGACATTCCTGTTAATAGACCCAGAATGATACCACCTTTTTTTGCAACTGTATAACATTGTTAACTCATATTCACTTTGTGATCCACTATAACTCCCAGATCCCTTTCGGCAGTATTATTGCCTAGCCAGTTATTCCCTATTTTGTAGTTGTGCATTTGATTTTTCCTTCCTAAGTGCAGTACTTTGCACTTGTCTAAATTGAATTTCATTGTGTGGATTTCAGACCAATTCTCCAATTTATCCAGGTCATTTTGAATTCTAATCCTGTCCTCCAATGTGCTTGCAATCCCTCCAAGCTTGGTGTCATCCACAAATTTTATAATCATACTCTTTACTCCAGTATCCAAGTTATTAATGAAAGTGTTGAAAAGAATTGCACCCAGGACAGACCCCTGCAGAACTCCACTAGATATTTCCTCCCAGTTTGACAGTGAGTCATTGATAACTATTCTTTGAGTATGGCCTTTCAACTAGTTATGCACAGTTGTATTAATTTACATGGAGATAGTGGGGGTGGCCGGAATGATGCTGAAGCTTGCCCAGTAGCCTCACTCTGTTCTTTTCTATTTTTTTCCCTGAAGTCTCTTTCTTTAAGGACCCGCAAAGTGAGTGATGGACGGAATAGCCCATCCCCTCATTATTTTGTACACCAATGAGGCCTAATATTCAACACACCAATTTTGGTTTATTCATTTCTGGACCGCCATTTTGTTGTTTACCAAGCATGATCTCAACACAGTCCTTGAATTATATCAGTAGGCTTTTTTGTTTAGACTAATTCAGTTTTTTTTGTTTTCCTTTCATACCTTTTCCCATTAACATTTGTTATAATAGGTTATTGTGACATCTTATAAACGTTCACATCGTTTTTACAGTTGAGCTCACAATTAGGGTAAATCTGTAGGTCCAATTATCACAACGCAATAGTAAGTTCATCTAGACTACATTCCCCTATGAGAGTGTCATGTGGAACTGTGTCAAAAGCCTTACTAAAAATCAATATATATCATGCCTACAGCTTCCCCCTGCACATTAGGCCAGTAACTCTTTCAAAGAAGGAAATTAGGTTGGTTAGGCATGATTTGTTCTTGACAAATCCATGTTGGCTATTACTTATAATCCTTTAGGTGCTTCTAGATTAATTGGTTAATAATTTGATTCAGTATATTTCCAGGTACCAAAGTAAGGTGTATACCGGTGTATAGTTCCCTGGGTCTTTCTTTCCCCCCTTTTTAAAGATAGGAGGAGGGCAAAGATAATACCTATCCTCTGGGATCTCAGCTGTCCACCATGAGCTCTCAAATATATTTCACTCTTTCCTTTTTTATAATCATGTAATCTATCATTTCACAATTGCTTTCACTAAATTGGTTGTAAATCTGAAAGTTGAAGGCAATTCCTCCCTGTTTGTCAGAATCAAATCTAAAATAGCTGTTCCCCTGGTTACTTCCTCCACTTTCTGAAACAAGAAGTCATCTCCAAATCATTCCAAGAACTTCCTGGAGATTTTGTGTTTTGCAGTATTACTTTTCCAACAGATGTCTCAAATGCTCACATTGCTACAAGCATTGGTAAAAAGAGTCGTGACGTTTAAGAAAACAGAAAAGCTGTTATGTTACAGCAGCATGCAATAGGATCCAGACAGCAAAACATTATTGTTTCTTTATTAATTATTTGTATTGTGATTGCACCCTGGAGCTCCAGTTATGGATCTGGACCTCATTGTGCTAGGTGTTGTAGAAATGCAGAACAAAATGCCAGTATCTTCCACATAGAGCTTGAGACACTGGTTCTGATACCCAGGCAGCTAAGTCTGATACTAGGCTCCAAAATGACATGCTTCATTTTCCTTCTGCTTTGTAGATAGTGAAAAGTTGTCCTCTTTTCTTGTTCCTATTTTGGTATCTGGAACAAAGGTACTCGCTCTCACTGTTACTGTTACCATGAGCCATCAACAGCCCTAGAGAAACACCCCTTCTTTCCCTCAAAAATGCTGCTATTATCAAGTAAAGAACCATATAATATTACGTTTTTCATGAAAATCCAGCTTCATAAAATCAAAACAAAATATTTGAATGTTTTGAACAGCTCTGCTTCTCACCATAATAACTTTATTGACCACTTCTTGAAAATATGACCTATTTGTGTTGTTCATTACATGAGCTTTCCTGACTTTCTTTACCAGTACACAAATAGTTTCTCTTGGGGCTATAGAATGAGTTACATTATTTAAATATCAGAGGGGTAGCCATGTTAGTCTGGATCTGTAAAAAGCAACAGAGAGTCCTGTGGCACCTTTAAGACTAACAGATGTATTGGAGCATAAGCTTTCGTGGGTGAATACCCACTTCGTCAGATGCATGTAATGGAAATTTCCAGAGACAGGTATAAATATGCAGGCAAGAATCAGTCTGGAGATAACGGGGTTAGTTCAATCAGGGAGGGTGAGGTCCTCTGGTAGCAGTTGAGGTGTGAACACTAAGGGAGGAGAAACTGCTTTTGTAGTTGCCACAGGACTCTCTGTTATTATTTAAATAGAAATTGCTGAACTGTGACTCATCTTTGCTACCAATAGTGCTACTCATCTGTGACTTTGGGTATGTCTTCACTGTAGAGTTAACCTGGGCTTTTACTCAGGTGTTGCCCCAACCCCCTCTCTTGTCCACACACAAAACCTTCTCACCTGAGGTTGGTGCTTTCAACCCAGGATAGCTGGCCGGCTGGGGGTGGGGTCAAAACCAAGGTGCCACTTTCACTCAGGCTATTAACCCACCCACTTTGGAGTGAGGATGCATTGCAAGCTAAATTATTTGATTGCTGACTTTCCTTCTAGACACACGGGGGGGGGGAGGGGAGGGAGAGAGATTGTGGGAAGGAATTGGATGACTGACAAATTCCACAATTCACTGGAAAAGAATTAGAGCAACTCAACTGACTGCAGCACCAAGAGCCAGGGGATATTCTCCCAGAAGTCCTAGTAATTCACACTGGATGAGTGCAACACCAATGAGAACACAGTAACTCAGATATTGTTTTGCCATGTGCCTGTTCATATCTGGCTAGGCTAACCTGAGTTAACTCTGCCAAGAGGATATATCCTTTAGGGTTGAGATTAGGAAATTATATAAGACTTCAAGCTGACCAGAGTTTGTGTTCTGGGTATTTGTTGCTCATGCAGTAAAATAAAAGGAGCTGATGAAGAAATTACTGACTCCAACTCTAATTTACTTGGACAGAACTTGTGGGATTATAATAATTATCTGAGTTGGGTTTAAAAACTAACCTGTATTCTTTAACACATGTTAAGAAACAATCACAGCCTAAGGTAATGTTATATAAATACACAGAAATACTGGCAAGCAGTACATAAAGAGAAGCAAGGTATAGCTGGTTTTGAACCAAGATCCTTAACACCTCTGCATAACATCTACTGCAGCACAAAGGGAAGCCACTAGAAAAACTCACTGTAGGTAAGAAACACAAAACTGTATGTCCAGTGATAATAGCAAAGTTTAACATTAGATCAGCATAAGTAAAATTAGCTGTTTCAACTGGAAATGTTATTCTTCATTACCTGCCCTCGGCTATTGCTGTGTGCTGTTAAAAAATAGCCATGTTTCTTGCAAGCAGAGGTATTGTATTTCAGACATTAGTGAAGTGATTCCAAGATAGGGCCTGATCCCAAGGCAACTGAATTTAATGGTAGTATCACCAGGTTCTCCCTGGGGCACCAAGATGACCTGACCACAAAAGACCACAAAAGACAGAGAGGTAGCAGAACTTTATTTCACCTGCACTCACACTCAGTTGCTTTCAGTCCCATTTCCCCATCAGTTATCCATACTCACTGATCAGAATCTTTCCTTTTCTGGGAAGTCTAATATCTCTGTAAGGAGACAGACCCCATCCTGTGAGCCCAACCACCTGAATTCAGTACTTTATTTTCAAGATGCTGTTTCTCCTCACTCTACCAGTTCTCTTCAGCCTGATGCTCTCTTTTCCTGGCACTCCTTCATCAGCACACCTTTCTCTAGTATTGTTTCTCCTCCTACCACCCCAATAGTGTGCTGAGCCTGTATTATATAGGGTTTCATGCACCTCCCACTCTCAACAGACTTTTCTAAAGATTAACAGCCAACTGAAGCCAGCTCAACCACAACATAGTTCTAATTCCTGAGGTAATCACAAACTTTCTACAGCAGTTCTAATTCCTGAGGTAATCACAAACTTTCTACAGCAGCTTCCAAGTCTAGCTTCTCAAAGGACTTGGAATTTTCTTTCTTTTTGTCTAAGTGACAGTTTACTCTGCTACATTACTCACCCACACATCCACAGGAGTCTGCAACTTGATCACAGTGCTCTTAGCTCTTTCAACTGACTTCAGTTGGCTTTTGGATCATACTGGACCATATTGAATAGCCAGTAGTTCATATCTGTCAGTTTGTGGTATGGATAAAACAGTATAGAAACCTTGAGATATATCTTCTATAAGGCATGTATGCAGAATATATGTATATAATCTTGTAGGCCTAATATTTCTAAACATGGATTCTTACAATGCTGAGCCAAATTCAACTCATCTTCTAAGTCTAGGTATACAAACAATAGGATTTGTACACATCAAACTTGTCTAAATTATCTGCGTTCATAAATGACATTTGTGGGTGCAAATTCTAATATCTGCATATGCAAATGATAGCACAAAAATTGTGTGCACAAAATTGGAGTACATGCTTTGGAAAGTTGCCTCTCTGTGCTTTTCTGCATTAATGAAAGGTCTCTTGTGTGAAAAAGCCGACATATGGAGCTTTAAATTAGAACCTGAGAATCTCCTGTACATCAATCAAATGAATGATCAAAATATCAGTTAGTGTGCAATAGAAAATCAGGTTAGTTGGAGTCTGATGATGGTTCAGGAGAAGAATGATGAGTTTGTCTCCAAGGCACTGGAATGGGACTCTGGAAATATGCATTCAGTTCCTGGCTCTGCTGTGTGTTCTCTGTGTGATCTTGGAAAGTCACTTAGGCTCAGATCCTCAAAGGTATTTAGGCTCCTAACTTCTATTGATTTCATTGGGGCAGGGCCCTAGCATAGTGGGGTCTTGATTTCAGTTGCGGGTCTCCAAATGCTACTGTAATATAAATAATAGCATGTTGGAGTACCCAGGTGCTATACAAATAACACCACCACATTTATTCCAACAGGCAGTTGTGCAATTTGTTACATAGTATAGCTAGTTATTCTTTCCTTGGTGTAGACAATTTGAAGAATGCATAAGGTAAAATATTAGTAAAGGGTATACAAGTAGTGCGAACTGGGATGTGTGAGGTAGGGATCCTTGCTCATGCAGAAGATATATAAATGGTTTAGGATAGTATATAGAGACTTTCTCTGCAATCTCTAATCTCTCAATACAATTAAACTGTCTGAATCAGGTCTTCTTCAGCTGTATCATTCTACAAAGCAGATGTTGATTCTGTGAGTCTTTACATTTAAACATTCCATGATTCATAGAAAATTTATGATTAAAAGATGGTATAAAGATGAGAAACCTTCTACCACTATGTATCTAGATGAACATGTGTGCAAAGTTATTGCAGAATATCCACTGCATTGTACCCCCAGAAAAGAAAAAGAAAAAAAACCAGTTCCCTTTGGTTGAATAAAATATATAAATTAATTAAAGATGGCCCTCTCCTACTGTTTTATTCTTTCATATCAGTTTGCAACCAGTAAAATCATATGTGCTCAGTGTTGAGTACAACATTGTTTCTATTCAGCTGTCATTTTCAAGAAATCAGATAATATAAATCCGTGAGTAATCCTTAGAATTCCCATTGGATGACTCTACATACCTAAATGTGTGTTTTCAGATTGTAAACATATTTACTCTCAATACATACTGTATATACTCAATCATAAGCCGGTTCGTTTATAAGCCAACCCCTCCCCCCAAGATGGATAAGTAAAAATGGAAAATTTTTATAAGCCGACCCTATAATTCAGGGGTCAGCAAACTTTGGCTCCCGGGCCAACAGGATAAGCCGCTCGCGGACTGAGATGGTTTGTTTACCTCGAGCATCCGCAGGCACGGAGGTAAACCCAAGTAAACAAAGTGTCCCGGCGCGCCAGCTGCTTACCCTGACGGGACGGGACAGCAACTGGTGGGGAAATTTTTTGGGGGGGAGAAACTGGGGGTCAGGTGAGTAAGCCCTGTGACCACACCCCACATGACCCCACCCCTAGCCCGGGACCCCCACACTCTCCCTATCCCATCCCTTCCCACCTTATCTGGGAAGGGCCAGGGGAGGATGTCTCTGACCTGACTGGAGCTGCTCCGGCGTGGCTGCAGCCTGCTCCGGTGGGCCAGACCAGGCGGCGTGGCCGCAGCGTGATCCAGCCGGCTGGGATGGGTGGCACGACCGCAGCGTGCTCCGGTGGGCCAGGCGGCGCGGCCACAGGCTGCTCTAGGGGGCGGGGCTGAGTGGCACGGCTGCAGCCTGCCAGCCCCGGAACTGCAGCTGCTTCGGAGGCTGGGGGGAGAGCAGCGTGGCCAGAAGTGGAGAGACTCTGGCCCTGCCTCTTCCCTTCTGGCTGTGCTGCCTCTCCTTGCTCCCTCTGTTGGGGGGAGGGGCTGTGTCCCACCTCTCCCTCTCTATACCCGTTCATAAGCCAACCTTCTTCTCTGGTGCTTCCCTTTTTTATTAAAAAAATTCGGCTTATGAATGAGTATATATGGTAGTTTGGTTTGGGTATCTGAAACCATGAAGTGGACTTTTAGATCAACAAAGGGCTTATTCATACTCTTGTTTTTATCTAGTGTGTTCTGAATTTTTCTAATGCTCCCCTCAATGTGGTATAGTGGCAACATATAAAGATAGAAGTAGTTGCATGGAATTGTTTGTGCCACCATCCATTCAGGAAGCAGAAAGAATGACATGTGACTTACCTGGCCAATCTTAACTCAGTAACCTAGCACATTCTGAATATTCACAGTCAATCCATGGAGTAATAAAATAAAATAAAATTGGTATGACTTTGGAATTTAGAGTTTAAATGTGACTTTGTAATTCCCTTTTTTTGCCAGATACCTTGCTAGCTAAATATCTGTGGAAAAGAAACACAAAACTATTGTTAATAAAGTCAAAGAGAATTTATGTTTAATCATTTAGTCATCTTTGCTCACCATCCCTCTATTTATTTTGCCATTTTCTAAGCAGTTGTTCTTGCTTGTTTTTGCCCAATTGTTTTTAAAATTTTCTCCACCCATTAGTGTTGAATGAATTCTCTCCCCATTGCAAGAGTACTTGTGTGTGTTTCATATCAATGCAAAGCATAGATGTCTGACAGCTGTGCTCTGCTCACAGGCAACAGCCAAATTACATGAAATGATGATGAACTAAGGCCTATAAACTTAGAGGACTCTGTCATCTCCCTCTCTTGCTAGAGAAGACAAATCACGATGTGTTCTCTCTAGTACTCTTAAAGCACTTTTCTTTGCTGTTCCAACCAGCCTCATTGGTTGAGTAATTCAAAAACCTTTCAGATACAGGGCCTGACCCAAAGCCCACAGAAATCAATGAGTGTTTCCATTAACTTCAAAGGGCTTTGAAACTGGACATAGAGTTAATGGTGTAAGTGGATCACTGCCTGTCATAACTATAAAGGGAAGGGTAACAGCTCTCTGTGTACAGAGACTCCAAATCCTTTTACCTGGAAAGGGTTAAGAAGCTCGGGTAACCTGGCTGACACCTGACCCAAGGACCAATAAGGAGACAAGATACTTTCAAATCTTGGGGGGGGAAAGGCTTTTGTGTGTGCTCTTTGTTTTTAAGGGGTGGTTCGCTCTTGGGACTGAGAGGGACCAGACATCAATCCAGGTTCTCCCCATCTTTCTAAACAAGTCTCTCCTATTTCAAACTAGTAAGTAAAAAGACAGCAAGGCGTCTTAGATTTACTTTGTTTTCTCAACTTGTAAATGTACCTTTTTACCAGAGTGTGTATCTTTGTTTGCTGTACTTTGAACCTAAGACAGAGGGGGGTCCTCTGAGCTCTTGAAGTTTGATTACCCTGTAAAGTATTTTCCATACTGATTTTACAGAGATGATTTTTACCTTTTTCTTTAATTAAAAGCCTTCTTTTTTAAGAACCAGATTGATTTCTCCTTGTTTTAAGATCCAAGGGAGTTTGGATCTGTATTCACCAGGAGTTGGTGAAAGGAGGGTGGAAGGAAGGAGGGGGGATGGTTAATTTCTCCTTGTTTTAAGATCCAAGGGGGTTTGGGTCTGTGTTCACCAGGGAATTGGTGAAAGGTTTCTCAAGGCTTCCCAGGGAGGGAATTCTTGTGATGGTGGCAGCGGACCAAAGCTAAGCTGGTAGATAAGCTTAGAAGTTTTCATGCAGGCCCCTACATTTGAACCCTAAAGTTCAAAGTGGGGATCCAGCCTTGACACTGCCCCTAATGGTTTTGATTTGCAAGATAAAATGTGTAGCATACAGCTCACTCTAGGGATGACAATGTTAATTCATCAGGAAAGTATCATAACGAAGAAGGACCAAACATGAAGAGGACCTTCCACTTTGAAAAAGCCTTTCAATTGTGAGAATTATATTCAAAACATTGACACTCCATCTACACCTAACTGCTTACCAGTAAAAACTAAAAAAAAAAGAGGAAATTAATAAATACTAGAACTAACCAAACAGCACCCTTTTCCCCCATCTTATCCCAAGAAGAATTTTGGTCTCAAGAAGGGAGAGTGCTAGAGAGACCATGAAGTCCATTAGGGACTTTGCTTTTGCTATTGATTTTACATGAAAGCCACTGTATAGAACCTAACATAGATAGATGGTTACTTCAGAATATCACTGCGTCCTTTTGTAACATCTTAAACACCCTCCTGCTGATGTTCATACCTTTCTTATATCTGAAAATGATAAATTGGACTCAATGGTCCCTACACACACACACATAAGTTTGAATGTCCCTCAGTATTTTCCTTTGAATATCCTTCCTTTAACAGCATTTTTAAAGAAAAATATTACCACCTACAATCCAAGGAGACCAACTGGCCTACAAACTTTTGCTGAAGCAAGGAGATCAGGAATGTTGGAATATTGTAAGACCTTGGCTACCAAAAAGGAAGAAGCGTATGGTACAGAATCATTCTGATGTCCTCTTCTGTAGCATTGAGATGCTTCTTGAGCAAGAGACTGGCCAAGGCCATTTTTATTTCATTGAAGATAGGTTGTAATAATTTGTATAGATATTTGGATACAGTCACAATTTTAAAATATAACTGCTTATCAGTGAAGGCAAAGGATCTTTAATGCTTTTTTATTGGATACTCTAGAAGTATTTTTTCAGGTATCCTTGTCTGACATTTTGAGATAGTGCAGAGTTTAAAGCCAACTACATGTTTACTTGATCCAGTTCCAACATGGTTGTTAAAAGAATGCCTGCCTTTTCTCGGTCATGCTATCCTGAGAATTCTAAATTGCTCTCTTGGATCTGGGATGGTTTCAAAACAATTTGAACCAGGCTATAATAATTCTTTTATTTAAAAAAAAATCCCTTTGTCTGTGGATGATTTGTCTAATAACCATCCAGGTCATAATTTACACATTTTAGCTGAGGAAAAAGCTGTTTAAAGTTCAATCCAGATTTTATATACACCATAATACTGGAAAGGCATTGCTAAAGGTTTACAGTCATCTCATAGTTGGTAGTAATGTGAATTTTCTTTCATGGGCTCCATCTTGCAAGACATTGTGCACTCTGGAACCAGTCCTGCAAAGCACGTAAGCATATGCTTACATTTAGGCACAAGAATACATCCACTGAAGTCCATCAGACGACTCATATATTTAAATGCTTTGGAGGATCAGGGCAAGGGTGCTTAGCAATTTGCAAGATCAAGACCTTTTCAGACCTTTGGCCAATGTTTGACATTGTTGATCCTTTTGGCTCAGCTGTAAGCTATTATGGGACTACATGGAACATCTTTGAATTAGTTCATTTTTTTGTCTCCTTCTCTTTACAATCAGCATTGGTGAATACAGGGAATTTAGGTCTCATCCATTTGATATGTGCCTAGGTATATATTGCCTTTGGGATCAGTTACCTGTACAGTTGCTTGTGATGCTCAAAATACAGATTTAGGCCCTGATTCTGCAGTGAGTTCCAGGTGGAGTCAATGGGGTCATGCTGGTAGGTTGGAGCCAGGGGGCCACATGTAGCTCCAAATGCAGGATTAAGGCTTTATTTAGTACCTCTGCTTAATGAAACCTTATGGTCTGACAATTCATAGAATCTCAGGGTTGGAAGGGACCTCAGGAGGTCATCTAGTCCAACCCCCTACTCAAAGCAGGACCAATTCCCAACTAAATCATCCCAGCCAGGGCTTTGTCAAGCCTGACCTTAAAAACCTCTAAGGAAGGAGATTCCATTACCTCCCTGGGTAACCCATTCTAGTGCTTCACCACCCTTCTAGTGAAAAAGTTTTTCCTAATATCCAACCTAAACCTCCCCCACTGCAACTTGAGACTATTACTCCTTGTTCTGTCATCTGCTACCACTGAGTACAGTCTAGATCCATCCTCTTTGGAACCCCCTTTCAGGTAGTTGAAAGCAGCTATCAAATCCCCTCTCATTCGTCTCTTCTGCAGACTAAACAATCCCAGTTCCCTCAGCCTCTCCTCATAAGTCATGTGCTCCAGTCCCCTAAAGATTTTTGTTGCCCTCCGCTGGACTTTTTCCGATTTTTCCACATCCTTCTTGTAGTGTGGGGCCCAAAACTGGACACAGTACTCCAGATGAGGCTTCACCAATGCTGAATAGAGGGGAATGATCATGTCCCTCGATCTGCTGGCAGTGCCCATACTTATACAGCCCAAAATGCCGTTAGCCTTCTTGGCAACAAGGGCACACTGTTGACTCATATCCAGCTTCTCGTCCACTGTAACCCCTAGGTCCTTTTCTGCAGAACTGCTTCCTAGCCATTCGGTCCCTAGTCCGTAGCTGTGCATGGGATTCTTCCGTCCTAAGTGCAGGACTCTGCATTTGTCCTTGTTGAACCTCATCAGGTTTCTTTTGGCCCAATCCTCTAATTTGTCTAGTTGTGTCTAATTAACTGAAGAATGACCCAGTGATGTCATCTCTCCTGTTTTTTATTGAGAGTCTCATGATATCTGGTCATTTTCTTACATCCCCAGCTCCTGGGATAGTATGACACTTGCAAATCTCAGATGTCTCTTTTAAAAGTTCCTTTCTAGCCCTTATGGTAGCAGAAAAATGTGGGAAAGTATGAACTCTAAAGACTCAAAAACCAGAAAGATTTTTTTTTAAAAAATCATTGTAAACAATCTCATGATTTCTAAGCCAATATTCCATGGACTGACTGAAGATATTTGAATACTTGGAGATGGGGATACTGATGTCCAGGCTTGAGAGGCACAAATTTTATAAATCTCCATCTTAGGAAGACTGAAATATAGGCTGGTCCTATAGGATTCAAATAACATTCCCACTCCAAGGATTAATATTTCTTTTTACAACAGTTCTGTCATCTCTATTGAACTTTAATTAGTGAGCTATTGGGGTTGGGGGGAGGGACAAGTGTAGTTGAACATCAAAAAGTTTCCTAATTTATGTAGAGGAAACCTTCATAAATCAGCAAAGAGATAATCTAATCAGAGGAGAAGTCTTCTTAGATCTACTTCTTACCAACAAGAAGGAGGAAATAATAGAGAATATAAGACTTTATGGAAACCTACTGTCCAAGACTGTAAACTGGTTTGCAACTTCTTCAGTATTGGTTGAAAAAATATAGAAAACAGATACATAATGGTAAAACAAAATGTTGATTTTTTAAAACGTTATTAGAGCAGATTGCTCTGCCAGTCAAACTGGTAGTTTCCTCTCTACTTATGTGAGAAAAACTACCCTCCCCCCTCAATTCACTTTTTTGGCAGAATTTTGCCATGCCTACTATCTGTCTGAAGAGGAACAACTCAGGCAAGTTTTAACCAAAACTGCAAGGATAAGGGAAAAAGAAAAAACACACACAATACAATGAAAACAAAATATCCTGCTTTAAAAATGTGTGATCCCTTTTATAGGGAATAGGGAACAATGGAGGATGAGGAGTTACTCAGAAGTAACTGCATTTAGATAATTCTTACTTGGCATGTAAATAATTTCAATGGGGAAGATTTACTTTGCTAAGTCTGGATAAGACTGTTATGGTAAAGTTATGAATATGTGAAATGTGCAAACTCAGTAGAAAGTTTGGTTAATGTGGTGTTTTCAAAGATGGATGTCATGCATGGATGTGCATATAGATTGTTTGAGGGAGTTATGAACTCTGCTAGAGAAGCTCCTTCACCGTCACCCCAATTATGTCAATATTTGAACGTGAGAGATTTATGCTGACCTTTTAATACATTATATAACACCAAAAATAAAATCCTTAAAAGTTCACATGAGCTACCCATAAAATGTTGTATTAATACTTGGATAAAATAACAGTCAAATAACCCAGCATGGAATTTTCAGAAGATCTTTAGAGAGGTAAGCAAGGAATGTTAATGGAATTTGGAAGACTAGCTCCCTTCAACTACTTTGTAATCCCAGCCCCAGCTACTAACCGCACCATATCGCTCATCTGCTTGCTCTGAAGGAAAAAGGATTTGCAATATGCCCAGAAAGTTTGCAAATCTGGACCAACTTGTGAATGAGTTCCAGGGATGAGACACTGTACTGGGTAACAGTTTCCTACCAGGTCATTCTATTTAAACCATGGGGTTGGTCATTTAAATTAATCCACTGATCACAACTGTGTTGATATCACATGGGAAGTGGGGCAGTTTCCTATGCAGCCAGGGATTAATAGGTTAAAATCAACAGTTTAAGATCTTCCTGAAAACTAGTGCAGACTGTGGAGCCCCAGCGTATTGTGCTCTCTGCATGAAGCCATGCTTAATATGCAGGCCACCACTTGGATTCCAAATGGTCCCAATGTCCAGTTTAATGTTGAGTGTATGACATTAATCTAATTACAAGGTGAAAAAGGCAAGGACAATTGTAACATGGTCCACATCAAAAAGATAAGGCTGCCCTTGACTCAGCAGGAGCAGAAGAAATCTTAGCAGCAACATCTACCTGAGCATCCAAGACCGCCACGTTGCAATTCTATGTAACAAATGGTGGATACTCTCCAGCAAATGGGCACTAATATAATCTTCGCTAGCTCTTCTCCAACTGACCAGTATGACCTCAATTGTCTCTGACAGTCTTGTCTTCTTCAGGCAGTGAACCCCAATCTCATTCAAAGCCTGGCTCATTCTTTCTACCACACTAGCCAGATAAGACAGATGAAGATAAGCAGGCTGAAGCCACCAAAGGCCGTGTTTCCTTACTAAACTTCCTAATGGCCTCATTTAGGAGGGTGACAAGACAGAAACCTGCCGTATATGAGCAATTACACAGCATTACCCTTTGGAATCTACCTCCAAGAAAAGAGTAGATTCATTCATGGAGGATCTACAAGAGCACAAATAGGACTTATAATTTCCCATTAGCGCAGCTTCACTGGTGGTAATAATGGTATGAGTCAAGCCAAGGAAGTTTGTGGAAGATCTGTGGCCAGAGTACCCAAATTACATTTGGTAAATTCAATAAGATTTCAGAGCCTGGTCCAAAGGTCACTGAGGTCAAGAAAATGATTTTCATTTATCTCAGTATGCTTTGGATCTGGTCTTCTGTGCCTGAAATAGCTATAGGATCACATCTATAGTTATCACATGACTTTAATGCTCAATGCAGATTTAATAAAACTGCTTCAGCTACATAAATCTGATTGTAAAATACAGATTTTAAATCAGAATTCATTTCTTGTAGTGTTTTACACACATGATCCACTTATAACCTTTCATTAAAGAAGCTGGGTTACAGCTGTGAGTCATAGTTTTTATAAGCTTTGTCTCCTTCAAATCTTATAAAAATAAATTTAAGTAGCCTACATATCCCTAAATAAACTATAACAATATTATAGCCTAGCTCAGTTACGTTAGTATGGGGGAAAAAGGTTTCCTTGCTGTTTTTTAAAATGTTAAAGATTTGCCGGATATATCATTACCACCAAGTTGGTACTGACTTGTGCAGGCTATAAAACAAATAAAGTCATTAAAAATAATTTGAACAAAAGAGGTAACTTGATATCATAATGCCATCCACATTTGGTTAAAATGACTTATTTTAAAGATCTCTTTCATCTTACTAAACAGATTTCCAAAGTAAAAAAAATGTGATTAATAAATTATCCTCCATAAATCTTATGATAACTATGATAGTCTTTGGAGAATTATGAAGCCACATCTGGAAAAAGTATTTTACTGCCTGTAAAACAGCATGCCATGTATTTTACTAGTGCACATTAGTAAGTAAAATACGGTATATAATTTTTGCATGCGTCAGTGTGAGCAAAACATTATTTTCTCCTCCCCAAAATCATTAGCTTTATTTCACAATAAAGGATTCTTGTAAAGTTTATAAGGGGTTTGTTCTCTATTATTCATAAAAAGATATTTCTTCCTTGTATTTGGTGTAATGCACATTTACAAGGTCAAGCAGAGAGTACCTAGCATCAGAACAGAAGTGAGTAAACAGAAAGAGTAATAGGGTTCATTTGTTATTATTATTGCACCAGGGTTTAAACAAACAGGTCAAAGCAACTGAAGAAATGCCAAAACACTAATCAAAAGAGAAAGCAAAGAAGTTCGTTTTCAGCTACGTAACCCAGCCATAGCTATTGCATTATTCCTTTTCATTAGCAACATTTTAAAATATATAGATCTGAGTTGCAAGTCATTCAAGATAAGTGGCTGCAATATTTCTGGAATTAAAAACTTGATTAAACTTAAACATTTGTTAAATAAAATGAGCAAAGGTCTCTTTAGAGCCAAATATGTCCCTTGGAAATATAAAACCCTTTTTATTTCCAAGCAGATGTTAGCAATAAGAAATGGATGGTGAGTGAAAGGGAAGAACACCATTAAGCTAAGGTAACCCCTAAAGATTTTTATATAGTTCTGCAATCATGTAAGCTCCATCAGTGATAAATATCACAATAGCAGTTGTAATGTGCCTGGTTTTATTTACATGTAGAACCTGGAATGTGCAGTACCTCAAGTAATATTCACTTAATGAACATAGAAAAGCTATATTTTAATGTAAATGAAAGCAACATTCCTTTCCCGCCCTTTTAACCTGAAAGGCTTCTTTCTGTAAGGATAACTGACAATAATTCAGAGCAATAAAGTCAGGAAACTCATGTTTTGTTGTTAGAACATAAATAGATTATAAAAAAAGTTGATGCAAAAAGCTAACTAAAATATTAGGGGGTAAGTTATGATACTCTTACTTATGCTGAGTAGTATTTATGCCCCACTAAGGTCAGTCAGGATTACCCGTGATGTAAGATGCTACTCAAGGTGAGTAAGGGTCTCAGAATCTGTCACTGGGTTTGCCAATTGCCATAAATCCAGATCTTATAGCCATCTACTTTGAAACCACTATTGTCTTGTAGTGCTGCCATGCTAATAGTTTTGCTGCATTTACACGTCTAAATACTTACAGACGAAATTAGCCTGTATGGAAAATTACCTGCATCTATGTAAACACTGGATTTATGCTTTATGACAACAATGTGTAACCCACTAACCTCCCTTTTTGTCCTATGACTGCAGAGGGGTTCACAGTTAACTACATATGATAAACAGTCTGTTCCACCTTGTATTTAACTGTGACACTCTGAGTACCTTTCCCAGACCCGAAGAAGACTTCTGTGTAGCTGAAAAGCTTGTCTCTGTCACCAACAGAAGTTGGTCCAATAAAAGATATTACCTCACCACCTTCTCTCTTATAGACCTGTCACATTTACCTGAAACAGAGACTTAGCTAATACACTGAATCATCCACAAGTCATCACATTAGCCACAAACTGAAGTCCTGATCCTACAAACACTTACACACATGTATAAATTCTACATGTAACCACTTTGAAGACAGGTGCTCATATGCTAGGGGGGTGAGTTCCAATATGAGAACTGGGACAGACCGATAGAAATCAGGGCAGAATTTGGCTCTACAAGTCCAATACTGTAAATCTTCCTCACATTGTGTAGTACTTTATGAGAGTCCTCCACATGAATGAGTTCAATGGGATTACTCACTTAAATAAATACTCATCAATACTCCCAGGATCTGGTCCCCTGAGTAGTCCTAATTTTTTTTTTTAACAGGGAAGGTGATTAACCATTAGAACAAATTGCCAAGGGAAGTGGTAGATTCTCTGTCTCTTGATCTCTTCAAATCAAGACTGGATGCCTTTCTGGAAGATGTTTGAGTTAAACAGAAATTATTGGACTCAATATGTGGGCAACTGGGTGAAATTTAGTGCCCTGTGAGATACACTAAACTAGATGATTTACTGGTCCCTTCTGGCCTTAAACTCTATGAATAATGGCATCTTCTCAGTTGGACTATTTCAACTGAGTAAGAGAGAGATTCTGTGCATTGCATTCAAGGAGAATAGAACTCACAGCTCAGGCAGAGATGGGACTGCAGCAGCATTGAGCCTTCATTATATCTTTCTAATTCTTGTCTGCTCCAGGAGCCGGGGCTGGGCGAAGTGGCCCAAGCCGCCCAGGGACTGCGGTGTGGCAGCCAGAAGCAGCAGCAGCAGCGGGGCCATAGAGGGCGGGGCGCTGCCGTGCGGGGCCCGCATCCCGCTCTCAGGGGCTCCGCTCCCTCTGGGGCTGCCCTGCCCCAGCTCCTCAGCCCCCTGCCGGGGTGGTGCCCCAGCTCTGCCCTCCTGGGTCCCGGCCAGTCCTGGAGGTGGGAGCCCTGGCTGGAGGGACCCTGGGCTGAGGCGTGGCCTGGGAGCCCTACTGCTTACCCAACCCTGCCAGCACCGGACCGGCTCGTGGTGAGAGGGGAGTGGGCAGAGTCAGCACTGGTGGGGGGGAGCCCAGGGCTGGGGCGGCAGGGGGTGTGGGTGGGGTGGGGTGGCGAGAGCCCAGGTGCCGCAGGGCGGCCGCTCCCCAGCGCCGCAGCCGGGGCTGGGCGAAGCGGCCCGAGCCGCCCAGGGACTGCGGTGTGGCAGCCAGAAGCAGCAGCAGCAGCGGGGCCATAGAGGGCGGGGCGCTGCCGTGCAGGGCTCGCATCCCGCTCTCTCCCGCAGAGCTGGGGCAGCAGGGCATGTGGGTGGGGGAGGGCACTGGTGGTGGTGGGGGGGGGTGAGGGCTCAGGTGGGGGGCAGCCAAAATTGTTTTTTGCTTGGGGCGGCAAAAAACCTAGAGCCGGCCCTGCCTGCAGCTGTCTTCCTCAGTTCCTGCACCAGAGGGATACTCCCTGGGCAAGATCCAGAACTTTTAGGGTTTCTATATACCACACCAGCCCTTTTACCCTTAGTAAATGGGCTGGAGCGTGGGTGACACTCATACTATACATGTTTGCAGGATCAGGCCCTAAATGATTGGAATTTAGGACTTCAGAAATATTTTTGGTGTGCAGAGAATCAAGTACTGTAGGGTGGGGTCTCTAAGTCTGCTTGACTCTGAACTAGCATTATTCTATGACACACCTGTCAAGGAAATGATTTATTAATAACATTAGCTGTTCACCAGTTTCCCAAATCTGGCCTACATCTTTGCTCACACAGGCCATCATGTCTTCTAATGCCCCGCCAAAGACCAGTGCAAATTCTAGGCATTTGGTTCAATCACAGGGCACGTCTTCACTACCCGCCGATCCGGCGGGTAGCAATCGGTCTATCGGGGATCGACTTACCGCGTCTAGTGAAGACGCGATAAAATCGATCCCTGATGGCTCTACCGTTGACTCCGGAAATCCACCGCGGCAAGAGGCGGTAGCGGAGTCGACGGCGGCGCGGCAGCGGTCGACTTGCGGCCGTCCTCACAGCCAGGTAAGTCGACCTAAAATACGCCACTTCAGCTACGCTATTCACGTAGCTGAAGTTGCGTATCTTAGGTCGACCCCCCGCTGTAGTGTAGACCTAGCCACAGAGTAGCAAGCAAGTGCAAGCAATGAGGTTGCACTGTTATACTAATGGTCAGCCACCCCACTGGGACTATATCTCTTTTTGCCTAAATTCTCCCTGAAAATCCAGTTCAATCTGCTACTCAGCTTCACTTCATTTCCGAAACAGCTACTCGACATTAATGGAAGAAATGTGGTTGACATTTTTGTGTCAGTTTTTCTACCAGGTGTAGAGTTGGTTGGAATTTTTCAATTTTTGAAAATATAGGAGAAAATTTCCTATGAATTTTTGAGATCTGCCTATCCTCAGCTCCCTGAACTCTATTTGTGTATTGTTGTTACAGGTTGTTAAAAAGCTGTTTTGTTCCTCCCTTGATGTGGCTGCATTTGGGTTGTGAGAGGAGTGATTCCAGTACATTTTGCACCTTGATCCTGCAAGTTATTCCATGCAACAGAGTAGAACCCCGCTGAAGTCAATGGTGCTCTGCCTGAGCGCAGGATTCTGAAAGTACATTATCATTTGCAAGTTCAATGCCTTAGTTTGTTAAACCACGTACGTTTTTTTGAACCCTTAGGATAAAAAGAATGATATAAAAGTGAGATGATATCATTGTAAGTCCTCCAAGGGTACATCTTCACTACCCGCCGTATCGGCGGGTAGCAATCGATTTATCCGGGATCGATATATCGCGTCTCGTTAAGACGCAATATATCGATCCCCGAACGCACTCAAGGTCGACTCCGGAACTCCACCAGAGTGAGCGGCGGTAGCGCAGTCGACGGGGGAGCCGCGGCCGTCGATCCTGTGCCGTGTGGACCCCAGGTAATTCGATCGTAGATACTCCGACTTCAGCTACGCTATTCGCGTAGCTGAAGTTGCGTATCTTAGATCGATCCCCCCCCTCAGTGTAGACCAGCCCCAAGACTGAGAGAATTACCTCTATATTTAACCCTGCCAAGTGTGCCTTTACTGATGGAATATATAAGTCTGGATGAATTGTCTAATTATTTCCGCACTTGAGGTAACATGAGCAGGTAAATTTACATAACAAAATGATGAAATAATTGTTATGATATTACATTTCCTTTCATTAAGATAGACAGTCCATCAGCTATATTTAATTTATGAATTCAACCTTAGGCACTACTGATCACCAGACACCATGGGGAATGAGTGTACATAGCTATATTGCTGAGTATTTGTAATGTAGGTACTGTATCCAGAAAGAACATTTTTGACACTGTGGCTGAAGAAACTGTCAAATTATATTAAGCTGGACACTATAAATGGAAAATTATGTGAGCATGCAATAGTGTGTGTGTGTTTGTGCAAGCATGCACACTCATGTATTGTAGGAAGGATGATCTACAATGGTTGAGGAAGGGATAATCCTGATATTATTACTAATCATGTTTATTACAGTAGTATATAAGGGCCAACAAAGAATGACAGGGAATGTAAAAACAGAGTAGTGGGTGGTTTCTACCCCAAAGAGTTTACAACCTAAGGGTATAGCTATGCCATAAACTAAGGTGTAATTGTAGCATGTGTAGGCATACCTGAACTAGCTTTTATCTAGCTGGCTTGGGTAACTGTGGTAGTAAAGACATGGTATCAATGAGGGCTAGCCATCCCAGCACAAGTCTGCCAGGTAGTCTGGAAACATGCTTGGGTTGCTGGCCCAGTGCTGAAGTCCATGCCACCACATCTTCACTAGCTTCATTTTACTAGCACAGGTGTGTGCTACAATTGCACCTTAATTTGCAGTATAGAGATACCTTTAACAGACAAGATAGACACAAAGCATGGGAAGGGGTATGACACACAGAGTGAACAATGTGATGGCAACAAATGTCAAGTTAGTACCATTGTTTTGTTTGTAACTAACCAGAAAAGTGCAGAGGAGAAGAGGGTAAGAGGGAGAGATGTGGAGTAAACTGCGAGAGAACAGAAATATTGGAGCAAACAGCCAATCAGCAAAAGACAGAGAAACTCCAGTCAAAACTGTAGAAAGTTCCCTGAATGTTTAGAGGTCCTCACATTGACTTCCTTGTGCACATACCAGCTGGAGTTTCTGACTGGCTTCTTTGTTTTTCCCCAAGGCCACATGACCAGGGAGCAGGTGGGTGGGAAGGGAAGGCACCACCTGGTAGACTTATTAGAGTGTTGGCATGGAACTTGGGAGACCCAGGCTCAATTCTCTGCTCTGCCACAGATTTCCTGTATGAACTTATTCAAGTCTCTTAGGGCTGAATGCTCAAAAGGAGTTATGCTGCTAACTTCTATGTAGGCTCCTAACATTCACTGAAATCAATGGAAGTTAGGCCCCTAACTTCTATTTATGCTCCTAATTCCTTTTGAGCATTCATCCCTTAGTCTTTCTGTGCCTCAGTTCCCCATCTATAAAATGGAGATAACACTTCGCTACCTCGCAAGGACGCTCTGAGGATAGGTACAGTTAGGAGTTGGTAGCGAATCTGAAGGTGAAAGGCAATTTGGGTGACAGTGACAATGAAATGATGGATTTCATGATTCTAAGGAAAGGAAGGAGTGAGAGCATCAGAATAAGGATAATGCTCTTCAAAAAAGAAGACTAAGGCTTGGTCTACACTTACCCCCCAAGTCGAAGTAAGGTACGCAAATTCAGCTACGTGAATAACGTAGCTGAATTCGACATACCTTACTTCGAACTTACCGCGGTTCAGATGCGGTCCACACGTGGCAGGCAGGCTCCCCGTCGACTCCGCGGTACTCCTCTCGTTGAGCTGGAGTACCGCAGTCGACGGGGATCACTTCCTGGTTCGATTTATCGCGTCCAGACCAGACGCGATAAATCGAACTCGGAACTTCGATCCCCAGCCGCCGAACTAGCGCGGCAGTGTAGACCAGCCCTAAATAACTCAGAGAACTGGTAGGTAAGATCCCTTGGGAAGAAAATCTAAGGGAAAAGGCTGTTCAGGAGAGCTGGCAGTTGCTCAAGGAGACAATATTAAAGGCACAAATACAAACTATTCCAATGCAAAGGACAGATAGGAAGAATAGAAGGATGTCAACATGGCTCCATCAAGAGCTCTTTAATGACCTGAAAATCAAACAGAAATGCTACAAAATGTGGAAATATGGTCAATATGGATGATTACAAAAGAACAGCACAAGGCTGTAGGTGCAAAATCAGAAAGGCTAAGGCACAAAATGAATTACACTGGGCAAGGGACATAAAAAGCAATAAGAAGAATTTTTTTAAATACATTAGGAGCAAGAAAAAGACTAAAGAAAATGTAGGTCTTCTACTTTGTGGGGAGCAAGAGCTAATAACTGATGACTTCAAGAAAGCTGAGGTGCTTAATGCCCATTGTGCTTCAGACTTCATTAAAAAAGTTAATGATGACCAGGTACTCAACACAATATTGACAACCGAGGGACAGAATGAAAGCCAAAATATGAAAACAACAGGTTAGAGAATTTTAGATAAGTTAGGTGTATTCAAGTCAGCAGGGCCTGATGAAATTCATCCTAGGGCACTTAGGGAACTAGCTGAAGCAATCTTGGAGCCATTAGCAATTATCTTTGAGAACTCCTGGAGGATGGGAGAGGTCCCAGAAGACTGGAGAAGGGCAAACATAGTACCTACCTTTAAAAAAGGGAACAAGGAAGATCTGGAGAACTATAGATCAGTCAGCCTAACTTCAATACCTGTAAAGATATTGGAGCAAATTACTAAACAATTAATTTGTTAGCACCTGGAGGATAATAGGGTTATAAGGAATAGTCAGCTTGGATTTGTCAAGAACAAATCATGACAAACCAACTTAATTTCCTTCTTTGACAGAATTACTGATCTAGTGGCTAGGGAGGGAAGCAGTAGAAGTGATACACCTAGATTTTAGTCAGGCTTTTGACAGTTCTGCATGACATTCCCATAAGAAAACTAGGGAAATGTGGTCTAGATTAAATTGCTATAAGGTGAGTGCACAACCGGTGGAAAGACCGTACTCAAAGAGTTGTTATCAATGGCTTGCTGTCAAACTGGGAGGGCATATTTAGTGGGATCCTGCAGGGGTCAGTCCTGGGTCTGGTACCATTTACTATTTTCATTAATGACTTGGATAATGGAGTGGAGAATATGCTGATAAAATTTGCAGATGACACCAAATTGGGAGGGGTTGCAAGCACTTTGAGAGATAAGTTTAACATTCAAAATAACCTTGACAAATTGAAGCATTGGTCTGAATTAAACAAGATGAACTTCAATAGAGACAAGAGCAAAGTACTTCCCTTAGGAAGGAAAAATCAAACGCACAACTACAAAATGAGGAATAACTGTCTAGCTGGTAGTCCTGCTGAAAAGGACCTGGGAGTTATAGTGGACCACAAACTGAATATGAGTTGTCAATGTGATGCAGCTGCAAAAAAGGCTAATATGATTCTGGGGTGTATTAACAGGAGCATTGCCTGTGAGATACAGGAGGTAATTGTCCAGCTCTACTTGGCACTTGTGAGTTCCCAGCTTGAGTACTGTGTTCAATTTTGGGTACCACAATTTAGGAAGGATGTGGACAAATTGGAAAGAGTCCAGAGGGGAGCAACAAAAATGATAAAAGGTTTAGAAAACCTGACCTATGAGGAAAGCTTGAAAAAACTGGGCATGTTTAGACTTGAGAAAAGAAGTCCAAGGGGCGACCTATGACAGTCTTCCAATATGTTAAGGGCTGTTATAAAGAGGATGGGGATCAATTGTTTTCCATGTCCACTGACAGTAGGACAAGAAGTAATAGGCTTAATCTGCAGCAAGGGAGAATTAGGTCAGATATTAGGAAAAACTTTCTAACTATAAGGGTAGTTAAACTATGGAATAGGCTTCCAAGGGAGGTCATGGAGTCCTCATCATTGCAGGCTTTTAAAAACAAGTTGGACAAACACCTGTCAGGGATGCTGTAGGTTTATTTGGTCCTGCCACAGCACAGGGGGCTGGACTGGATAACTTTTTTGGGGTCCCTTCCATCCCTACATTTCTATGATTTCATGATTAAACACTGTGAAATCTTCAGATACTATCGTAATAGGTGGCATATAAGCACCGTATATCGCTGGTAGGATAACTACACTTGATATAATGAAAGATTTTCAACCCAACTGCTAATCTTAACAAACTCCTGTGTTCAGGAAATATTAAGTGTGTTTTCCATTTTTTCATCTTTAAAAAAGAACCCAACACTATTTAAATCTTTCAGTTTGTCTGAAATAAAGATCCTAACAAAATTCCTTATAAAAGAACATTAAGTAACTTTTCCCTAAGCTTTTATGTGTATTTTATAATCATAATATCTTCTTAAGCTACAAAAGCCTTAAAGAAAATCTGATCTAAATATGTTAAATGAAACAGTTTGGTTCTTACTATTGTTCAACCATAAAATGGGACTCCAATAAGACAGGAGGCATGGCACTGAAAAATACTAATGATACTGATCTTCTGATTATCCTAAAAAGTATTCCTGTGTTTAGCTTTCCCATCTCTTTGGACAGAGAATCATAACACATATTAAGGCTTGTAAAACTTCTGGAACTCGAGAGACAGCTAGTGCCATAGATTTGATGATGTGTTAGTCAAAACTTGACATTTTTCTAGGGTAGCAAGAAGGATAATTTAGGCTTTTTGTCCTTAATTTCCACATTCTTATAAACACAAAAATGATTCGTTTAAACAGTATTGTTACAAAATACACTGCAAGTTCTTTTAAAATCCAATTTTTGATTGGATTTTTTTTTATTAAAATCCAATTTTTGAAGCGGGCAATAGTTTTTGTTGTCAAAAATCACTCTTCAGTTTAGTATTTAAGATCTGGGTGCAACCAAACAAAGTGTTTAAGATCTGGGTGCAACCAAACAAAGTGTGTTTTAATGTGGCCAAATATAAAGTCACACATGTAAGAACAAAGAATATAGGCCATTCTGGGAGACTCTATTCTGGGAACCAGTGACTCTGAAAAAAATAACTTGGGGGTCAAAGTGGATAATCAGTTGAACATGAGCTCTCAGCGTGATGCTGTGACTAAAAGTGCTAATATAATCCTTGAATGTATAAACAGGGAATATCAAGCAGGAGAATATATTTTCCTCTGTGTTTAGCATTGCTACTGGAATACTGAATCCAGTTCTTGTGTCCACAGTTCAAGATGAATGTTGATAAAATGGAGATGGTTCATAGAAGAGCTGTGAGACAGATTAAGGGTTTGGAAAACTCTTATAGTGAAAGAGTCAGGGAGCTCAATCGGTTTAATTTAACAAGAGAAAATTAAGGAGTGGCTGGATCACAGTCTTTAAGTACTTACTTGAGGAACAGACATTTGATAATAGAGGGCTCTTCAATCAAGCAGAAGAAGATGTAACAAGATCCAATCGCTGGAAATTGAAGCTAGAAAATTCAGACGAGAAAGAAGGTGCGAATTCCTGATAGTGAGGGTAATTAACCATAGAACAAGATACCTAGAGATGTGATGGATTTGCCATCACTTGAAGTGTTTAAATTAAGACTGGATATCTTTTTATAGGATATGCTGTGGCTCAAACAGGAATTAATTCAGAGTAGTTCTACAGCCTATGTTATATGGGAAGTCAAACTAAATGGCCACAATGGTCCCTTCTGGTCTTATTATCCATGAAAGACTGTAAAGATCATCAGAACTGCCACAATCCTAGTCATGCGGCAAGCATACAGAACACCGATAACTAACTGTTGTTCAACATTGGGGTAGCTAACGTCAGGAATGTGGATGTTTAAAAGGGTATTAATACTACTGTAGGGGTCATCACTTTGGGATTTCATTTTGCATATCCAATTACTAGGCTTTCTGTCAACTCTCTACTCCAAGAAAGCACTGAAAGAATTCTGTTTTGAATAATCTTCAGAACTGGATGTCAACCATACAGTATATGATATTTTATACACACACACTCTATAGTTGATATAAAGCTTTGCAGATTATTCAAAAGAGAATTTTTGCAACAATTTCTTACACTAGAGAGCTGACATATATTAATTTCCAAATTACTTCTTCTGTTTTGAACTAAAGGAGAATCTTTATTAATATAGGGCCTATGACACACGGGTAAACAGTTCTGGTTTCTTTGATTAGATCACAGCTATTTACTCACATGCTAACACATTGCAATGTTGTGATGCTGTATAATTAAGGATGGCCATTTATATAATTGATATTATCACTGTTATACATTGCAACAAATCTTGCACAAGGTATATCATGTAAGGTGTCAATGGAAAAGTTACAATCTATCGAGCATGATTATCCTGATTAAACCCATTAATCATCTTTGTATCTAAAGTTATGAATATTGGCTATGTATTTGTATCTCCAACATGTGTTTTGTTCCTAGGTGACACCCCCCAGATAGATTTACATCAGGGCTAGAAAGCTGTATGTTGATAAAGGACACTCCACTCTCACAATGCGCCACTGAAGACACTCATCCTGCCCAGTAGCTCTTCCTGTGGATGCCTCAGACAGCAAGGAGCCAATGGCCACCCCCTGTGATTCAGCAAACCATGTAAGGACATGTGATATGCTCATGTGACCCTGGACTCCATCTTGGGCCAGTAACTTTCCATAGAGAGAGGCTATGGCTTTGTTTGGGACAGTAACATTCCATGCAAATGACAAGGGATATTAAAAGACAGCGGACACACCTCCATTTTGACTCTTTCCTGCTCCAATTCTCTGGATTGTGGATTTACAACTAAAAGGAGTATTTTGAACTATGGACTGATGATCTTTTAATCTTTTGGGAGTGACCAGAGAGGCTTTTGCAAGCCAGCCGTCTATTCCATGGCTGCTACAAACCTGATATAAAAACTTTGCAATCATGTGTATGCATGTGATCTATTAACCATTTATAACTCTCTTTATTTCTTTTATTAATAAATATTTAGTTAGTTCACTAAGAATTGGCTGATAGCATACTATTTGGGCAAGATCTGAGATTCAGACTGACCTGGAGATAAGTGTCTGATCCTCTGGGATTAGTAAAAAACCCTTATATGGTGAAACGGGTTTTCTATAACCTCTCACTATAGTATGTTGGGTTGCCTGGATGGGAGCCAAGGGCTGAAATGCCTAAAGGGGACTGTGTTTGGCTTCTGGTTAACCAATGCAGAAACTCTTTTGTTACTGGCTTGATTGATCTAATTATAGAATAAACCTAGTTTTGGGGATTGTCTCTCCTATTTCTTGCAGTCTATCCTGAGTGTAGCATTCTCAGTGTGGTCCACCCCAGACACTTGGCCACAAATGTGAACGAATGGAAACTCACTGAGCTGTATTATACTTTCCTAGTTATCAGAGCCTTGGAACGTAATCGATTTGATTGTTATGAATAGCTATAAGTCAGTACACCAAAATATGTTAAATGGAGCGGGTAGTTAAATGATATTTTGTAAAAATTTAGAAGGAAACACAAAGGTCTTTCCTTCTAAAGTTTACAATTTTTTTTGTTTTGATGAAAAAAAATCAAAACTAATGTTTTTTTCTTTTGATGGACAAAAAAAGATCTCTCTTTCTCTCTCACTGATGTATTGTTTCCACTGGAAAAAGGGGAAAAAGAAAAGAAAAAAGGGAGAGGGGGCACTTCTTAAAAATGGGAAAATGACTGAGAAAGTAGGAACCATTAATGCTCCAATAACATGTGGCATGAGCCAACCAGAGCACAGCACAGAGACTGCTATAGTGGGACTAAAAGACAATCTCCTCATGGCCATGGACATAGGAAATATCTCCTTGCTCATGCTGCTGGATGTTCCTTTAGCCTTTGACACAGCAGACCATAAGGTGCTACTAACTTGGCAACATGACATAGCAGGTGTAGATGACCCAGAACTACAATGGCTCCAATTGTTCCCCTGCTGCAGAACTCAGAGAGTGGTGGTGAGCAATTGCACCTCCTCTTTGCAGGCTCTCGCTGCTTGCTTCCCCAGGGATTCACACTATCCTCATGTTTCTTGAATATCTGCATGAGATTGCTGGGAGAGCTAGTGAGATGCCATGAGTTCAGCTGCCCACAGTATGCCGAGCACACTCAACAATATAGCTCATTTTCAACCACTGCAACCACCACCCCAGCTAAAATGTCAGAATGCTTACAGGAAATTAGCTCTTGGATGAAGAGCAGGTGGCTCAGGCTTAATCCAGGGAAGACGAAAGTGGTGCTGGTCAGAAAGGGGAAGTGGTTTAAAAAGCTGACCAAGAAGTTGTCTCATCCTTCCGTTGAAGGCATAGAGCTCCCATTTGTTGAAGTAGTTCAAAGCCTCAAAATCCTGTTTGATTCCTTGCTAAGCTTGGATAATCAGGGAGCATTATCTTCCAAAAAAGTCTTTTTTCACCTCCAGCTTGCTAGGAAACACCATCCCTCCCTACTGGACAAAGACCTGGCCACAGTAATCCATGCATGTGTCACCTCCAGGCAGCATTACTGTAGCTCGTTGTATCTTTGTTGCTACTGTGTAGAGTCTATCTTCAAATGGTAAAACCTAATGTGATGGCCTCCATCTTGGCTGACAAACCAGAGACTGTCAGGCTGAAAAGCATGAGCTGCTACAGCTTAGGCTAAAGAGCCAAGACTCCCAAGATGGGGCTGTAACAGACTCAGATCCTGTATGGATTAGGCACAGAGTGGGACCTGGAGTACACACTCACCAGCCAGTAACACCAAGAAAAAGATGAGATGCTACTAACACGTCCATCACTCATTCCATTATGCCTAGGGTCAAAGGGGCCAAATACAGTGGGGAACCTTACATTTCATTTCTGTAGAAGGGCATTTAATGGTGAGTTCAGCCTCCAGACTTACTCTTGCAACCATTTATGCATCAGAGATATTTTACACATATGAGTAGACCCATTGAATTAAATAGGCCTGGTCACATGCATAAAGTCACCCAATCTTTTTAATCTTTCGATTGAGCTGACTGGTCAGTTTTCTCTGCTATTCAGTGTTATTTTAGGGTGGTGTGTAAACCCGCACTTGTTTTGATCCCTGGAGGGGAAAGGAACGCGCAAAGCCTAATATGACTTTTTTAACTTGACTGTTTGAAAATGCTTAGAATAGATCTTTTTTTAACTTGGCTGTTTTGACCAACATCACACTCTCAAATGCCTGACCTCTTAGTTTTCTAATGTAGCTTCTCCTTTGGATGCGTTTTGTGTTTTGGAACAGTTTTCACTTTGTTTGCAAATATAAATAACTGACTGATGAGTCTGTGTATAATCATGTCATTCTAAGAGAAAAATACGTATCTTAACAGATTTTTTTTAATGGATGCAGAACTGCATTTGGGATTAAAACCAAATTGGGTTTGAATAAAATGAGAACTTTTCCCACAAACTCAAACCAAACAATTATTTTAAGGTTTGAAAAAGTTTTCTGAACATTTAGTTCCAAACCCCCTCACTCCTCCCCCCCCCCCGAGTAATTCCTGGTTTTGGCTACAAAATGGAAATACCAAATATCATGGGACAAGGCTGTTCTCACAGCACATTTCCAACCTCAACAAAAGCCTGCTAGCACTGGCTATCGCACGATCATGCAAGATTCTCAGATTGATTTCCAGGCTAAAGAAGCAAATGCGTCCTTGAATAAACAACAAAATAATTATTCAGAAATAACAGAAAGTCAAAACCCCCTCCCCCCAGTTTGAACCAGTATCCTTCTGTATCAGAGACAGTCATTTTTCTTTTTGTTGTCATCATTAGGTAAAAACTAAATGATCTACTCATGTGAATAAGGCAAGCAAGATTCAGCCAAGGTCTTTGACCTATTTTCTGAGGTCAACCACTATCAGCAAATTTTCAGGCGTTAATCCAGCCTCCAGAGGGCATTCATGAAGCCCTGTGAATGTAATAGAATTCTGATGAAATTGCAACAGAAAAAAATAACAACAATTATTGAATGAGGTCAACAGATGTCAAACAAAACACGTTTGCTGCTTCCTGCCAGATTCGACATGTGTGCAAAATTAAAACAATACATCAAAATTCAGTAACTCTAGAACAAATCCTGAATCCCACACTCAGCTATTACTCAAGAGATAATGCAATGGGGCCAAATCCTGAGGTTCTGACATTTTTACTCAGTCCCTACTCCGACAGGCTTTGATTGATGCCCACCTGAGTAAGGACTGAATGGAAACTTACCACGAACCACAGCATTTGGCTCCTTGACTTCAACAAGACAAAATAAATGTTTTCCTTATCTTTTTGGCTCTGTACAATGACAATGAGAGCATATTTATTGGGGTCTTTTTTGTTTAATTTTTTGTTTTTCACATGGAATGTTAGAGTATTTCCCCCCCCAAATAAAACACATCTAACAATATAACTAGTCCATTTATATGTTCCATAAAGCTTAGTCCTGACAGGCCCAGAAGGGTATGCTAGGTGAGAAGACATGTGTCCAGTGGGCCTGTTCTCTGCAATTGTAACCCACACACCTCCTGGATCATCGAATGGCACTGAGACCACTTAGAGGGAGAGATTAACAAGTCTGCTCTACAGCCTTAGCTAACAACCATATGGCTTTTAGCTCATGCAGTAGAGGCTCAACCACGGAGCTCCAGAGGCCCAAGGTTCAATCCCGCCTGCCAATGACCAGGGTCTGTCTGTGTTACAAGTGGAGGCTTGTCTGGGATATCAACTGGGAAGTCTCTGAAGCTCGGGACACATTTCCTCAGGTAGGGGAAATATGTAACCCACACACCTCTTGGGTGTGGTGTTCTGTCCCATCTAGTGGCACCAAGACTGACAGCAGAGTTCACCCCAAATTGGAGTGCATTGCTCATGATCTACTTGTATCTCTGACTTTATGCATCCAGTTCTATTCTCTGACACATTTATGCACCGTCTGTTGGAGCCACTGCTTTCACACCTGAATGGGGCTCTAAAGAGGAAGGTGCAACTTTGAGGTGGCAATGCATCAAAGGAAATATACAGAGGGGAGTTAGAAAGCTCATAGAGCATCAAGACGAGTCGTTAGACTAAAATTAAAATGCTTTTTGTAAGCAAACTTACAATCAAAGATAAAGGATAATTAATTCTCCTCAGTGCAGCATGTGAAAATTGATGCATTACTGAAGGAATTCTTAGTAGTAGCCAAGTCTGGTGATATGTCTTATAAGTAAATCGTTTAACTGATGTGGAATCACCATAACCCCAAAACTTTAATAATTGTTTAAAGATTTAAGTTTTGCAGTCAGTTTCATCAGCCAGACTTGTGGCTGAGCTGTGAAAGTGAACAGAACACTATGTCAGAATTCACTTAAAAATATCAAATCCATAAGAATACTGCGGGCTGTGAAGACATTTAGGAATGATGCAAAATTTTACTTGCTGCAATTTAACTTCTTATGAAACTTGAGGGCCTCACAGGAAAGATCATCTAAATTCAGATGCAAATTACTTCCAATGTGAATATACATCCCTTGCAGTAAGCCTGCCGGTGCTGAACTTCCCTCTATCAGGTTTAGAATAAAAATGGACATTGAGTATGATATGCCAAGTAAAAACGTGCACTGAACAGGAGCTTGAGTTGTTTAAGTACAGACTTGTGCACAGCAAGAGCATCTACTTGAAGATACTGGGGGAATGGGGTGGGAAACATTCAGAAATGCTGTTTTTTGATAATATTGCAACTGAGTTATTGTGCTGGGCAAGTGGGTGTTTTTGGCACACCCACAGATAGAATTAATGGGTGTGGCTCCTCCCATGTGGCAAGCACTCCTATTTCAGGAAGTAACCCTGAGAGGAAGTTCAGGGCTGGGGGTGGCTGCTTCCTGCCTGAGGGAGACAACAAAACTGTTTGTACCAGGAGGGGAGCTGCTTGTGTACCCTTTTTCAGCAGGTGGGGCTCTGTTGTTTAGCTGAGCTTGTACCAGAGTCATTATTCCAGGGACTCTGCCTGGATGTATTAACCCACCAGTAAGTAGACCTCAAGGCCATTTAACAATATCACACACACAACCTATTTTATTTACATGAAGGACCAAATTAACCCAAGGTCCCCAGTGGTAGAAATCCTCTACTGGGCAGAGAAGGGGAAGGGAAGCACAGTATTGTCACATTACAAGAGACCTACTCCTCCCTTCCAACAGAAGGCCCCAAATCATCTAGCACAGATCCAAGAGTGGTACTGTAGCGAAGGGTTCCTATTGGGGTCCAGCAGGCCAGACCAGTGCATGAAGGTGAAATTTGGTCTTAAGTATAAAGAACATGCATCAAAAAAGAGAAACACAATATTTCAAGCCCCTGCAAAAGATTGTATGAAGTCAGCTTGAAGCTGAAATACAACAAATCAGCCTCTACAAGTTTCCTACAATGGTGTTCAAATTCCCATCTAAATTCTGTGGTCCCTGAAACTGAGGATGAAGTCTTTTACAATCTAATATGCCACAGGCCGTGCATAAGGGGAAAAATAATTTTCAATAGACAGAGTTGATGATGCCAAGGAACTGTACCACTGTAACAGTTGCTTCATAGGACTGGTATTTTGAAGTGGCACCAGAACTACTGGATAAATCAAGAGTCTGAACTGCTTCACTGATATCTGAGTATTTGAACATTTCATCCATAGTAAAATAGTGCTGACGTATTAATTAGGAAGAAAGAGAGAGAATTCCACCAAACCTTGCCCATTTTTAGAACCAAACATTTCTGATGCTCTGAAATGTCTGGATAAATGGTTTTTATTTTTATACTTCCAATCCCTATGAAGGGCTGGAACCATAACACCACAAAAATGATGATTCTGGCTAGTACTGGAAAGGTAAATGCCAGAACTGTCACAAGGAATACTTGTTTTTAAGGGTGCCAGCCCAAACTAGAGACACAAAAAGCTCAGCTAATCTGGATAAGCATTCAGACTCTTGGATGCTTATCTGAACAGAACCTGAATTCTGAATCGTTTGAATGGAGCTGTTTTAATACAGAATAATATTAATGTTTGATGGATAATGGCATTATTTAATGAATATATTACTTAATAAAGGTTGTTCAACCATCTCTTTTTGAGACTTGCCCACCAGTAGGTACAATTTTACCTTTTTCAGCAGTACCAACATCAACGTTACCGTTATCACCAGCATTTTGCCGAGCAATGAAGGGTTGCTTTTTTGTCTGTTTGGTGTTTTTTTTTGGCGGGGGGGGGGGCGGCAGGGGGCTGGTTGCAGCTGAGAATTGCTTCTTGTTTTGGGGAAGTTGGAAGTTAAAAAACAAAAAAGTTTCTATTTTTTTTTCACAGAGCTGTAAAAACACCATGCATTTATTTTTGCTAGTTATGTTGGCAACAAGAGGGGTTTTTTCCCCACAGACTGCAGTATTGTGATTTAGGAGTTCTAGATTTTTATTTCAGTTATCCTGGTAGCCAGTTCACATTTCTCGGCCCAGGAAAATTATTCAGATGACGATCTCAGGCATGTGACTGTTGTGTAAAACACACATGCTTTTTAAACACCTCGAGTTTGTGTTGAGCTACTGACCTCCATTATATCCCAACTTCAATTCAGATTTGTTTAAACAAGCTTTCCACCTGCACAACCTCCCCCTTTTACTGCCAGTGTAATGCACCCGTCCCAGAGGAGGCTGACATTATAAATCACCAAAGAGTGTATGCTGCTGCTGCCAGCATTACAGGGGTCTGGCACTATGAATTTGAGGGGTAATGAGGGAAATGGAATGGCCCACACACATTAGGGAAGGAGAAACCAGAACACAGCTTCAAAGTGTAAAAAGAGCTGTATCTAATAAAGTATTTAAATACAGGAGCATTAGATGCAGATATGGAGCTAATCTGTCATTAGCTGTGACCATGAGGAAAGCAACAGATAAAGTGTGTGTATATATATGTATGTGTGTGCATGCACAGACAGACACAGGCCGACAAATATAAGAAATATGTCAGATTATAACAGCATACTCTAAAATAAACTCACAGATAGATTTAAAAATGGATAAGGTTAACAATAACAAACTGTGGGCCAAATCCTGAAGCACTTACTCTGGCAAAATATCTATTGAAATTAATGGGCTAAAATCTGAGATAAAATCCCACTGAAGTTGCAGGTTCTCAGCACAGCACAGAACTTGTCTCAACAGAAATTTTACCTGAATAAGGCTCTTAGGAGTTGGCCATGACCAGTAGTTATGGTGTTTTTTAACTCCTCTCACTTCCAACTGGTCTCAGGCTAACTGTGTTCTGTTGCAACTCTCTGCATTTGCCACAGCTCTCTTCCTTCTCTGAAGGAGATTGATGGGCTTTTATCTTCCTGGAACACCTCCTCTTAGTTGGCAGTTGTTCTGGTTCCCATCTATAGTCCAGCCAGTTCATATCCAGCTTCACACCACCCAGTACATGCAACTCAAAATGTTATCTATATCAATCTTTGATACACTACATTAGAGACTAGTGGGAGAGATAGTAGGCCAATTTCTACCCTCACATACATACACTCAGCTCCTAGTGATGTAAATGTCTTATGTAGGTGCCTAGAATACAATTGCTCTGAGCAAACCAACCATAGTTTCTGAAATGGTGCGGAACACAGCTTGGTCTTGTTGACTCTTGCAGATAATCCATGATCAGCAAGGTCTACTCTAGATGCATTTTTTTTATGTGATTACAAGTTTGGCTGATAAAGGTAATAGCGTTGATGTAGTATGGAGTGAAAACATTATTTAGACTTCTGTAAGACATTTGAGTTGGTGCCACACAACATTTTGATTAAAAAACTAGTATGATATAAAATTAAGATGGCACACATTAAATGGATTTAAAACTGGCTAACTGACAGCTGTCAAAATGTAACTGTAAAAGGGGAATTGTCATCTAGCAGGTATGTTTCTATTGGGGTCCCACAGGGTTTGGTTCTTGGCCCTACACTATTGAACATCTTTCTCAATGACCTAGAAGAAAACAAACTCATCAATGATAAAGTTTGCAGATGACATAAAAAATTGGAGAACTGGTAAATAATGAAGAGGACAGTTCACTGATTCAGAGCAATCTATATCACTTGGTAAACTGGGTGCAAGCACATACTATGCATTTTAGTATGGCTAAATGTAAATGTATACATTTAGGAACAAAGAATGTAGACCATACTTACAGGATGGGGGACTTTAACATGGGAAGCAGTAACTATCTCTCCTTTAGTATTGCACTGAAAACCTTTGAATAGCATGGAAGAGAAGTAGAAGTAACAGGTGTCATAAAGCTCTATAACTGTGCCAGAACTGAAGCTGTCATAGCATTGTTCATGGCGGCAAAGATTTTGACCATGAAATAATCCTCCTTTTTCTGTGTGGACTAGTCCTAAACCACAATCACTTGATGAAACAAATAAAATTAAACAATGTTTCAGATTTAAGTTAGGGTATGGAACAGACCTTTTAAGTACAAATTGTTGGAAAAGTTTTTCAAATTTGAATTGACAAAATTTCAAAATTAAAAAAAAAAGTGTTGACCAGCTCTACAGTTAGTCAATCTCTCTGATAATACAGGACTATTCTCCACAATACATTTTCTAGTGTAGTGCTTTGGGTGTTATAGGGCTAATATAACCAAATAATGGCACCTATACAGAATGATGTCACTCGGTACAACCGTAAAGAGAATCTGATCATTGATATGGGTCTGGGTCTGAGGTTTTAGTGAACATTGACATTTTCTAGATCCATGATCATCATGGACCAACCAGTCCCACCTGCTAGAAGTAGTGGTAAAATGTAGTTCTTTCTTTCAGAGTAGAGGAGGATGGAACTGATGTTGTCAGGAAGAACAGACTTAATGCTATCAGGTACTTGTATAAAGGAATCCACCTTTAGGTACATAAAACAATAGCTGTGAAGAACCTTCTACACATCTTTTAGAAGCTAAAGTTATGACCTCTTTGGACTATTGTTGTCAAGTATGTACGCTCTCCTGCTGCCAGTATTTATTTGCAATGTGTTTTCAGGGCAGCTGGGAATGTTACTAATCAATGAGCAAATCAGGAAAGTGAGAATATAGAACAACAGATAAACACTGTGGGCCAGATTTGTTTGGGCTGCTTTGTGCTGCACTGGTGAAACACAGCAGCTAGGAATTAATTAATCTGGTTTTATGAATTCTGTGCCTCACTGGGGTCCTGTAAAGCTGCTGGAACATCAGTGACTCTGGTCCACGCACATTTCTGGGACCTGATTTTGCCCTCACTTTCATCCATGTAACTCAGGAGTAATGTCTTGGACATCAATGGATTTACATTGATGCAAAGTTGGTGTGAATGAGAAGAATCCAGAACATGCTTCTGAGAAGAAAGGTCCTGTGGTGAAGGCATTGGCCTGGGACTCAGGAGATCTGGATTCAATTCTTGATCTTGTCACAGACTTCCTGTGGGACCTTAAGCAAGTCACCATCTCTCCATGCTTCAATTCCTCATCTCTGAAATGGGGATAGATAGCATTTCTTCCTTTCTCCCACCCTCTGTCTCATCTGTTCAGATTGTACCATCTCTTATTCCGTGGGTTCCACCTAGCACAATGAAGCCTTATCTCAGTCAGGGCATTGAGGTGCTACTGCATTACAAATAAAAAATAATAACTTCTGTTGACATTGACAGTGATGATTGGTGCCCAATGCATTTAGGAATGACAGGCCATGAAGTGCACATGCACACACACAACATTCAAGTGAACGGTATTGTAAACATTTTGATTAGACCTGTGCACAATTTTTCAAACCATCCACAAAGCCAGGAAAATATTGAACTTTTACTAGAATTATGGAAAAGCTCAAAACCTGACTTTTTTGCCAACATATTTTCAAGGTGTTTGGTGGTGGTGAAAAGTGGGGTTTGAAAATTGCTTCCCTCCCCATCTTCCTCGCCACTGCTAAATCTCCTTCTTTCCCAACAAAAACATTGTACATGGCTCAGGAACTGTCTTCCTTTTAGGCTGTTAGAAAACAGTGCGGGGAAAACATCCTCTTTATATACCTAAGGCCTCATACTCCCCGGCCAGGAGCTACATCATCAATGGAGCCAAAGCCTGGAGGTATTGTTAAGTCCGTATGCCATCCTTCTGCAGCCTGTATGTGGTTTTGTCTCTCTTTACAAATCCCATGTGCTTCCAAGACTTCTGGGATTGCTCCAGCATCAATTAGAAAAAAGAAAACCTTTATTAATGTGGGAGGTCTGAGCTCCCCCACAAGGCTTAGGAGACCTGGAGCACACTCGTGTGGAGACAAACACTGGCAGCTTGCCACTTGGAGAGGGAGATGTGGGATCCTTAGCTGTGTACAGCCTTAGCTGCTATATAGATGTTATAGAAATGCTGGCTGATAGATTAGATAGTGGGAGTGCAAGCCCACCTGTATCATACAATGTATGTGGGATTTCCTTTATTTTTTCCAGTCTAGTGACGAGGCTGCTAGTGCCTTTATTTGGAGGTAGTTGCTGGACAAAAATTGAAAATGCTTTGAGAGTCTGATCTTTTTGGAAAATGCTAGGCTTGCTAGCCAAACATGAAGGCAGGCCTTTAGATTTCTCCCAGCTCTTAGCTTCTCAATGAAGTTTCCATCTGCACCATTTCCCTTCACCCAGGGATGAAACTAGTTTGTGTAAGTAACATTTCCATTCATTTTTTCCCCTCAAAGCATTTCATTTAGGAATAATATTTTTGATTGATTGCAGTAGTTTTACTCGCTTTTTCTTCTTTTAATGCTCCACCTTGTTCCGTTGTTTATTCCCCAGCCACATATTGACTGACTCACCTGTTGTATGCTGAGACGTCTGCATCAGTGATGAATGCCAGTTCTGTGAAGCTGCTCAGAAGAGGCAAATTGCATGACTATTATGAGCCAGTTGCATGAAAATCCTTGGGTAAACATCATGTAAGTCAATGAACAGAGCCCTAAGTTGGCACGTTTTCTTTTTAGGTAATGGATAACCCTACATACAACTACTGGAGTGTTCCCTCTGAACTAATAATGAGGAGGAAGCAAAGATCATACTTGGATTTAGTACAGCCAAGTGTGAGGGCAAGAGTTTTATTAAAGGAGTTCAAACAAAAGGGCAGGCATGACCAAGATGTTATGCCTAAGGATTTAAATTTAGTTTCCTGTCTAAGTATGCAATGCCTGCCAAGAGACAAATTGTTTCCAGGGTAACATTCAAAAAGAGTGATCATATATCCCTTCAAGCGAGGCTGTAGAACAGTTACATAGCTACACACCACCATGATTTTGTGTGTGTGGCAAGTTTTACACAGAACTAAAGTTAGTGATGTTATACTGAGGGGATGACTTGCACCGGACCGTTTTCTGCCATGTTCCCAGACAAAGGCCTGCCAGAAAAGAGGTCATTACCCTAGATACTGCTGAGTAAAAGGGCAAATACATACATGGTAAGCGTTAAGGTTGGGATTTTCAAAAGGCGTCTAAGTGAGTCAGGTGTTCAATTCCCACTGAATTTTAATGGGGGCTCGTGTACCCAACATTCATAGGCTCCTTTAAAAATTCTAAAAAAAAATGGATAAAAAGGGAAATATATACTAAAGCAGAAGACATGCAGAACCTCAACAGCTACTGATAATGCTGTATCCTTGGTTTCTGTTCTGTGATGAAATTGCTGTAAAATAGATAAACAATGCCATAGTTTAGTGAGCACTAATGGTACCCTAATGGTTACTATGTCTGCAAAGACTACTAGAAATCTGTCTTTAAGAGTATTTCAGGTCTAATAGACTTAGCATAGGACTTTGCGTCAGGAACTCCTGAGTTCTAAACCTGGCCTTGATATTGACTAGATTCAATAATGATTCCCTGTTTACAGTTACATTTTGAGACGTATCAGTTAGCCAGTTTTGAATCCATTTAGTGTGTGCTGTGTTAATTTTCATACCATTCTAGTTTGTTAATCAACATATTGTGTAGGTGTTGGCCTTGAGAGAATCACTACAGAACTTTGTGCCTAAAGGTATGTCTATATAGCAAAGAAAAACCCATGTCGGGCCCATGCCAGCTGACTGAGGCTCACGGGTCTCAGGCTGTGGGGCTGTTTCATTGCTATGTAGACTTTCAAGCTTGGGCTGGGAGGGTCCCAGAGCTCGGGCTCCAGCCTGAACCCAGAAGTCTATACAATAGCTCAGACATAGGTCAGGGGTTTGTTGCAGGAGTGGTGAGTGAGATTCTGTGGCCTGCGTTGTGCAGGAGGTCAGACTAGATGATCATAATGGTCCCTTCTGATCTTAAAGTCTATGAGACAACAGAGATATAACTCAGAATCCTTCTGCTCCAAAAGAACAGGCCCCTACCACCTGAGCTAAAGAAGAATTTACATGAGTTTTGAGCCATACAAGTTGCAAAGTAGAAGAGCTCTGATTCTAGTAATAAAGGGCAGCTGTACACAAACTATCCAGTCCATTACAATACTTAGTATGTCACAAGAGTATTTCATGGAGTAATGAATATTTGTAAAGTGTTTCGAAGGTTGTGATTATATATACAATATAAATGCTGTAGTAATTATAGCAACTGCTAATTGTTGTTGCTTCAAGAAAGGCAATCTTAGCATTTCTTTAAGAAGCAAAGGGAGAAAAATTTCTCAGCCTAGAGAAGCTTCAGATATAAATATAGACCTTGATCAGATACAAAATACACTGGGAGACCCAGAAGATGGTACCAATTTACAAGAAGTTATCCATCTGTTTTGATATTGGGGTGTTGAAAGCATTTCACTGACATGGGTTAGCATTTGGGAGTGTCATGAAAGAAGTAGATTTGGAGGATGGATTTGAATAAAGGAGGGTAGTGACCTGGGGCCCTAGTACAGGGAGGGAGCTGCAGGCCTAGTAAATGATTTGGAAGGAGTCATATAGATGAGAGTGGCAAGATGAAACTAAGGGAGATGTCAGATAGGTTTCTAGAATGGAGTAAATAAGGAAAAAGAGAAGAGATGGGGCAAATATTATTTCTCAAATCACACTCGGTTAGAACTCATGACAGACAAGAAAGGAAGTAGATTTTCACTAGGAATACCAGAACCCAAAAGGATTTGGTTTGCACGTGTTACACTAACAAACCCTGAAGAATCTGTTTGGGGGACAGGCACCAGAACAACCCCTTGTGGAGGTTGTTTCTTCAGAAACAATCAACCCATAAAATGCCTCCCTCCTGAAGCCAGACCTTCCCTCCCCTCCCTTCTACCTCACTCCCACTTCACACCATTGGATGTCTTTGGGTTTTAGAGCAGGGCATGACCCTGTCTACAGTTTCCTAGGTTTCAGGGGGTACTGGCTCCTCCTTCTGCAAGTCTTTGAGGAACCACCAAGAAGAGCCATTTCCTAACCATTATGTAAACATGTTTCTGGTGTGATGACAGTAGCTACGGGGTTAGAGAGGACAATGGGAGCCAGGAAACAGTCCTTGAGAAGTTATATAGTAACCTTAGAGTTTCCTAGCTGCCCTGCACTAAGTACTTTGGTTCCGCCTCACTTATCTGTCCCTGCTCAGTTACAAAGCTAGATGTAGTGGTAGTGGGACAGGCAATGTTGCTCTGGGCCACTCCCCTATACGAACCTGAGAAGGTTTCCAGTCCCACCATGAAGTCCTTTGAACAGTGGGGCCACAGGACAGGAAGACAAGTCCCAGCTCCCCTCAATCCATGTAAGAGGAATGTCATGGTGAGAGGGCTGCCCTGGGGTGCAAAAGGTAGATCTGTGGTAAGTACCTTGACAGCCATTACATTGGCCTAGGTCATCAGACTTTTGAAAAAACTGATGTTCACAATTTGGATAGAACCCAAACTGCCCCAAGTTATGGATGATTTTCTGTTTCTGACCTGTTCACACAGCCTTATATTAGTACAAATATTGAGCTGATAGCTCCATACTACTGTTTGTGTACTCTAGCCATTAAGGAGGAGGGTATGAATGTAAATATATTTTGAAATGTCTTCTGTACTTGATTTCTGAGGTAAGCTGTGCCTTTAGAAACTGTCTTTGTGAGGACTAGTTAGAACCAGTTGTGAGTTGAGTGGAATTACAAGGTGAGGAGGAGAGTGCCAGGTTCCTTGTGTTGTATTGCAGTCGCCCTCTTGTAAATATAAAAGATATCGACTTTCAGGTTAGCAGTCTTGCTCTGTCAGCACGGCATGATTTTTAAGTCTGGGCTGCGGAAATAGTAGCACTGTGCAGATTTTAAATATAGTCAGCCCATGCTGTCCTGTTTTATGGAACCTACTTTTTTTTTACCTTCTAAGGATGATTTAGACTTTATTGAGAGACACAATGTATGTTCTGAACAAAGGTTAAGATGGTGATCTCTGTTTGTAAATACTGAGATAACCGCTGCTCTTGAGAGAAGAAGTGTTCAAAGAATATTACTGACTTACAAATCTCTTTTGTCAGGCATTTGCTTGAGAGGGTAGGATGGGGGAGAGGAACAAGTTGTTTGGAGTTTTACATCAGGAAGTATAGCAGAAGCCATTGCAGCATCTCATAAAAAAGTCATGCAGCTGTTCGCAGACCTCAGGGTTCACAGATGCATGTGTATTATATTTCCTTGGAAGGGGCACAAGCTGAACTTTGCGATTTTGACACCCGACTGCATGCAGAAAAGGTGAGGTATGCTACTTGTGATTTAGGTTTTAAAATTAAAACCTGCTGTGTTGGACCGCTCACATGACATATACACAAATACATGAGTGTCAATAGATGATTGCATTTACCCATCATTTAAACAAAACACATCTAGACATATGTATGCCCCAAATGAGCAACCATGTATTCACATTTCCTTAGCTACTGCCCTTCCTAGTACTTTCATCACTTATCTGCCATGTCCACCGCTTACATTGTGAGTCCCAGGACCTGTCTACGTGCTTTCTGTGAAGTGCATGGCACTGTTGTGACACTATAAAATAATAATAGACTGAAAACAAGGGATAGCAGGGAGGCACTGTACACATTTGCACCATAGCTCTGCTAATGAACTTTATATAACTCTTATCATTCCTGAACAGAAACTGTCAACTGTGCTGTATCTCATTGTAGTTTTTATGGTGATTCCCCAGTTTAAAGTGGCAAAATCAGTTCTAGAATGCTGAAGTGCGTTTACTAGGAGCCCAGAAGTTTAAAGCTAGCAAAGTAAGTCACTAGGAATACCAGAACCCAAAAGGATTTGGTTTGCACGTGTTACACTAACAAACCCTGAAGAATCTGTTCGGGGGACAGGCACCAGAACAACCCCTTGCGGAGGTTCAGTTTCTTCAGAAACAATCAACCCATAAAATGCCTCCCTCCTGAAGCCAGCCCTCCCCTCCCGAAGCCAGCCCTCCCCTCCCCCCCCCTTCCCTTCTACCTCACTCCCACTTCACACCATTGGATGTCTTTGGGTTTTAGAGCAGGGCACGATCCTGTCTACAGTTTCCTAGGTTTCAGGGGGTACTGGGTGGCTCCTCCTTCTGCAAGTCTTTGAGGAACCACCAAGAAGAGCCATTTCCTAACCATTATGTAAACATGTTTCTGGTGTGATGACAGCAACCATGGGGTTAGAGAGGACAATGGGAGCCAGGAAACAGTCCTTGAGAAGTTGTACAGTAACCTTAGAATTTCCTAGTTGCCCTGCACTAAGTGCTTTGGTTCATGTCCATTATAGCTAAGCATAACCCTCAAACAATAAATAAGAATGCTGACTAACCTACAAATCTCACTTTAAATTCAGGTCTTACCAACCTTCATCTTTTCCAGTCACAGACGTTAAGAGAAAAATGTTGTGTTTATCTAACCAGAATCCTAGTTTTCTGTTAAAAATAGAAGCTGGTGTTCTGTTTTGTGACAGTTTTCAGTTACTCTTCATGTCAACAGAGTGTAAGTTAAGTTAGCGTTGTAATGCTGTAGGAACTGTGTGTGTGTTATGTGCAATTGCTTGGCTCTGATCTGTGCTGCATCTGTTAGCAATGAAAAAAAAGATTCTAGTACATTAAAAATATGTTTTCTCACACACAAAATTCTGGGCCACTTAAAGGTGAATGTTTTCATCAGATCTCTCCCCGTCCTGTAATTTATAATCAGTAGAACGAGCGTGCAGTGCTCTCAGACCGTAAAAGATAGAAAATAATAAGTATGAAGGGGAAAGTTCTAATGTTTGCCAGATGATAATCCAGCAGCTCTACATGTTCAGAATTTATATTGGTGACCCCTGTTACCTTCCTCAGCATCACAAGATGGAAGGAGATAAGAAGATGATATGGCTGTAGAATGAGCAATCAACAGTGTAACTGGGCAGACTTATTTTAATGCACTTGCATTTGGATGCTCAGGATTTACATTTGGACTAGATGTTAAAATTAAGGTCCAGCTGCTGCCATCCTTACTCATGTTGAGTGACACTTTACTCCACAGAGTAACCCCACAGGTTGTTCCGCTGATTATAAACTACAGAATGGGGGGAGGTCCAAAATTCAAAAGCTGTATTAACTTCAAGTTAAGCCTGCTACCCTGTGCTATGCCATGGAACACGAAAAAGCATTGAAGAGGATAGAAACGAAGAGTTAAAGGAAGGTAGATAAATAATACTGTCAAATCAGCTATCTGTTGAATGGAAGTTTCTTTGCATGAGGCACCCGTACTAAAGTTCTTGAATGTTTGTCTTGTGTAAAATACTGTGTAGTCTCTGCAACATTTCTGTCTGTGGTTTATCTGTTTGTGAGCTATAAAGAGAAATAAAGAAAAATTGGAGCCTTCTTACTTCTTCCTTAACTTAACCTGATTTTTCTGTGTGTTTGAGTCCTGTCTACTTATTGACTAGTAGTTACTCCTGCTAGCACTGCAGAAGGGATACAGCTTTGAGAGAGTGACCTTTATTTTATTTTGACTCTGGGCATTATCAAAAAAATTGTTAACTAGGGCCTTGATTCTGCAATCACTCATGCACATTTACCAGCTGTGCCATACTAGCAGGAGTAAACACTTACATTATTCCATAAAGTTAAGGAGATACAATTCCATTTGCGGGTGTTCAGCACTTGAAAATCTAGCGCTAAATTCCTATATGGAGAAAATCAGTTCTCACTCAGTGGGCCTACTCACATGCCCACAGTTAAGCATGTGTATAAGTGTTTCCAGGATCAGGGTCCAGATGCCCATTGCGGAATGTTTGTTGTTAATGACCATGAGCCAGAAAGAACATGAAGGCTGAGGGCAGCTATGATTGCTCTCTAAAAATACATCAGAGGGACACAAACCAGGGAAGGAGAGGAGTTATTTAAGTTAAGGGCCAATGTTGACACAAGAACAAATAGATACAAACTGGCCATCCACAAGTTTAGGCTTGAAATTAGACACAGTTTTCTAACCATCAGAGAAGTAAAGTTCTAGAAAAACCTTCAAGGGGAGCAGTGGGGGCAAAAAAAACCTCACTTGTTTCAAGACTAAGCTTGGTAAGTTTATGGAGGGGATGGTATGATGAGACTGCCCAGAATGTCATGTGGCCTATCTGTGCCTGCTAGTAGCAAATATTTCCAATGGCTAGAGATGGGGCACTAGATGGCTCTGAGTTACTACAGAGAATTCTTTCCCAGGTGTCTGGCTGGCAGATCTTGCCAACATACTCAGGGTTCAACTGATCGCCATATTGGGGGTTGGGAAGGAATTTTCCCCCAGGTCAGACTGGGGACTCTGGGGGTTTTCGCCTTCCTCTGCGGCATGGGACATGGGTCACTTGCAGGTTTAAACTAGAGTAAATGGTGGAGTCTCTGTAACTTGACATCTTTAAATCAGGATTTGAGGACTTCAGTAACTCAGCCAGAGGTTATGGGTCTATTACAATAGTGGGTGGGTGAGGCTCTGTGGCCTGCGATGTGCAAGAGGTCAGAGTAGATGATGGTCCCTTCTGTCTTTAAAGTCTACTAAGCTGTTTTTTTTCAGATTGCAGGATGTGTCTGAAGGGGCATTAGAGCTTAAAAAAAAAAAGCTTCCTTTGATTTGTAAACTGAACAGATTTGATCTCGTCATTACTGAGAGATAAGAAATAAGGAACCCTACCGTGTTATTTTTTCAGTCACTTTTCATTAGTGAAAACTGAATGTTAATGTAAAGTTTTTTGGGATCATTATCTTATTTTACATATTAATGTAAACTTCATCAATAGCTATTATTTAACTAACTTTCACTCTATGCATCCGAAGAAGTGAGGTTTTTACTCACGAAAGCTCATGCTCAAATAAATCTGTTAGTCTTTAAGGTGCCACCAGACTCCTTGTTGTATTTAACTATGTAACTTTTTCTATAAATAAAGTCATTAAGTGCTCACTTACGTTGCGGAATAAGGGCCTGAATTTCCACATTTGAGGAGTTTCACATCCAGAGTTTTGATTCTGTCTACAGAGTATTCTGGAGTCCTTCCAGTCTGGGCCAGGACTGAGGGAAAATTTGTGGAGAGCATCACAGTCCTGTTTGTGTTTACCAGACTTGATTAAGAATCTCTTTGATATTCATTAAATAATGTTGTACCAGGACTGACACTACACTGCTGTCTGCAGAGATGGTGGAAGCTTCAAAGTTCAAACCTAGATTTGAACTCCCACCACCTTAAAGGGTGTTTCGATCTGGCGGGGGGAGGTTGATACAGGCTCCATAATAGTTTCCAACATGTGCAGCACACACACATTGGATATTTTTATATCTCATGCTATAATGTACTTGGTGTCTCTTTTTTGTTAGGGAGAAATGCTTCATTAGAGTCTCCCTGTAATTATTTTACTCTATACTACCACAGTAACATGTTATCTTCCTCTTCGGGTAGAATCACACACAAATGCATAGGTATAAAGTAAATAGCTAGTTCTCAGCATCTGGCATGTTATGTTATGTGAATATATTGAAATGACATGTGGGTAACTAGAGAAGGGTGAACTGGTTCAGCCTAAATAAGAATCAGCTCCAACCTTTGCTCACCACAAAAGCAACCTAACCCAAACCTTCTTTTTCCAATTTGGATTGGTTCAGAGAGATCAGCTGTTTCATCTGTCAGCTGGTGGCCAGACACTAGAACAGACATAACTAATTAGTACATTCCCTCATTTGGAGGTTAAACATACCTTGTGTGCTCCCTGCATGTTATGGCAGTTGAGACTCAAATCAGGACCCTTGCAGTCTGAAGGCAGCAGCTCTACCAAAGTGACCCAAGGCAGCTTCCCTCTGGTTAAACTAGTAGCTGATGTATTAGTCTCAGCTGGAGATTTCTCTTTGGTGTTTTATAACAGCACACAACTCCCAGCAAAGCTCAGCCCCTGGTGTAACCCCTATCCCACCCCTCATTCAAAATCTGGTGATGAGTCCCAGCATTCGCAGTCACCACCCAGCTGGGCCTTGCTGCTTCTCTCTTAAAATTCCCCAGCACCCGAGAACTTTTCTGCTTTGCTGCTTCCTAGTGTGCACAATGCAGCTCCAGAACCCATCAAATCATAGAGCTGGAGTGTACTCTGGGGCTTCAGTGATGTGCTATGTACTTGGGGATGTGATTAAATAGGGAAGCAGCAGAGGGAGAGGAAATTTAACTAGAACAACTGAAGTGGGGGTCCCTCCTGAACATCACACTTGCTGCAAAGAGGAGTGAGTTGGGGCAGAATGTGCAGCTTTGTCAAAATAAACGCATGTGCTTCTCTTTGCTTTAGCATTTATTTTTTGTACCCATTTTTCAACCTGATCCCACCATGGGCAACAAATGTGCTGATTAACTTTGATGAGCTTTGATACCAGCAAAGAGGGGTCCAAAATCAGAGGAAAAATTAGAGTAATAGAGAAAAGATGTATAATTAAGACCAAAAGGATTCAAAAAAGGGTTAGACATTTAAATTCGCAATGAGAACATGAGACAACTTTTGAATAGAAGGAATGTAAACTCACATGCGGCCACATATGTCTATGAATGGGGAAAATAATAACTAGCTGTTTCAGAGTAAATCTCAAAGTGATTTACAAAGGGGGTCAAAATCATTATCCCCATTTCACAGGTGACAAAACTGAGGCACAAAGAGGTGAAGTGACCTATCCAGGGTCACCCGGAAGATTAGTGGCAGAGACAGGAATGAAACCAGGATCTCCTGAGTCCCAGTCCAATGTGCTATCCACTAGTGGAGCCAACAAACAATGACAAAATATTTAAAGAAACCTACAAAAAATGCCTTCTGCTGCTTTTCAAAATAGATTGGATTTCAGAAACCCAATTTGGTATTGGTCATTATGAAAAACTGAACATTAAATATACATTTCCAGAGATAAATGAGTCATTCTAAATGGAAAAGGTAATGCTGCAGTTCCTAATTAAGATGGTATAAATGGTTCTCTGGATGACTTTTTATTTATGCCAAACTGTGGACTGATTATGTGTAAATGAAGTTTTTAATATCACTGAAACAGTAAATGTATTTCTACTCTCCATATGTCAAAGCTGTAAGACAACTGGAATGGCTTTCTAGAAACCTCGTTTTCTGACAGGCCATGCCCATTTTTTTATTGTTTGTACAACCCAGCTCAAACTTTCCCTTGCTGAGACACTCCTTGTCTGTAACAGAAATCAGCTGCTGCTGAAACTCATTCCCTAATGATCTCATGACACAGACACCATGATTTCCAGCTGAACCTTGGTGTGAGTAATAGAACTCAGAATCATCTGCACCAAAACGACAGACCTCTCCCACATTAGCTGCCTGCTGGAGAGGTGAAAGCCTGTAAAAGTATACGGATCAGATTCTAATACCTTTACACATGTCTGGTAGCAATGTATAAGTAGTTCAACTGAAGTCAATGCCAGTGCCTCTGGAGTAAGATGCTACCCAGTGTGAATAAGGTAGCCAAATCTGCCCCATTGTGTTTAACAAACCTCAACTTCAGTTTGTGACATTAAAACATTTGGGGTCACAAAACCTGAACTCAACAGAGTTTGTTCTTAGTACCAACATGTGAGAGCCTGATCCTGCACCATTGATGTCAGTAGGAGTTTTGCCATAGATATTGATGAAGCCCCCAAGTGAAGAAGAGGTATTGTTGCTCAATGTGCAGTACAATCCCAAACCTGTTCCTGGACATTTTTGATAACCTGATTACATTTGCTGAACACTAATAGGCATCTGTTCTGAGACCTTTTAAAGGAGTCTCACTACCTAATTGTGTGTTTATGTTCACCTGCATCAGGCTTATGAGAATATTGCCATTTGTCTACGTTTAGTTCACACTTATAATGCACCTGGAAAGACATAGCCCACATTTTCCTTGACAGTAAACTAATACTTTTAATAAAGATACAGGGCCAGATTATCAGATGGTGTAAATTTGTACAGGGCCAGATTTTCCAAGGTATTTAGGTGCCTAAAGATGCAGATAAGCACCTATTGGGATTTTCAAGAGAGCTGAGCAGGATGTGCATCTAAATAACTTTGAAAATATTGCCTATAGTTTACAAAGTAAGTGGAGCAATACCAATTTACATGAGCTGAGAATCCCATCGTTGGAATGAAAAAATTAACATTTCATATGCAAAACCAGATGGTGAATCTGGAAATATCTTCAGTGCGCCAGATATTGAGCCTGATCCTGAGAGTGCTGAATGTCAACCTCTCCCACTGATTTCACTGGAAGTCATGGATATTCAGAGCTAGCCAAGAGCAGGCCAATTCGATAGTTAATTGTTGTACAGAATAACTCTAATTTGTGTTATGAGAAACGCTCCCCTTTGAAAGAAGAATGAAGAGGCAAGGCAAAACCAGACAGCTTTAAGCAGAATTCCTGGTTTCCTGTTGAACGGTGGCAGGGAAAACCAGCTACTGGAATCACCTGATGGCTTTTTGATAAGAGAGAGAGGTGTAACAGATTTCATCACTTTGGCGGTATGTGGCCAATTTATCAATCTTTCTTTCATTGCTTTGTCATAAGAGCTCAATGATATAAGCTCACACACATTGTGCTGTAGGAAATGCATATACCAGCTTGTCATATATGCAACTAAGCAAAACTGTTTAAAACAGCTTTGGCCAAAAAAAAAAAAAAAAAAAAAAAAGGATAGCTTCCTTTTTAATAAAATGTATTTGTTTATAGAATTAACATGGGCTTTTTAGTGGAAAAGGCTATTTTGTCCATTTATTTGATTATTGTAGCAATAATAGATTGATACTTTGCATGCACATAGTGTTCTTTTGCTGAGGATCTCAAAGTGTTTTAGTAGCACTCATTTATTAAGTCTCACAATGCACTTGTATGCTATGTAAATTTTATTATGCCTAGTTTGCAGAAAGATAATCAAGGTGACACAGCAAATCAGTCACAGAGCTCAAAGAAGAACCCAGGAATCTAGACCTCCAGTCCCCTAATCTAGCCACATGAACTAGAGATCTCTAGTAGAAAGGGTTCAGTGTACTATAGTCTCCATTTAAGAGTTCAACATTTTTATTAACATTTGCCTCCTGAGGTATCACCAATGGAACCTGAGATATCACAGTTAATTCTCATTCCAAATATAGGGAAACATGGATTTCAACATTTTAAGTTGTGCATGCTGTTAGACTGGGTAAGAATGTGATATCACTTAACGTCCTACTTCCCTCTTAATGTCTCTTACCCACTTCGTTCATCATGTCTTAAACAAATGGTAAGCTCTTCTGAGCAGGGGCCATGATTGTGTGTGTGTTTGTATAGTACCTAAAACAGTACTGCCCAAATACTTCAATGGATCCACTCAAACCCACCAGCCTCCTGTCCCCTGAATAATGTCATGTATGGCCACCATCAGAGGTGAGATCCACATTGCACAGAGAGTGCATGCTTCCTCTAACCATGCCTTTGTGACCATAGAAGACCAAGCTAGATTTGTCCTATAAGTATTCCAATAGCACCATAAATGTACAAGGCAATTTACAAGTCCCAGAATAAGGCGCAGTCCCTGCCCTGAAAATCTTACAGTCTGAGGGGCAACCTACAATACTCACTGAGACAAAACTCCACTTGACTTGGCTCCAACTGTCTAATTGCTTAGCCTTGCATAATGAAACAAAGCTGAGGATGATCATCATCCAGTTCTAATTTAGCATAGTGCTATAGGTCAAGTCAGTGGGCTCACACGAATGCAACTAAGAGCAGAATATGGACTTCTGTGTTCCAATGATGTGAAGCCACAGTTCTTTTAAGTTAACAGACTTTAAGACCACAGATACTACTATGATCATCTAAGTCTGACCTCTGTTATAGCATAGATCAAAGCATTTCATAATTCCTGCAGTGGAGAGAATTTTTCTTTCTTACTATCAAAGTCAATACTATCAGGCTGAAAAACTTGTAGTTCTAGACATGGAGGTAATGGGGCTTAGTTTGTTATTTATTCAATTATGTCCTAGAGAAGCAGTGTGAGTAGAGGCATAGGAATCAGTTTTATCTTTTCAAATCTCCCTCAATTGTCTTATTATAGCAGTGTTTATGATCTGGCCCATATTTATTGCATTCTTCACTAGTGTAGCCTTGCATTCCTTACTTGATGTCTGCCATGTGTTGGTCATTTCTTGAAATACATAGTTATAGTTTCTTTTCTCCACAGTTGGACAATTAGCTGATACAATGTAGGCAGTTTTAGAAACATCAATTCAAACCATCAATAATAAAGGTAAGGTGCTGATAAAATAACAGTATCAAGAGGAAGACGTGAGTGATAGATTTTGCCTATCAATACAATCACAGTAAGAGACAGTAAACAAGCAAGTTCGGCAAGGTTCTTAAGATGACAGCAGGTCCTCTAAATTATTTTCTGGATTTTTTTTAAAATGAAAAGTGACTTATGTCTGACATGAAGGGGGGAGAAAATCCAAAACAAAGAAATTTTATTTGTTTTTTTCCCCAGATGTGAAGTGAGCAAAAAAGCAAACTTCACTGATTGTGGGTCCAGAGTCTTCATAGACTTATTACTGGTCAACACCTGTACTTCCACTGTTTTGTGTCTGCTGCATGAAAGCAGGTCTGTTCAATATCTGAGCAGGTAATATGAAGGCTATGCCTGAAGCCACTGCTTTCTGTTTGTGCAGGCAAGAGGTACAAAGCGAACATTAAGCAGGCACTCTGCTGTATACCTGATCGGTGTCTGCTTCATGTCTGTAGTTCTCATATTTGTTTTATACCTGTTCCAGGGGCCGTTTTTTTTTTGTTCTCTCTTTCTCTCCCCTCCCCCTCAGGAGGGGTAAAACTGTGGGGGTGGGGGAAGACTGTCATCTTTGGAGAGGTTTGGGTAAACCAAAGGAGAAGCAAAGCTGAGCAGTTCTCTCAACTGCACTGTGATCAAGATGCACTTTAAACCAACCCCCCACAGACTTTGAGAGACTACAGTTGAGCTACACAACCCCAGAATGACTATTGCCAGTGTTATTAAGATCCTAGGAAATTAATACAATTCTAGCATGGGGTGGGGGGAGTTATGTTTCTTTGCATGTATCTTTCCTGTTATTGATATTTATTTTGTGTGCTAGGCATCTTACCAACAAATCTCTCTCTCCCAAAGAGTTTACAATCTAAGGGCTAGATTCTGCTTTTAAGTGGTACATAAGAGACAACTCTAAGGCACAATCCCCCTCTCTGCTTCCACTGCATTCCAAGAGGAGACATAGGGAGGGGCGATAGGTGCAAGCCAGTAGCTATTTACTACTCTGTTTAAAATTACTATCCTCCCTGCCCCCCACACACCACCCTTATGTCTCCTTCTCCCTGTAAAACTCAGTTCTACTCCAGTGTCTACAAGGAATTAGCCCTCTAGTTAAGGCTAGCAGAGGGGCAGCTGGGGATGGAAGACCTTTATTATTTCAAGGAGTTATATATACAGATTGATTGTATGTTCTTATCCCTCGTCCCCTCCCTCTCTGCACTTTATATGCCACTTGTCTTCTTAGACTGTCAGCTGTATGGTTGAGAGGTTTCATCCTTACATATGTATGGACAGAACCAAGCACATTATGGGAGTTGCTGGGAAAACAATCATGATATTGGTAACAAAGATGCAGTGTCAGTCATTCTAGTTACCAGTAATATGTCATTTTCTCTCAAGTTCTCTATGGAAGTAAACAGTAAGAGACCCTATGTCCCAAATAATTTAAACAGCCTGATTCTCATTTGCACAAAGGCCCTCGTTTTTGCCGGTCATGTACAGTAAAGGGCCCCTAAAGGGGACAAAAATATTTATGCCCATTTTAAGGAGCTTTTACACTACCAGAGTGGTCTAAAGGGGCCTTTGTGTAAATGAGAATCAGGTCCAAAAATTTGAGGTTTTCCTCAGACTATGGGAGACTGAATGAACTGTAGAGGGAAGAAGAAATAGGAAAAGGAGATTGACTATTGTCCTGAGGTAAAATTTTCAGAAGCTCCTAACTTGTTTTCAGAAGTGACTTAGGAATTTAGGAACTGAAAACCCATTTACTTTCATTGAGTCTTAAGGCTTAAAATAACTCAGGTGCTTCTGAAATGTTTACACAGTGATTTTTAGTTTGATAACTTTTTAAATCCAAATTTAAAACTTTTGTAATGGTGGTTAGGAGTGTGATTATTTATGACACTTTTATACCGGCAAAAGCCCTAGTGTAGACTCAGCTTATATCAGCAAAAAAGTGTTTTTGACTTGATACCTTACTTTGTTCAGGCATCTGGTATAAACTATAAACCAGCAAAAGCAGCCTTTTGTCAGTATCAGGTGCACTAGGAGGGTTTGCTGGTATACCTATACTGCCAAGCCTTTGCCAGTGTAGAGTAGGGCTAAGCGATGTTAGCAGTTTGTGAAATGGGGCACATTAATGCTGCACTAGATACTGAAATCCTTTAGTCAACACAATGGGTACAGCACTGCCTCTATCAGGGCAAGTTTTCTTTCCTATGTGCCTCATCACCCACTTAGAGGAAGTGGGAAATCTCCTTGCCCCTTCAGTTCTCTGCTGAGATGTCCCCAAAGGGTACAATTCAATAATAACAATGCTGGTGGTTTTTATGTCGTCACTACCTCTATATGGGGGGATGGGAGCGGGGGTGAACACCAAGCAGCAAGCAATTTTGGTCACTACTCACTTAGGCTGGATTTGAACCAGTGACTAGGCACTGTAAGGCTGCATTCATTATCAATCTCCTATGCCATCCTATACCCAGAATGCAGATTTTTACAGTAATTCAGCATAATGAGAAGTGTCTTGTATAGGATATTAACCAGACAGGCACTCTGTTGGTTGTTCTAAGGATATTTTTTACTATTCCTGATGCACAGTGAATGGGTTTCCCAGACTTGTCAGTTAAATTATTTTCTAAATGTGTTCTTGTGCTGTATGTCAGATCAATGCAATAATGGTGATGATGTTCCAGCTATTTTTTTTTAAAGTTATGAATTCCAGCACTTCAGAATCCTCTGGATTTCAGTTAAAACAGACATTGTCAAGATTATCCAGAGGATCAATCCACAGTAAAGAAAGATTATAAAATGAGTAATGTTTCCATTGTGTTTTTGTCACAAGACAATACCATACTTCAGAAATGCAGAAAATATTAACTCCACTTGATCAGATGATTGGGCCTTCTTGGAAATCAGCCTTAGAGACACTCACAGAGAATACCAGGAAAATAATATAAATGTGGCAGTTTGTAAATTCCAGATTACAATCATGCTAAAAAAACCAAAAAAACATTGGGCCAAATTCTCTCATCAGTTGCATATGTGTAATCCCACGGAAATCAATAATGTTGCACACGAATAACTGAGGAAGACTTTGGCCCAGGATACGGAAAATATTGATAGAAAATGATGAATTAATTTAATTTGGCTTGGATATGAGTAGTAGCTTGTGGAATGAAAAGTGGCTGAAGGACTGCAAACAAAAGCATAAGACAAAACACTGACGCATGGAGTTGTGGGGAGGTCTCTCTCTAGCGAGGTATTGCAGGGTTCTGATTCAGTCTGGTTTTCATTAACATCTTCACTAATGATCTAGAAGGAGTAAGCAGCATGTTAATGCAATTCCCATATGATACAAAATAGGGTGGAGTTGTGAATACCAGTGGTGAAAGAGGAATACAAAGAGACCCAAGTACTGTTCAAGATTTCCATTGACTTCACCACTCTTCGGATCAGGCCCTTGGAGAGATTAGTCTCGGGCAGAAAATTACAAAATGATATTCAGCAAGGAAAAATGTAAACAAATGCATCTTAAAAAAGATTATCCAAGGCCCAATAATCAGTGGGAAGGAGAATCATGGAGAGCAGTAACATTAAACAAATAAAACATAAGTTTGCAGTGCATTACTGAAGGAAAAACGGTTAATGAAATTTTGAACATTAAAGGGAGGTAATAGTCTCTCTTCTGCAAATGGGACTGGTGTCACTAGGCCTTAAAGACATTCTGGAGAATTACCAGGAAGAGCAACAAAAATAGTAAGGGAACTGGAGAGACCAATTTAAGAAGAAAGATTAAAAGCATCTATATATAGTGCAGTTACACCAGACTTGTGTAGATGTATATTACACCTAATTATAACTACAAGGGAAAGGAAGAGAGACGTAGTCCAAAAATAATATGAAGAGTGTAAATACCCAGGAGAGAGAGGAGTAATTTAGCATAAGGCATAATTAGGAGTAATGGGATGAAATTAAGAAAGGAAAAATATTCCCCTGGAAAATATTTGCATCCTTCTACAACACCCTGATGGTAATTACCATCAAAAATGAACTGAAACAGATCCAGCCTTTAATATAGAGGAGGTAGGCAAGTTGGTCTTTTGGTAGACACACCTTCTAGACAGATTCCAGTTTTCTGGTCACACGCACATAGAAGTTCACAGAAAACCTTTGAGTGTTTTTAATAAAATCTCCACCTATTATAAGGCCACCATTCAACAACTTCCTAACAAAGAGTACTATTCATTCCAAATAATTACAACAAGCTGCAATAAAATGCATACTGATACTCATAAAAGAAAGACGTAAAATGAGGCTAAAGACAATACAAAAAAATAAAAGAGATTGTCAAATTCAAGCTGTGATTTGTTCTCTCTCTTGATCTGTTTGTGAATCCCTGGGCACAAGCCAATACCCTGTTTATAACACACACAAAATACTGACAAATAGCAACAGTTAGAGCTACTACCATATTTCACAGCACCGGAAACATATATTGTCTTTCTCCCTGCCCAATATACCGATACATGTACAGAATAATTCTTCCTTAGCCAATCACACACCTAATTATGACATACACTGTTGTTGCAATAACATCTGATTGTAATGGTAACAGATAATGATTAGGGCTGTCGATTAATCGTAGTTAACTCACATGATTAACTCAAAAAATTAATCATGATTAAAAAAATTAATCATGATTAATCGCAGGTTTAATCACACTGTTAAACAATAAAATACCAATTGAAATTTATTAAATATTTTGGATGTTTTTCTACATTTTCAAATATTTGATTTCAATATACAAACAGAATACAAAGTGTATAGTGCTCACTTTATATTATTATTTTTGATTACAAATATTTGCACTTTAAAAATGATAAACAAAAGAAATAGTATTTTTCAATTCACCTCATACAAGTACTGTAGTGCAATCTCTTTAACCTGAAAGTGCAACTTACAAATGTAGATTTTTTTGTTACATAACTGCACTCAAAAACAAAACAATGCAAAACTTAAGAGCTCAGTCCTACTTCTTGTTCAGCCAATCACTAAGACAAACAAGTTTGTTTACATTTACGGGATATAATGCTGCCTGCTTCTTATTTACAATGTCACCTGAAAGTGAGAACAGGTGTTCGCATGGCACTGTTGTGGCCGGCATTGCTAGGTATTTATGTGCCAGATATGCTAAACATTCGTGTGTCCCTTCACGCTTTGGACACCATTCCAGAGGACATGCTTCCATGCTGATGACGCTCATTAAAAAAATAATGCATTAATTAAATTTGTGACAGAACTCCTTGGGGGAGAACTGTATGTCTCCTGTTCTGTTTTACCCACATTCTGCCATATATTTCATGTTATAGCAGTCTCGGATGATGACCCAGCACATGCTTGTTTTAAGAACATTTTCACTGCAGATTTGACAAAATGCAAAGAAGGTACCCATATGAGATTTCTAAAGATAGCTACAGCACTTGACCAAAGATTTAAGAATCTAAAGTGCCTTCCAAAATCTGATCGGGACGGAGCGTGGAGTATGTTTTCAGAAGTCTTAAAAGAGCAACACTCCGATGCGGAAACTATAGAACCCGAACCACCAAAAAAGAAAATCAACCTTTTGTTGATGGCATCTGACTCAGATGATGAAAATGAACGTGTGTCAGTCCGCACTGCTTTGAATCATTATCAAGCAGAACTTATCAGCATGGAAGCATGTCCTCTGGAATGGTGGGCGAAGCATGAACGGACATATGAATCTTTAGCACATATGGCACGTAAATATCTTGCCACACTGGCTACAACAATGCCACATGAACGCCTGTTCTCACTTTCAGGTGACATTGTAAACAAGAAGCGGGCAGCATTATCTCCTGCAAATGTAAACAAACTTGTTTGTCTTAGTGATTGGCTGAACAAGAAGTAGGACTGAGTGGACGTGTAGGCTCTAAAGTTTTACATTGCTTTATTTTTTTGAGTGCAGTTATTTTTTTGTACATAATTCTACATTTGTAAGTTCAACTTTCATGATAAAGAGACTGCACTACAGTACCTGTATTAAGTGAATTGAAAAATACTATTTCTTTTCTTTTTTACAGTGCAAATATTTTTAATTAAAAATAAATATAAAGTGAGCACTGTATAGTTTGTATTCTGTATTCTAATTGAAATCAATATATTTGAAAATGTAGAAAACAAAAAATATTTAGATAAATGGTATTCTATTATTGTTTAACAGAGCGATTAATCATGATTACTTTTTTTTAATTGCTTGACATTAAAAGCCCTAATAATGATATAATACCAACTATCTACTGCTAGATAATGATTCCTGTCTTTGTAGGTACTCCAATCATCCCCACCAGCATAGTATCTATGAGCCTCACAAACATTAACAAAATTATCCCCATAATTTCCTGCGTGGTAGAGAAGCATCATTATAATCATTTCTAGGATGGGAAACAGAGGCACAGATTTACAAAATTATTTAGGCACCTAAAGATACCAATTGGTGCCTCATAGAATTTACAGTCAATAGAAGTTCAACGCCTAACTTATTCTGATATTTTTGTAAATCCTACTAGATGCCAAACTGCATCATTAGGCATTTGAAAATTTGGCCCTTGGTGACTGGCGAAGCTCATACCAGAAGTTTATGGGAGAGCAGGAACTGAACCTAGCAGATATGTAGGTAGGTAAGGAGTCACTGCTCTATAAGATCACACTAAATATCAAAGAGTGTTGAGCATGTTACACACGGGTCTTCAGGTGATGTAGATCAACTTAGCTCCATTGTCTGCATCAGCTGAGAATCTGGCCCAGCATGTTTACAACCATCTTACTCCTTATGTAGGGCCTGATTCAAAGGGGGCTCTTAAGCATGTGCTTAACTTTAATTTTAAGCAAATGCTTGAGTCCTTTGCTGAATGGGAGCCCAAGACCATTCGCAATTTCTAATTACAGAAACTGACGGCAGCACCAAAACAATGTAAACATAATTTTCAAATCAAAAGTTTGCTATCCCATTCCTTTTTAGATCATTCTACATGTGCAGGAAACAAAATATGTCTGGGGGGTGAAATGTGTTTTGGAAACTTCTAATTCCCTCCAACTTCAAATGGAATCTGTTTTAAAAAATATAAACATATTTAAAGGTATAAAGATATAAGGGGGAGATTAGAAAGTCCAGCTTGGGTCTGAGTCCAACCTCTCTTACATTTCTGTAAATCAGGAGCAATTCCAATGAAGTTTAGTTATTGGGAAACCCATTGTAAGCAAGATCGGAATCAGAGTCCTGTTTTTTTCCCTTTAAACAACTATATAGTTGCTGAAATGCTGGGCCTAATCATCGTTTACACTAATGATTAACACTTAGGCTTTATATAGCTCTGGCAGTCTCAAGTTGCCTTAAAGTGGGCATAGAGTAACTGTAAATGTAACTTAAGGTTCCTTTACATTGCCAGAGTGGTGCTTAATGTAACTGAGAGTTAGGCCCAATGTGGTAATAGGGGCCAAATGAGTACCTAAATAGACAAACATCGTCAGACAAGATTAGGTACTTCAGAAAAGGGGTGAAGTGACAGGAACAAGCAGGCTGTGTTAACCCAGTGAGGATTCTATCAAAACAGAACTCCCTAACTCTGTTCATCAGGATTGTTGGCATATGGGTATACTACACAATCAAACAAAAACGTGTTAAAAGAATGTTATTTAGGTTACAAAGTCACACAGTCAAAAGTTAGGAAATGCCAGATTTATAGCTGCCCATGCAACCTTAATTCTGCTTCCTTTTGCATTCATCCTGTTGACAGACTGAGGCAGGGGTCCTGTGGAAAAAATAATATGGCATCATGTAGTTAAAGCCTTTACACCATAATGCACGAGGGGGCAGAATTAAGGTTGCTTGGGGAACAATGGATGTGTGAGATCTTGTCAGAGAAATGGCCACAAGAATATTTTATAATGGAAAATGTTAGGAGACCTAAGGATAGGGGCTGCTATCATTACTGTGCAAAGGATCTGAATGAATAATTTAGAACAGTCATTAAATGAATTTAGTCTCTTTTTCACTCAGAATATCTATGAGAAGATCATGATTTCCTTGAATTATTTGCTACTCTGTTTTATTCTATGAATTCACAATTTGAGTTGTGTTATTAGGTTCTGATAAGATGAACAGTCATGTGGTATTCGTAGGAGTGCACTCACTACAGATGAGCCTCGTGGCTGGGCATGAGGTAGCAGCTCTTTCATCTTTCACGCCCACTGCTACTGTTCACTCTAGTTCCCCTCTTCTTGCAATTCAGCCCTCTGGCCAGGTCACATTTTAGTCCTATCCCTTTTGGGGTAACAAGAGTCCAACCAAATAATAGTCCTAATCCTTATGTCTGGTCTTTGGCTCTCAACTCTGGGCCTCCATCATCCCTGTAAACCCTCACTCAGGGCTTTCAGTCATCTTTACCCTCTTCTATGGGCTCCACACAACCTTCCCCAGTGGCTGGTAGGGAAACCAGGTGCTCCCACTACACTGGGTTCCAGTCCAGGGATCCTATAAGCAGCAGCCAAGGTGTGTTCCACCAGACTCCCTGCTGCTGCCTTCCTGGACTACTACTTACTGTAGAGTTCCCCCCCAGGCCTTCTGTCCAGCCCTTTTCCGGGCTCTTGTAATGAGCAATGCCTCACAGCGGTTCTCCCTGGAGGTCTGATTCCTGCCCTAGGCTGTGTTTCCAGTCCATCACAACCCTCATATCAGGACTCCTGAGAACTAGCTCCCTCCAATGTTCCACTCTCCAGGCTCCCCCACCTGCAAGTCCTACCCCTGCCATGCTCCTCCAGGATCATCCTCCTGCTCTTGGGGTCAGCCTCTCCCCCCTAGTTGGCCTTTACCTCAGGGCCCCTCATGAGACTTCTAAGTAGCAAAGTATCCCAGCTCTGGCCAGTTCCATCACAACATTCTTTGCATCAGCTCCTGATGCTCCTTCCTGCGCTTGTGCTATCTACCACCAAGAGGATGGCTGTGGAGTTCTTCCTTCTCTCCTGCAGCCGCCGTTGTCTTCTCCTCCTCCTCCTCCTCCTCCTCCTTCTTCAGTTTTGTGGCATAGCAGACTCACTTCCTGAATCTATGACTTCCATGCACTGTACTTTGTGTCTTTTTCATGACTTGGAGTCTCACACTTTTCCCGGTATTCTTAAAGAATTGGGCCCTATTTTCCTTGTATTCTCAAACGATGTCAGGAAAATTTTTGTTACTTTAAGACCTCTGAGTTTTTTTATATAAACACCTCCTTTCACTGGTACAGTCCTTACAATCCCAAAGGATATGATCTGTCATTTCCTGGACCTTACATGTTACTCATAATCCATCTTTTTGCATGTTAATTAGAAATAAATTGCTATTTAATCCCAAATGCCCTGTTACAATTCTAACTAGAGCCACTTCACTCTTCCTTTCAGAGCTTTGGATTATATATATCAACATTGTCAATTGTTGGGCATATTTCTTAGAATTTTCCCCCCATTTGTTTCGTTTGCCCATAGTTCTTGCCATTCTTTCCTGAGCTCATTTTTGATTAGGTGTTTAAATTCCAGTTTGCGTAAGGAGATTCCTAGATCAACTTGTTCATGATTAATAGCACTTTTGGCCTATTTGTCAGCCCTCTTCTGTTCCATACTTCCTGCCTTTATAGCACTTCCCCACTCTTCTCCAGCTGGGCCCCATATTTAATTATGCCTGGCCAACACTCTGGTGCAACCAGGCGGGTTAATTGGCCTCTCAGGTCCATATTAACCCTGTCAGTGCCTGGAGAGGGTGTACACCCCTTCACAGTATTGTTTCTGTTCCCTGATTGCTTGTGCATGTAAGCACTACTGAGACAGATATTCGCTCATGCTATTTAAGAATTAGATTACTTGCCAATACTCACTTACCATGGAAAGTGAGGCTACCATAATTTGGTAACTTGAATGTACACGAAAAGTGAGGACAAAGGGGCAAAGTAAGGACACTCTAGAAGTGAATTCATTTTTTAAAAATTCAGCAGATATTATTGGAAGTACCATGGTGTTCAGCATGATATAAATACTTAGATTAGATACACAAACAGGAAGAAATTTATTCCAAGATTAGAATTGGGCCTACCATGTAACAAATTAATGTTTTATTATATCTGAATGATTAAACATCACTATCAGCCAGAGCTATAAAAATGGGAATTTCTTCTCTGCAGCCAAACATAGATTTGTTTTCTCCATTATATCAGATTGTTGCACGATAACTTGTTTGCTTGTCTCCAATTCGCCCACATGTCAGTATTTAACAAGTAACTCAGGCATTGTCTCTTTCTGAAATAATCATTCCAACACCTCAAGGGAAATCCTGCTGCATACGACACTGAGTTGCAGATCACCTGTGTTCATTAAAGAGCCAATGGCATTTTTCACTGACAGGTTGTTAATCCTGATGTCTTTAGTATTCTGGGAGATTACATTCGAACTTCCTAAAAATGATCCTGCATTTTCAACCAGACACAGTACTAGTCCTTCTTTCCTGTTCAAAACTCTTTATATAATGATCCGGTACACTGTCAGATAGATGCTGCTTTCCATTTGAGAGGGGCATTTAACTAGGGATTCCTGCAGAGTATGTTGTCCCACTAGGAAGGAACAAGTCTCTCCCCTACTCAATGGCATTCAACCTTCATTGTAGGAAAATTTAGGCCTTATCCATGTGCAAAAATAGTTTTTAGTATTTATTTTAACTAAAATTGGTTTTTAAATCAATTTCATTAAGTCACTGTGGAGAACTGGTTTATATCAGGTTTAAAATGACCCAATTAAGCTGAATGGTACGAACCAATTGTAAGTGGGGGTAGGAGATTTGCACTGGTTTAACTAAATCAATTTTTTAAATGATTTTTATGTAAAGGGGTGCAATTTTTATGCATAGATAAAGACATAAGTTAGTCAGAGTGAAATTATTCTTCCATTCTTATAATTTTTGCATTGAGTTCAGTGGGAGCAGGTCCATGAAGTATATAGAGAGTTTATTGAGGGCTTTGAAATCTTTCAGAATATGTTATTTTGTAGGCCTCAAACCTTCTCCAACCATCTTTCTCCACTTCTAGTGTATGTGCAGGAAGGGGTGCGGGGTCTGGGAGGGATTTTGGGTGCAGAAGGGGGATTCTGATCTGGGGTGGGGGGTTGGGGTGCAGGGGGGGTGCAAGGTGCAGGCTCCGGCCGGGAGGCACTGACCACAGGTGGCTCCCAGCCGGCGGCACAGAAGGGCTCAGGCAGGCTGTCTGCATTCTGTGGCCCCATGCTGCTCCTGGAAGCGACTGGCTGCTGGCACGTCTCTGTGGCCCCTGGGGGTGGGGTACAGCGTGTCTCTGTGTGCTGCCCACACCCACAACTGCCACCCCCATAGCTCCCATTGGCTGGTTCCTGACCAATGGGTGCTGCGGGGACGGTGCTGGAGGTGGGGGCAGCACGCAGAGCCGCCGCCTACCCCCCCACCCCCCGCCAGGGGCCACAGAGACATGCTAGCAGCCGGCCGCTTCTGGGAGCGGTGTGGGGCCATGCATGCAGGCAGCCTGCCTGAGCGCCCTGCTGCGCCATGGGACTTTTAACAGCCCGGAGTTGGAGATCGCTGCCTGTGATTTATTTTTGCAGGGCCCTCCTTGAGCTGGGGCCCTGGGCTGCAGCCCCTAAAGCCCCTGCCTTAATCCGGCCCTGTTGTCCATATGAAGGAGGCTCACTATATGTTCTACCCAGGAACAAAAACAATCTCTCTGCCTCACCCTTCATTTCACTGCTATTTTGTGTAGATTGAAAGTTTAGAGGAAATCATTCACAAAGACAATGGAAGAGCCTCTGAAGTTCTGAGTGGGGAAGGCCTGTGCAAAGATATGGGTTGCACAGCAATTCTTAAAAGGGTCATGACTTGATTTAGATCTTCAATTGCATAACACAACTAGAATTTAAGGTTCTGGGATCTCAAGCCTCTTTCTGAACTTCATTATTTGTTATATATTCTGTATGCCAGCGAATTTAGAAAATACTATAAAAGTTTAATGCATTTGTGATATTAGCCCATTCATAATAAATATTACGGGGGGAAATATTCTGTAGATGATTTAGCGCGATCTGTTTTGCTGCCAAGCAAACTGGAAGGGGCGGGGGGGGAGGGTTGCACACAATTCCATTAATACATAACATGGTTTACTTCATGATTTATAACTTAGCTCTCTGCATCGGAATATATTAAATGTAGTTAAAATAAATAAAACTATAAAACAATTAAGGAGATTTGTGCTCACTGATTTGTTCCTGTTTATGAATATACAGTGTTAATATAAACAGACAGGGGGTCCTCACTTTACCCTTTTATCGTTTCCAAATGTTGTTATAAGATGGTAACCCCACTGAAAACAAACAAAAGAGTGTGTCATGTAAATGTAACGTCACTCTAATGTTGCAGTAGGTCACATTAGCTTTGATAAATGTGGCATTTTCAACTATTACTTTTGCTGGAAAATTCTGTTTGCAAATGTCACAAAAACACAAGCGACAAAAATCCTTGTGTTGAAAAGAAGCAGAAAAGATATTCACTGTTCACTTTACATACGTCACAAGACTTTGGTATCATAAGTATTTTCAGGATTTCAGTTCATAAAACAATTCTTTGGCCTGTTTTCACTTACATTCATGTGTCCTTTTTACAAACAGGAGGCATTTGATCCACTGAGACTATCATTTGACTGCACTTCATACCGTTCTCCTTTTGTAAGATGCAGAAATATGTACATACCATTCTCTTATTATTTCCCACTGCCCAGTTTGCACAATTCTAGGGTTGTTTCAGTGTAGACAGCTAGGAGAAAGGTTGTAAGAGATAGTATACATATTTATTATACTAAGTTGAAATTGGAATACTGTACAGGAATTTCTAGTAGAAAGTTCAATTGATTAAATCTTGAAGTGTTAGCTAAGGCCTGGATGTATAAAAGAAGTTAGGCACTGTGAAAATGAGCATCACAGTATGTAACTTTAGGCACTTAGAAAGTTACTGCAATTCACAAAGTCTGAGTTCAGTGCCTCGGTTCCTTATACAATGAATGGGGAGAGATGTGGCCTCCACAGACCGTGATTCACAAAAGTCAACATACTAGGCAGGGATTCACCTGAACTAGCCAATGGGAGATGCTGACAAGAGCGGTGTGTGCAAAGCCCTGCCCCTGTCATGAAGACAGCATCTAAGTCCATGCTGCAGGAAGGTGCCTATCTCCATTAGCCATTCTTAGCTGTCATCCCTGTCCTGGAGTTAGGCATCTATGCTGTTTCTTGCTCTCTAACCCAAATAACTCTTCAGGTATTTATCCAGACTGCAACAGCTTCACTAGGTAAGACAGAGAGCCCCCTCTCATCAGAATATCCCATTACTCAGTGGTTACAGCATTTACCTGAGAAGCATCAAATCCCTGTTCAAATCCCTTCCCCTGTGGAGGTGGAACTTGAACTGGGGGTTTCCTACATGAATACCCTAACCACTGGGCTAGCACTTAATGCCTCCTCCCCTACTTCCAGCTTGTTTGTGTGGACTCACCTGAGAGAACCAATTCAGTGGGCATGCTCAGAGGGCACCTACCAGATCAGGCCTTGTATGTGAGTTAGGAGGCTGAACTCCTGTCTTTCTCTGGTTTGTGAATCATTTTGGGGGTTAGATAGGCATCCAGATGCCTAGAGTAAGGCAGCAGTGAGCATGCTCAAAGGCAGAAACATAGGTGCCTAGGGAACTTTTTTCTGCAAAATTTTAGGTGCGAAGTGAATGTAGGCACCTACAGGGTTTAGTGGCAGTTTTGTCCGTGTCAGTGGTCCTGAAACTGGGAGTTAGGTGCATAAAACAGAGATTTAGGCACTTAACTCCTGTGCATCCAGGCCTAACCTCCTACCATGAAGTGGCAACAAAGGGCTCAATCCTCCATGTACTCTGAAGTCAATGGTTGCAGGATGGGCCAAAGATTGGGAAAATAAGAAAACAAGGCATTACTAGCAATCCTAGACCCTCACTAGCCACCAGGAACCAGGAGTTCTAACTGTGGCCCTGACACTCCCTTTAGTGACTTGGCCAAGGATTTAGGGCTTGGCTACATGAACAAAGACTGTGGCAAACTGGGATGTGAATGTACCCTAACTAGCCTGCTGCAGTGTGTGCCCTCCTGATGAGCTTGAGCAGTTCATTAATGCACTTTGAGCTAGTCCCATTTCAAAGAGAACTAGATCAAATCACTCTGAAGAACGGTTAACACATGCGAGCAGGGTGCACATGGACAGTAAGACCGCAGAAGGCTAGTGCAGAATAGATTCACATCAGCCTGCCATGGCCTAATTGTTCATGTAGACAAGCCCTTAGCTGCTTCAAGTTTCCACATATATAAAAAGGAGATAAGTCATACTTACCTGTGGTATCTACAGTACTGTATCTTGAAGGGTATTGTGAGGATTAATTAATAATTGTAAAATACTTTAAAAGTGAAAAGCAATGGTTATACAATATATACTGCTATTATAGTAGACATGCCAAGGGTTCCTAAGTAGCCCAATGAAAGCTGGTCAGGTGATCTCTCAAGATCATTTACATGGGTCACAGTGGGAAGGCACTCTTTAGTATAGAACACTACCTCAATGCTTCATTAAAATCAATACATTACAGAGCTTACTCAAGCAACAAATGGGCCTTATAAATGCCCCCTAAGGTCTCATGATTGGATCTTCTTTTGCTTTGTTTCACAATAGGACTAATGTTCATGGAGTTGTAATAGCATGTAATAAGCAGCTTTCGATATTAGTAAACCTTTGACCACAGAAGCCATGTATTACCTTATGTATTCCGCCACTGTGCTAATTAGCCTGAATGTGATAGCCTTACTCCTTGAGAACTTCACTGGGACTGGGTGTGGTATAAGGTATTTCATGCTGAGAAGTGTCTCACAATTTGGTCCTAAGTATTTTTAAAATGGTTAAATAAATGTGATGATACTTTCCAGTAATTTATTTTTGGTTGGTTCGAAAAGGCAAAAGGAAAAAGATAGATAAAAGGAACGCTCTTCATTCTACCAATATATTCTGCTTTTTCACTCAGCATAGACTACTGGGAATTGGCACTGTAATTTGTACTGGGCTGACGGTCTTTTTTTAATTTTCAGGAGATAATAAGGCCCATACTGATGTAAAAATAGGACATCTAGTTCCACAGCACAAACGACAGGAAGAGCTCGAGAACAACAAAATTAAAATCAAATACTTTCTGTACAATTCTTTAATGGTCTTTTGTATTATGGTCAAGCTTCCCACAGAGTAAATACAACCCATATTATATAAATATGATCACATGTAGATTCATTTAATTTGACGTTACCATCAGAATAGAACATTTCACACATGGGAATGCAAACTCCAGCATGGGAGCAAATTAACTGCCCACAAATTGTTTGCTAACCATGAAGTTTTCCAAAAGAAATCTCTAAGGTATATCTTTACCAAGGGCACAGTATTAGAACTCTAATACCACATGTTTCCATTTGAACAGATGGCAGTGAAAGGTTTGACTGCAATGTGTTACTAGTTAAGAGAAAAAGACTTACTGATATAGATCAAGGGGACTGTTTAAATTTATTTAGAGGAATGGTGGTTTGTAATCCATTCATGCTTGCAAGTGTAATTACTTTATAATTACTTGTAAGTGGATAGCAAACTAGAAAGTTCTATGGCTTTTTGCTCCGGAGAGTGTAGCTTATCTGCTATTCCAATCTTTTCTTTAATGTGCTAAAGGATGTATTAATCTAGGTTCATCTGCTGTTGAAATGAGACATGTTTATTAATCATTTTCATTTTTAGAAAGTTGTTTAGAGGAAGCCACGTTTTGTGAACATTCTGATTCTTAAAGTAACTGAAAATCATTGGCGAATTGCACTTCTTTTATCATAGGTTGAATTGAAGTACAATATTTAAAATGTGAAAAATATATTACTATTCTGATTTATTTTTGGTACTCCAGTAGTGCTCACAATGTGCTAAACATCATTCATACACACACAACAGTGCAGGTCCTGTCCCCAAGTAGGTACAGTCTTAGGCCCTGATCCTGCACTGACTAATATAATGGTGCACTCCTATGTCTGTATGGTTCTCTGGGTAGATCAAGTCCATAGATCCAGCTCCCTCCTGCAGATATTTACACACATGCTTAATTTTTGAAGGTGGGATTTTCATAAGGACAAAAGTGACTTAGGAGCTTTTGAAAACCCCACCCAAAGTCATTACGACCTTTCACATGCATAATGTTAGCCACATGCATCAACATTTGAAGGTTCAGGGTCTAATACATATTAGACCAGATTCTCATTTAGTCTAAGGCCACTTTACATTGATCTGGCAGTTTAAAGAGCCCTCAAATACAATTATATTTACTCATTTCAATGCCACGTTACTCTGACAAAGTGGTATAAAGGAGTCTGAGAGTATATGAGAATCAGGCCTGATATCATTTTTGGCTTCAAACAGGAAAACTACGCCAATATATCAGACAATGTTATTGGCAGAGCTGGGCAAAATACCTGGTTTTCACCAAAAAATGCAGATGCAGGTCATCTGAAACATTTAGTGAATTTATGTCGAATTCATCTAATTATTTCAGTCAAAAAAAATGTGAAAAAAAATCAAAACATAGTGCTTTGACATTTTTAAAACTAAACGTTTTGATTTTTCAATTTGAAAACTTTTCATTTCAAAAGTTATGGCAATTTTATCAAAAAAAATTGTAAAACATTTTAAAAAGCTTACAAAATGTTTTGCTTAGCCTGAAACAATTTTTTTTCAGAACAGCCAGTGACCTGAAAAATCAGTTATTCACACAATTCTAATTGGTGGAGCTTTGGAAGTATAAGATCATCCTTGAATCTCAATGCTCTAACCGTCTAAGCACCAAATGTACTCCCATGGTGTGGTTGAATGGCTCATTGTTCAAACTTTGGGAAATTTACCTTTATTCTGATCTTAATTTCAGTCCACAGTTTTCTTCCTTTTAAACACGGAGCTAGTCCTTGAAAGAAATGATTTGAAAGAGCATTTAAGATTTATATTATTGTAATTACCTAAATGTGGTCAAGAATAGATAAAAGCATTTTAGGGCTTTTTAAAATTGCCAACAAAATCTTACATTAAATAAATAACCCGATGTAAAGAGACAAATTTCCATTTCCCATATATAGGATTTTAGTGGGATTTCAAAAGCACCTGATTTGAGACCATGAGACCCATTGACTTCCAATAGCACTTACATGGCTAACTACTTCCAGCATGATGCAGAATTTCACCCTCAATTACTCTCAGAAGAATTATAGTTACTTTCCTTTGTAAAGTGCTTTGAAAACTATGGATGAGCAGTGCTACATAAGATCTAGAAAATGTTTTATATCATTTAATAGCGATGGTGGATAAAATTTTCTAACATGCATAAGTGAGGCTTCTAAGTCTCATTGAAAGATTCTTTAAACAATGTTATCCAATTAGTTGGGTTATATACAAATTTAACTGGGGGTTCTACCTAAATTATTGTAAAAATCTACAGACTAGACTTTTTTAGAGAATGAGATCCTTGCTTTAGGGTATTTGAACCATCATAGAAAGCTGTCAGAGCTTTTCTTTAATATTTTGGTTCGTTTTGGATATACTCATGCATCTAAGCTGGATAGGAGCAGAGAGAAAATGCCAAGACTTAGATCGGCAGTCAGCCTGGCTCAGCTGCTCTGAGCAATATGCTTTCTCCACCTAATTCCCTGGGTAAGCAGGGCAACCAGTGAACCAAATCACTCTTAGTTACATACGTGCAACTCCTGCTGTGTCCAAAGGGGAGTTGCATCAAAGTGACTGAAAGGAGAATTTGGTCTGGTGAATATATTTACTCTCCTTAATTTGTTTTGTGGCCAAAAAGCTATTTTAAAATTACCAGTTCCTTAATACTTTCCAACTCCTGCCTGGACATATACAGTTGACTGCATACTATTCTGGTTTCTCCTATGCTCTGACTGGTCACTGGCAAATAACCACAAAGAGAGAGGGAGGTCTATGGATTACTAGGCTGAACAGAAGATTGTCTTCTTCTAAAATAGATGTGTTACAGCCTGTGTGCTATAAGACATTGCATATCAGGAGAGGAATGATTCTTTCTATTTAAGCAGCTTTTGCAAACAGTACATTGACTTTCTGGGTAATTTGTGCAATAATATGGACCTTCCCATGGATGGAACTTATTATTTTTTTTAGCAAAGTCGAAGACTTGTGGAGCTGGCAAACTAGGTGGGCTTTCCTGATGGCTTGCTGATCTCAAGACAAGTGTGGATATCTCATAGCTTACACAGCTGTAATGTTCTTTTACACTCAGTCTGGACTATCACATGTGCTGCCACAAAACGTTAAAACATCAAGCCTCAAATGTTCTTTTGTTCCCCTTTCCTTCTTGTGTATGTTTTACTCGGTAGCTTTATTTATTTTCTTAAAATATTTCCCTTTTGTTTGCATTTCTTGGTGGAGGCCTCTTCATGTTTTTCTAAATAATCTTCTTTTGGTCCCTCTGCCAGCTATATTGCACTAGATTAACCACAAGTGAGTTCTGAGGGCTTCCATTTCTCTAAAGCTCTGGGGGTGTTACTTAGGAACCAAAAAAAAAAAAAACCTTTATATTTGCCTCTGAATCTAAGCACTTCAGCCTGGGTGTATTCCTGAAGAAGAGAAATATTTTATAACACTGTTTTCTTCCCTTTTAGCTATCTGCGTAACTCAGTGGATAGCTTTATGCTGGTATCTGCATTGCAGAAATGCATAGTTTTTGTATTGCAGTGAATTACACTACTTCTTTCATATTGCAATGACATGCACTAATGCCCGTCAATGGATGGACTCCAAACTTCCCTACTCTGTGTCGTAGTTCCCTATGCTGCTAACAGCTAATGGATACAGCACCGATGCAGCTGCACCACTGTAGCACATCTGGTGAAGACACGCTATGCCAACAGGAGAGTGCTCTCCCATCAGCATAATTATTCCACCTCCATGAGAGGAGAATGCTATCTTGGCAGGAGAGTGTCTCCCGCTGACATAGCGCCAGTGTGGACAGCACTTAGAATCATAGAAGATTAGGGTTGGAAGAGACCTTAGGGGTCATCTAGTCCAATCCCCTGCTCAAAGCAGGACCAACACCAACTAAATCATCCCAGCCAGGGCTTTGTCAAGGCTTAAGTCATTGTAACTTGTGGCACCTAGGGGGGTGTCTTTTTCACACCCACGAGCGGCATAAATTACATCGACTGAAGCGGTAGTGTAGACCAGCCCTAAGTATTAGGTGGTTTGAAGCAGGAGAATCCGAGCACTGTTTCTGCTTTCCCTGTGTACTTCCAGTGGGTCATGGTGTGAAATGGAGTGACAACTATGTATATCCCAAGTAGTGTCAAAATTGTGACAATATTATGTGATACTAGAGAGGAATAGGACAAATAAGACTTTATAATCAAGGTATTTAAAAATTCAAAAACAATACTCAGTTGAGCAACTTACATCATGAAAATTCTTTCTGTACAGCAGGTGTCTCCTTCAAGGAGGAAACAAAAAATATCTTTATAAGGTCATTAGCATTCCTAAGAGCCCACTGGCATTTTGCAAAAGACCATCATCCTAAGCTTGTGCTTTTTTAAAAAAAAACCCAATAAGCTTAAAGTTGTTGGCTTGTTGAAAATCTCCTTCAAAGAGCTAAATACCAGCGCCTCCTGAACTAACAATAAGACATGTTTTACTAGTAGTGATGAAACATCTTCTATAAACACTCCCTACCTTACTAACCATCCTTTTCCAGTATTGATTCACCACTGAAATATTTGTGTCACTTGAGTTCAAGTACATGAAACTAAACCTTTCATTGCTTGAAGCTGTATGAGTGCCACTAAAAGCAGCATGCACTTCAGCAGTTAGTGAATTAAATAAGCAAAAGCATGCTAATGGTCTCTCTGAGACCAGTGCAGCTGACCTTAGAAAGAGAATGATAATAAAATGAAGAATACAAACAAGGGATGGAACTACGGGCCTTTTACGGGTCAGATCAATAGAGCATGCTGGGATTCAGTGTTACATATAATATTTGTCAGGCCACCTTATATAGCCATGATACATAGTGACTGCCAGACTAGCAAGGATGGAAGGTTGTGTGCCAGCATTATTCTCTTTGTTCTGGATTTAGATATGTATATAATTTTGAGCTCATACTAAGGGGGGAAATTTGGTTTGCTTGCTGCAGCTATTATTAAATTTACCATGTCGTGAGCACCTCACATTGCTATTT
>NW_020664393.1:64208944-64229732 GCF_002925995.2 Terrapene triunguis | reverse complement strand
GAAACCTACTGACCGCTATACTTACCTACATGCCTCCAGCTTTCATCCAGACCACATCACATGATCCATTGTCTACAGCCAAGCTCTAAGATACAACCACATTTGCTCTGATCCCTCAGACAGAGACAAACACCTACAGGATCTCTATCAAGAGTTTTTAAAACTACAGTACCCACCTGGTGAAGTGAAGAAACAGATTGACAGAGCAAGAAGGGTACCCAGAAGTCACCTACTACAAGACAGGCCCAATAAAGAAAGTAACAGAATGCCACTACCCGTCACCTACAGCCCCCAACTAAAACCTCTCCAGTGCATCATCAAGGATCTACAACCTATCCTGAAGGACGATCCCTCACTCGCACAGACTTTGGGGGACAGGCCAGTCCTCGCTTACAGGCAACACCCCAACCTGAAGCAAATACTCACCAGCAACCACACACCACACAACAAAATCACCAACCCAGGAACCAAACCCTGCAACAAACCCCGATGCCACATCTGTCCACATATCTAATCAAGGGACATCATGATAGGACCTAACCACATCAGTCACACCATCAGGGGCTCATTCACCTGCACATCTACCAATGTGATATATGCCATCAGGTGCCAGCAATGCCCTCTGCCATGTACATTGGCCAAACTCGATAGTCTCTATGCAAAAGAATAAATGGACACAATTCTGACATCAGGAATCATAACATTCAAAAATCAATAGGACAACACTTCAATCTCCATGGTCACTCAACAACAGACCTGAAAGTGGCAATTCTTCAACAAAAAAACTTCAAAAACAGACTGCAACGTGAAACTGCAGAACTGGAATTGCAAACTGGACACAATCTGATTAGGCCTGAATAAAGACTGGGAGTGGTTGGGTCATTCCAAAACCTAAACCTAATTTCTCCAATACTAATTTCCCCTACTGTTACTCACACCTTCTTGTCAACTGTCTGAAATGGGCCACTCTCATTACCACTTCAAAAGTTATTTTTCCGCCCTTGGTATCCTGCTGTCAATTGAAATATCTCATTAAACTGACCTCACACTTGGTAAGGCAAATCACATCTTTTCATGTATTTATACCTGCTCCTGTATTTTCCACTCCATGCATCTGATGAAGTGGATTCTAGCCCATGAAAGCTTATGCCCAAATAAATTTGTTAGTCTCTAAGGTGCCACAAGGACTTCTTGTTGTTCTTACTATGTGAGAGTTCTCATTGATTTCATTGACTTTAATGGTTTAGATCAAGCCTTAATTGAGAGTTATACTTTTATGGCTAAATGCTATAAATACTAGAACTATTTGGAAAATCTAATTTCTGTTCCATGGCAGAGTCCAACATTTCAAAACTGGTTTTTGTTCCAATGTGTAATGAAAAGACAAAAATTCAAAATTTCCCCCCAAAATCAAAGTTCAGTTTGCAACCATTAATTTATTTAATGCTTATACCTAATCATTTTGCTATGAGAATGGCTTAATATTAGGGATGTCAAGTGATTAAAAAAATTAATCACGATTAATCGCACAATTAATTGCACTGTTAAACACTAATAGAAGACCATTTATTTAAATATTTGTGGATGTTTTCAACATTTGCAAATATATTGATTAGAATTACAACACAGAATGCAAAGTGTATAGTGCTCACTTTATATTTATTTTCGATTATAAGTATTTGCTTTGTAAAAAAACAAAAGAAATAGTATTTTTCAATTCACCTAATACAAGTACTGTAGTACAATCACTTTATCATGAAAGCTGAACTTACAAATGTAGAATTATGTACAAAAAAACTGCATTCAAAAATAAAATGTAACATTTTAGAGCCTACAAGTCCACTAAGTCCTACTTCTTGTTTAGCCAATTGCTCAAACAAGTTTGTTTACATTTGCAGGCAATAATGCTGCCCCCTTCTTGTTTACAATGTCACCTGAAAGTGAGAAAGGGCATTCACATGGCACTGTTGTTGCCAGTGTCGCAAGATATTTATGTGCCAGATGCACTAAAGATTCATATGTCCTTTCATGCTTCAACCACCGTTCCAGGGGACATGTCCATGCTGATGATGGGTTCTGCTCGACAACAATCCAAAGCAGTGTGGACCAACACATGTTCATTTTCATTATCTGAGTCACATGCCACCAGCAGATAACTGATTTTCTTTTTTGGTGGTTCAGGTTCTGTAGTTTCCCCATAGGAGTGTTGCTCTTTTAAGACATCTGAAAGCATGCTCCACACCTAGTCCCTCTCATATTTTGGAAGGCACTTCAGATTCTTAAGCCCTGGGTTGAGTGCTGTAGTTATCTTTAGAAATCTCACATTGGTACCTTATTTGCGTTTTGTCAAATCTTCAGTGAAAGTGTTCTTAAAATGAACAACATGTGCTGGGTCATCATCCGAGATTGCTATAACATGAAATATATGGCAGAATGAGGGTAAAACAGAGCAGGGGACATACAATTCTCCCCCAAGGACTTCTGTCACAAATTTAATTAATGCATTATTTTTTTAACAAGCGTCATCACCTCGGAAACATGTCTTCTGGAATGGTGGCCAAAGCATGAAGGGGTACACGAATGTTTAGCATATCTGGCATGTAAATACCTTGGAAAACCGGCTACAAAAGTGCCATGCAAATGCCTGTTCTCACTTTCTGGCTGGTGGCATTGTAAACAAGAAGTAGGCAGCATTATCTTTTGTAAATGTAAACAAACTTGTTTGTCTTAGCGATTGGCTGAACAAGAAGTAGGACTGAGTGGACTTGTAGGCTCTGAAGTCTTACATTGTTTTGTTTTTGAGTGCAGTTATGTAACAAAAAAAATTACATTTGTAAGTTGCACTTTCACGACAAAGAGATTGCACTACAGTACTTGTATGAGGTGAGTTGAAAAATACTATTTCTTTTGTTTATCATTTTTGCAGTGCAAATATTTGTAATAAAAAATAATACACTTGGATTTCAATTACAACACAGAATATAATAGATATGAAAATGTAGAAAAACATCCAAAATATTTAATAAATTGGTATTCTATTGTTTAACAGTGTGATTAAAATTATGATGAATCACGATTAATTTTTTTAATTGCCATTAATTTGTTTGAGTTAATCATGTGAGTTAACTGCAATTAATCGACAGCCCTACTTAATATAGAATATAATATTGAAATTAATACTGTAATATATTATAAAAGTCAAAACAAAAAATGATAAAGTAGAAACAAAATATGTGTACTTTATCAAAATAAATTGTTTTGAGATAATTGAAATAAAATGAGAATCAAAATGAATCATTTTGGCTTTCTTCTGTCAAAAATTTCATTGAAATTGACATATTAACACAAAACTTTTCAATTTCAACAAAATTCCATTTTCCAGTGGGAAACTGTTCCATCTTTTTTCACCAGCTCCAGTAAATACTAACTGCCAAACAGAGTTCACCCTGTGAATAATTCAACTGAAGTATTTGCAATATCCAGGTTATATAATATTCCAATCCAATTCAATAATCAATACCATTAATAAAACCTTGAGTGGTGTTCCTTAAACACACAGGGTGAAATCCTGACTCCCATGAAGTCAATGGGAATTTTCCCTTTGATTTTAACAAGGACAGGATTTCTCCCAGAGAATACAGAATCCAAAACAAGTTATACACAATTTTATTCAAATGATATTTCAAAATGCTATGTAGGGCTATGTTTTAATTATGGGGATTCAGATGAATGGTGAATAAAGTCTATTTTCTTTAGATAATGTAAAATTGAAGCAGCAGTACTTTAATAAAAAATAAAGTACTGTATGTGGATTCACATTAACAAAATATTATATTTTAAAATATAGTTAGTATAGACCTAGTCTCCCTGAAATGCTATTGTAGTGACATGCCTAGACCCCAATGTATGAAGAGAAGAATAAATCCCATAGTAACTGAAATATTTTAATACAATATACACACACACCATATATCAGCAGGCAGGGAATCATTCTGATAGTTTTCTTGTCATACAGAAACACTTGTATGCTACATTAAGAGGCTGACACTCTAGACTAATTACCCAAACAACTGATCATAGAATCATAGAATATCAGGGTTGGAAGGGACCTCAGGAGGTCATCTAGTCCAACCCCCTGCTCAAAGCAGAACCAATTCCCAACTAAATCAGTAAGTCCTTACTTTAAATCTGTTTCAGCCAAATGTAACTGCTTAGAACCAACTCCAGCAATAAAACCAATTGTTCCATTATTCATTATCTAACAAATCAGTTATAGATCATATGGTAGGTCCATTCAAATAAATCATCCAGCACAGGGGTAAACCTTTATTCTAAAATAATCAAAAACGAGTGTTACGTACTGTGATGACACTTGCCTGAACTCAGTGATGTGCTCCACTCTTCTAACATGTGTAGTTACCTTTCACACAGCTGGAGGAAGTTAGTTTTGCGAAAACTATTAATTGCTAAAAATTGGAACTGAAATCCAATTTCACTAGAACAGGTGAAAATTAATAAGGTATTGTTATTGCTATTTATAATTTGCAATGCAGTAGTACCTAGAGACCCATCAGGAATCAGGACCCCTCTGTGGTAGGTCCTGTAAAAACTCATAGGAGAAAGATGTCCTCTGTCCCAAAGACCTTACAATGTAAGTGTAATAGGAGAGAAAACACCTGGAAACAAAAAATGGAGGGAGCACAAGATAACAATGAGATGATTAGGGTCACAGCACTCCAGCTGTCTAAGTGCTGTTTTTATAGGCATCATAGCAGAAGTGAGTTCTAAGGAGGGATTCAAAGGAAGCTGAGGTGGTGATTCTGCAGATTTTTAAAGGAAACTATTCCTGTGCGTGCGGGGTGGAATGGGAGAAAGAGCGAAGGGGGTTGATGGAAAATTTGACAAATGGGAAATCAGGATAAGTATCTTTGGCAGAGCAGAGGTTGGAATCTATATCTCAGTAGTGCACAAGAGATAAAAGGTTGGATGGGGTAGGCCATGAAAGGGCTGAAAGTGAAGACAAGTAGTTTGCATTTGATGCAATGGAGAAGAGGGAACCTTTGGAGGAATGCTACAATTGGGGCTCCACCCTCATGCCTAAGCCAGACATGATCCAACCCAAAGGCAGAAGAAGCAGTGCTGCTCCAATGCACAGGGGAGGAACACAAGAAAATGCCCACATGAGGGGAAGATATGCACACAGCTAAGCTCTATGGGCCACTCAGAAGCTAAGAAGGCTGAGTGAGGCATAGTACTATGGCTAGTGGATACACAACTGCACAGTATCATGATGTATGGAGTCACAGTCCTTAAACTGGTGATGTTTATTACAGAAAACAGCTATGACTAAATACACAAATGGACTTCCACGCAGCTTGAGTTCCAGCTTCATCTCCCTTGTTTACCTGGGACTGCTCCCCACAAAACTAGTGGCAGAAAAGTATGCTGGCAGTGAACATATGGATCCATTAGTCAAATCCACCTAGCAGAGTGGGGTGGAGTGCAGTGACTAAAGGTTATTGTCGTCCAAGGTTTGGGATGTGTAAATTACATCACCCAAAGCCATATTGCACAAAATCAGTTGATTCAGGCTTTGTATATGAACCAAGGCTTGGGCCATAGGCCAGAAATAGAACCAGAGTACCTGTTTCAAAACATGAATGGATCCTGAGTTCTTTTGGCTTGACTTGAGCAGATGTTGGCAGTCAAGTTGTTTGACACTGGCACCATTTCACTGCATATTTATTTTCAATCACATGGGAGGGGGAACAAACCCTTGAGGTCAATGTGTTCTTGATAAAGAATCTTTAAGGGCATCTAATTTAGGGAAGTATAAACAAACTTGTGAAGAAAAGGTGAATAGGAGAATTGGCCAAGAGGAAGACAGAGGAAATATATAAATCAAGAGAATGAAATAATGTGCTTCCTCCCTTCTATTCAGATTTCCAATTACCATTAGATTCTTGGGCCCTGATTCTGCAAATACCTAACTTTCCTCACATAAATAAAGGTATTCCCATGCATAAGTGTTTGCAGGACCAGAGCCTGAGATTATAATCTCTTTGGGTCAGGAAACTTCTCTGCTTCTCTGTTTGTACAGCACCTAACACAATGGGGCTACAATACCGATCAGGAGCTGTGATAGGTACCATAATATTACCAGTTTCTTAACACCTCCGTATCCAAAATTATGAATATCTAGCCATCATTTCAAGTTGATTAAGAATTTTTGTTCCTTGGCCTTGTGGTAATGCACATTGATAACACTGATTAAAGGATGTAATTGCATGTAACAAAGTTATTAAGATGCAATGTTTGATAAAAACCAAAACAACTCTGCTGCTTGAGACATTCAATCAAACATTGGCACAGTGTAATGTAGACGCCTTGGCACTTTGGAATGCTGCCTTCAAGGATTAGATATACTTGAAAAAAACAAACAAGCAGAAAATCTACAGCTACCAGTAATTAAATACAGAAAACGTACACCTTTATTTTCACACAATAGCGGTGTATTTTTTTGTCATGGCTATGTATACCATATAGCCATCACATTTTAAACAGGGCAATACAGTTACTTCCAATTATAAACAATGCACCTCAACAGCAAAAAAAAAAAAAAGGTAAATACGTTCCCATTGATTGACTGCTGCTAATTATGACCAGTCATTGCTTGTCTGTGGCTTTAACCATACTCTTATCCTTCACTGTCTACTCCCTCCTTCTCCTGCAAACACATCCTCCCTGCCATCTTCAATTTTCTTTTACCTCCTGCCTCTTCTATTCCCACCAGCTCTACTTTCTCATTTTTCCAACCCCTCAGGTCCATATCCCACATTCACCTCCTCCTCCTCCTTCCTGCATCCAGTGACACAACTTCAGGCTATTTTGGAGCAGTCATTTCTTTGCTGACCAACTAATGACAAAAAGCAATTGTCAGGTCTTGAAAATATCCATTTGTTATTGTTGTTTTTTGTATTGAAATGAACGCTTTCCTACCCAAATAATTTTTGAAATAAATAAAATACGTAAATAGGAACAATTCATTCCATTTGGTGGATGGAAGTCAACCATTCTAGGGTGCAATCAGTGTGATATTATCTTTTACTGTATCACTCAAGCTACCAGACAAGAAAGACAGTTGAACCTGCGAAAATGTTACAAATTTTCTTCAGCCAGGATCTGATCCAAAGCCCATTGAAATCTGTGGGAGTCTACACACACACACACACACACACGAATACAAACTGAGGGATAACTTCAAGCAAATTTTGAGATGTAGCTAAGGTGTTCCATGGGAGTCAATAAACTCCCATAGAATTCAATGGGCTTTGGTTCAGACTCTAGCTGAAGTAGATCTGTAGCTTTTAGCAGCTTCAGCTATTCTTTCCTGCCTGATAGGTTGGATGATACAGTAAAAGATAGTGTTTGTGTGTGTATATGTATATAGATAGATGTAGCTATAGATATACAGACACACATATGTATATCAAATTCGTATATGCAATTTGTATTTTATTATATATTAAAATTTTGGTAAAATTGGTAGATCTTATTTGCACTACAGAGTTTGCCAGAAGTTATCCTTCATCTGTATTTTTGCATATACAAACTCGATATGTGATGGCTGTCATCTTGGTCAATGCACTGGGTACTGACCCAAGAACCTCCAGAGCTAAAACCACAATCTGCTACAACTTTAATAGACTCTAAGGCCAGAAGGAATCATTGTGATCATCCAGTCTGATCTCCTGTATAACACAGGACATAGAACTGCCCCAAAATAATTCCTGCTTGAGCTAAAGAGCCAACCAGTATTCTCTAGCTCAGTGGTTCTCAAAGCCGGTCCGCCGCTTGTTCAGGGAAAGCCCCTGGTGGGCCGGGCCAGTTTATTTACCTGCTGCGTCCACAGGTTCAGCCGATTGCAGCTCCCACTGGCCATGGTTTGCTGCTCTAGGCCAATGGGAGCTGCTGGAAGCAGCGGCCAGCACATCCCTTGGCCCGCACCACTTCCTGCAGCCCCCATTGGCCTGGAGCGGCGAACCGCGGCCAGTGGGAGCCGCGATTGGCCGAACCTGCAGATGCGGTATGTAAACAAACCGGCCCGCCACGGGCTTTCCCTGAACAAGCGGCGGACCGGCTTTGAGAACCACTGTTCTAGCTGGGGCAATAAGATTTATTTCTGCTACAGATTGGGAACAGAAGGGAACCTGCAACACACATTCACCAGTGGGTTACATATACACCTTATCTACATTCCTTCACATTCACTTGTGACTTCCCTTGGAACATATCTGACCACAAATCTACACTTAGGTACAGATTTTTAAAGGTACCACTCCCTGGCCTCTTTTTTTGGCGAGCACGAATTACCCATATTTTTCATTTATTCATTTTGCACCTGCAATTAATTGTGGACATAAATTAACAGCTTAGATGGCTCAGTATCCAAACAGTGATGTAAATGGTGTATTAAATAGTCAGATGTGCACTCAGAAGAGCTGAAATTTGGCTCTTATGGTATGTGCTTCTGCTGTACCATAGCTACATCTACCTAACATTTCAGTCCCATTAGCTTTGAGAAGGAACAAGAAAGCACCAGGGAAAGAGGGAAATTAAGGGCTAAATGAATCATAAATAAATCCATGTGCATGCTCTAATTGCTCTCTCTTTGAAAACCAAGTTTAAATGATTAATTGTACACGGCAATGATACAATAATTCTATTTTCCTTAAAAGAATAAGAGCAAGAAAAGTTGCTTGAGTGGCTGACTTTTCCTTCTAACTACTGTTCTTTTAAAGCAATTCCACTCAACATTGCACAAGGTCAGCAAGTCAATGCAAGACCACCCTGCTTGGGGATTTGCTCTCAACACAGAGTTGTGTTGAATCCCTCAGCTGAGAAATGTCATCCAGCACCTTTCATATTTATGGTGACTCATAAACAGGAAACTCAGCCCTGTCCGCGACACTGTAGCTTTTTCATATCTTAGATCCTTTTATGAAAAAAAAAGAAAGAAAGAAAGAAAAAAGACACCTCCCCCTAAAAAACAACACAAAGAACTTAGCAGGACATTTAAAGCAGCTGCCTCCTACTTTCCATGCCAAAATAAATATTGCCAAATTAGTAAGGCATACTGAACAAATTAAGCGCTAAATGCAAATTTATCGACTGAAATACAATGGTAGAGTAGCCAGGGAGCTAGCAATGGTATAGTTCATCTTTGTAAGTAGGTGTTTTTGTTGGCCAGTTGCTAGAGAGTGACATGGGAACAGCAATATAAAAAGAGAGCATTTCTGTTACACCCAAGATGAACAGTTTGTTTTAGAAAGTTCAAGTAAACATTTTCTAACATATATTCATTGGATTCAGGGTCTCTTTTGCTACCAAAAGGGAGGTAAAAACTGGTAAAAAATAACCTCTCTTTTAAAAACCCCCACAACATTTAAAAATGTTAAAGTCAGCACCATAAATCATCCGATGGAACTTTGCTGCACTTCCTCATCTCCGAGTAATGAAAAGCCTTAGTGCCATTTACCCACCTACCTACAGGGAGGCACAGGCCCCTTTTAATATCCAAATGTGAGTGACTGAAACTTTAATAGCTAGAAAGGCTGTCAAATAAACTGTTCTGGCGGGATTTTTAAAGTTTGCTAATATCCAGAATAGAATAATGATGGGCCTGACCCTCAAAGTCTGGATCTGGTGCCTGAGAGTTTGTATATAGGTTTTGGATTCAAGCTGGTTAGCAATTTTCTCTCACAATATTTTTTCTATGGAAATTGCAGTTTCTGCAAAGTCGACATTTTCTGCAGCAATGTCAATTTTGCTGATTTTTTTTATTTTTTATTTTTCCACTGGGAAAATTGAAATTAAATACTTTGTTTTGGGTCAGTTCAACCTGTATTGAAATATTTCAGTTTGTTGAACTGATGCAATACATTTCATTTCAAGTCAGTTTAGAGGCTTACCTTCTGATTTGGCTGGCTGATGCATCACGTGATATGTAGTCTAACTAAAGAGTCCAGCCCTGAAGGGAGAATGGGAGAGTCAGCTACCCGAACTACAACTCCCATGAGCCAATGTGGGACCATTGGGAGAAGCACTTTAATGTTTGTTGAACTGATGTGAAAGAGAACATTTAATGTCAGTAAAACAAATGAAACCAAAATGTTTAGATTCATGAATGTCAAAACAATGAAATTGACAAAATACAACTTACACCATTTTTGGGGATCTTTTCAAACTGTGAAAAATTTCACTATTTCAACTTTTCATCCTGATTTGGGATAAAAAGAAAAACTCGAAACTTCCTGTGGTATGAACGTTCCTATTTTTGCTCAGATCTAGTTTTCATTTGGCCCACTAGAAATAAGGCCAGCTGCAATTTTCAGAACTGGAATTGAAATTCTCCCCAGTTTTGGGTAGGGTCAGATGCATTATTTTCTTTGGACCTATCTCTAGAGCAGACTCTGTGGAAACTATGCATTTTTTTTTTAAAGAGGCCTGTTAAATGTCCTCTTTCAAACATTTGCTCAATATTCTAACAGTACTGACTTCTACTCCCCAAATCTGTTTCTTATTCACATCCTTGTGCTGTAGCTGCACATCATTGCTACCATACCCTTTGTTATCGACTAGCAAATTAAAAGTAGTCCCCAATATCCTTGCCAGAAGCAGTTACTTAGGAACAGGCTATCCCAGATCAAGTGGAACCTAGACCTGATACACTAAGGGCTTGTCTACATTGCCCCACAATTCAGTCTCTGGGTGGGTGTGAATATCAATGCTCAAAGTGCTACCTAATTCCTCTAATCAGGGATTATATTAATGTAAACTAGCAACCTTTTAGTTTGTGCCTGCAGCATCCACATGGGGGAGTTACAGAGCAGCACTTTGGTGTACACTGCTATTTACTCCCCCTAAGTCCAAACTGTGGGGCAGTGTAGACATGCCCAAGATTCAGAATTCAGATTAATTGCACGTGTCTTCTCTGGTTGGACATCTACAAAGAACTAACTAAAACGCCTATCCCAACAAGCTCAGGGTTTTGTCTTTAACCCAAGAAGGATGTTAAGGGAGTGACTTCTACTCTGGTTTACTCTAAAATCATCATCAGAAACAGCGTTGTGCAAAATATTCACAACAAATTTAAAAAAAAAAAATCCTGAACTTTTCCAAATTTCAGTCTGAATTTGTCTAATAATATCACGATTATTTTCTCTGCTATAGGAGCATTTATGAACAACAACAAAAAATCAACAGTTTTTAAACTCCGATATTTTTTGGAAAAGATTTTCACTTAGAAAGTTGTGAACATTTTTTCTCTCGTTTAAATGTTAAACTATCTGCTTCCAAAAATCTACATTTCTGTTCTGTGAAATGGCCTAAATGTTCTTTTCATTTATCATGAAGCACCAGTCAGGATGATAGAGGGAATCCTTCCTTGCACTGAGAGCTTATGTGGCTCTCAACTTGAGCTTGCAAAGACAATTTGGAGAAAATAAGAACTAATCCAGAATTTTCTCATCTTTGAAAGTGAGAAAAAAGTGAATCCCTGTTTCTAAGTTTGGCTTGATATGGTAAATCTGCATCATCACAACTTTACTGCCACATATCTCTGTTCATGTGGATACAGAACAGTCTTCTCCCATGCCAGTTATGCTCCTGCTTAAAAGAGATGCCTTATTTACTTATCCCAGGAGACTTTATCTTCCTCCTTGTTAAACTGAAGAAATTGGATCCAGCTTTCTTTGAAATAACATGAAATATATGGGAGCAGGGCTGTGTAAGTCATAAGTTGACAATCCTTCAATGATTGTCTCAAATCCCCACAGTATTCCTGAAGGCCATTGACCATTGCCAGACAGCTCCACAACATAGAAGGCTGTGTGGGATAAGTTATTCCTCTAAGGTCACAAATAATTTGTGCTCCTGAAAGTGATATTGGATAAGCTTTTGTCAGAGGTTAGAAACTGATGAGTGGTGCATTGTGCCCATATAGATTCCCTTTGCGTCCAATTAATTCCCTCTTTTTGAATTCTAATGTCTGGAATGTGACCAGAAGATCTGTGTGAAACACATTTGAATCCTTATGTTTATTATCATCAACATGCATGTTCAGCAAAGGATCAGACTCCCTTACACACACTTACCAATATGTAACTATCATCATCTTTATGGATCACCACTGAATTTGGCCCACTTCTCTTCAACACATGCATTTTACCCCCATTAGCACTAATGGCATATGTCCATTCATGTCGTCATACAGCCGTGATGCCATCTTCCTGAATTATGAGCTACTCCCCAGTAAATCTCATTAACAGGAATCATCAGTGGATGTGGAAGGACACAAAGGTGGAAGCAATTAGGCATATCTCATTATATAAATAGCTCTAACAGAGCAATAGCATAAGCTCTGCTATTGGCACAGCAGAGCCAATTATATTTTATCAGTCTCTTGCCACTGTATCTTATCCATTTTTGAACATTGAAATCATGGAACTGCTATATATAAAGACATAATTTCAGACTTTAAAAAAAAATATTTTCAAAGAACCCCTTCCCATCAGCAACACCATATGGTTCTATTTTGTTTAATTATTGCTCTCGGTGAGAAGACTGGAGATATTTTCTGCAATGTCACAGCTGTATTGCCAGCTGCATTGCTGACAAAAGAAGTCGTTCCAATGTGACATTTTTTTCTTTTTCTTGTTGTCTATGATTTATAGATGAGGATTGTACTGTGCTCATTGGTTTGTGTAAGCTACGAGAGTATAATGTCAGTCCTACCCAGCAGATTCACCTATTTAATGAAAGGATATTCAAACAGCAAACTTTTCCTAAGGACTAAAGTCATATGGGCAAATTATGCCCTAACTTACACACATGCAACCTCACTGAAGACAGTCAGGGATGACTGAGGCAGAATTTGGCTCTTGGTCTGTTTTTGAAAAGTATGTTACTGCTCTACTTTTTTCTCTCTCTCCTTCTCTCCCTCTTTCTCTCCCACTCCCCATATTATTCTCTGAGCCAACTTCCTAACAATGTGTAATTGTGCAAGGTACAATTTGAAGAATACAATATATTCTTTAAAATGCTTGAGGATTAGTGTCTTCAGCTAGTTGTACAATCTTACTATTGTCTCCAAAGCTCACAGTCTTGTTGTTTTATCTTGGGGGAAGTTTATTCCTAGATAGTGATCTTCATAACATGAAGTCAAGAGCAGAGACATTGACAATCAGTGGATATAGTTTATTGCTTCTTTATAAAAGCACTGTTTAGCAGCAAGAGTGAATATTTGCGTCAGCAAAGACTTGCGCTTGCCCTTTTCAGCTAATCTGTCAGTTTTTGCTTATTTACAGACTATAGAAGCTTCTTTCTAACTTTTAGACATAGCCAATGTATTGGAAGATGTTGTAGATTTCCACAGGCTTTTTGGAGAGGGCTTCGTTTAAACTTTAACTTTTATAGTCATGGTACCAACAGAAAACTGGGTTTATATGCTATATCATGATTTATATGCTAGCTAGAAGTTGCACAGATCATAGAAGATAACTGGCACCAGGAAATTCAAGACACATTCAGAAATGTGTCCTTGATACTTTAAGAACCCTTCTTCTAGTGCTCTCTTGGGAGCCCAAGTCCTTTTTGTGCCTTTAAAAATCTTTCCCATATAGAATATGATCAAAACAGCCAGCATTCCTTTCTAGACATCGCCCCCCGCCCCCATATTCATTTACTCTTCTGTTTAGAGCAGAGTCTTATTGATTCATCAAGTTTACATTACCCAACATAATTAAATAAGATTGCCAAAGTGGCTACAGCATTCCCTACCACTTCCCCATACCTATACTATAGGAAATATTTTGAATTCTGCAAAATCTTACATTATCTGAAGTACTGATTTAGTTATCTAAGGTAAGTGGCGAGTTTTTAAGAGCCACAACTGTCTGGGCTTCCAAAAATGCAGCTCAAAACCAGCAGCACAATTCCTGGCACATTATTGTTCGTTTATTTATAATGGCCAACTTTATGCTGACACAGATTGAGCCAGGTGGGAGAAAACAAGAAAATATTGGTGGGGACTTTCGTTTGTCACTTTATAATAATGAATAAAATAACAAACAACAACAACAATAATAATTCTTTGCACTTAAAGCACCTGGCATCTGAGGATCTCAAAGTTCTTTACAAACTTCAAGCCTGACAAGACCCTTCTGGGGTAAATACGTATTATTGTACTCAATTTACAGATGAGTAAATTGCAGCAGAGATGTCATATTGTCTGGCTAGTAGTAGCTGGAAATTTTAGTGACAACCTGTCAGTTAGAGACAACAGAGCTGCAGATCATCAAGTGTTCACGGACTGATTTTCAGCTGCTCTGAAGTTCGTTGACTTTGACAGGAGTTGAGGGTGCTAAGTGTAATGATCCACCACCACAGGATGTAATCAGGGTTTGAACTCAGGCCTTTCAGGACCAAAGCACAGACCCCCCCTGAGTACTTGAGCCAAGAAAAGAACTACCTTAGCTGCCAATAGTAGTAAGCTGTTATTCTCCCTGTAGATTAATCACTAGAGTGGGATGCAACATACACTTTATATGAAACCCTCTAAATATCAGATAGTAGTGCCTTCATGTTCTGAGAAAATCTTCCCAAGCGATGCTGCTCTCTCTTTTTCCTAAGATACCTCCTAATGAATATCCATTTCTTTAAATACAATGGTTATATTAATCAGTAAAGTTTCACTTTTGCCTTCTTGCACCTAGACTGTTGCATATAATATAACAGAGTTTATTATGGAAGGTTGAGTCTGTCTTTTTAAAATTCAGAAAGCATGTAACTCTGCTTTGCCTTCACCCAGAAGAAGGTGGACAGGAAAGCAAGAAGAAGTAGTAACTATGAGATCACATTGAATCACAGCTGGCCCAGAATGCAAAGTCTGAAATAAAGTTGGCAGTGAAAGAAGTGAAGTAACATGTTCCTGTCTAAATAGCTGTGCATAAGAGTATATATAATACACCAAATTCTGCACCCATTCAATGATTCAGCGGAATTATTCCAGATATACCACACTGTAGTAGAGATGAGAATCTGGCCCCTGGTGGGTATGCAGATATGAATGTCTCATTTTTTCCCCTAGGAAAGTCTAAGGGCAGTACAAAGCTGCTTTTTGGAAAATTTGCTAGATGGACAGTCAAGACAGGCATCTACACCACAGTTAAACAGCTCCATAGCCCAAGCTCCATGGTACCAAGTCTGCTGATATGGGTCAGACGTGGGTGTTTAATTGCAGTGTAAACATACCCAGAAAGATTGTAACCCAGGTTATAAGCCTGAGTGAGCAGGAGGATAGTGGTATTGTCTGCTGGGACTGGGGGGAAAAAAGGAGGGAGTTGGGGAAGGCTTGTGAGGAAAGTCTAAGAGTTCCGTTCTGGACACACTGAGCTTATGCTGACACTGAACATTCATGAGCAGGTGACAGAAACACAGGCAGAAATTTTGTTTGGAAACAGGTCTGGGGCAAAGAAGCAAATACATGAGCCGTCAACACAAAGATGATAATTGAAATTGTGTTGATGAATGAGATACTGCACCCTCAAGTCACACAAACAACTTCCAGTCTCAGCTGTGCATAGCTGAAGGACATTATATGACCTTCAGAAATACATTTTTTGCTCTGAGTCTGAATGCAGTTGAGGAGTAGCTTTCCTGATTGTCTTTGTACTATATTGAGAAACCTGTTCAGTCAAGTATACATTTGAACCCAATATTTGGTAAGTGGAGAAAAATATCCAGTGTTTATTGTTTTAAGAATTTACTGATGCCTTCTGCAAACATCCTCCTGTAGCTGCTATCAAAGTACATGCCCTGTAACTCCATGAATTACAATGTTTCCCTGTACTGGAAATGTTTTTCTTCACAGTTATCCCTGAGGCAACTGTACCACATTCCAGTGCCTTGGTCAGCCAAAGGAATGAAAACTATTTTCATTTCATATGAAGCTTTGAGAAATTATTAGCAGTTACCCATCACCCCTATTTATGCCACTCAGAGTTCCGGTGATATTTTATTTTTAACATTTAGCTGCTTTATCAGAATTGTCCATATTGGAAATCCAATATCCTTTCTCATTAAGCAGCTTTGGAAGAAAGCACAGTCTTAATTTATAGGCATGTCAATGCAGTGCTCTTCATTCAAAGTGTGTCCTTGTTTGCTGGCCTAGAGTAAATGTTAAAAAATGCTATACAATAACATCTGCTATTACACAATAGCTCTCTATGCTGCTTCCAGCAATGTTACAATAACCCAGCATTGCATAATTTCTCACATAAAACAATGAGAGCGTATGCTAGCCTGTAGAAGAGTGAATGGCCCCAAGTAATAAATACCTCCCAAAGATACTCAGCACAAAACTTCATTGTTTCTGTGAAGAAAAGTCTTGCCATAGTAGTTGACTGTGGTTCAATCCAATGAGTAATAAACATTTTTGATGATGAAAGAGTTAAATTGGCCCAAATCCTGCAGAAGCACTGACAAAGAACTGGCATACCATGCAACTGAAAAAAATGCACACATGATTTAAATCATTTTAGAGTGACAGATGTGGTCTAGTGGCCTGAGCATGAGGCTGAGAGCCATGAACCCAGCCCGGAAAGTGACTTTCTCTGTGGCCTGGATAGAGAATGTTTCCCATCTACAAAATAGGGATAAACACTTTCCCTCCACAGAGTGGTTGTTTTCATAGATTTTAGGCCAGAGGGAACCTATTAGATCTTCCTGGCTAACAGGTCATAGAATGTTGAGGATTAATTATAGAGTTGGTATATATTTTTCAAACATAACTTTTGTGGAAAATGCTGTTTTGCAGAAAGCAAAAGCTATTGCAAAGCCCTTTAAATTTCTCTAGCATTTCCTGATTTCAGTGACAATTCAAATAGAAAAAAAATGGGGTAATTTCAGAGGGATATACAAAATTTTGATACTTTTACTCCAACACTTTCACTTATTTGTGATTGATGCAATTCAGTAACTAGTGATTGGCCTGTAACTTGTGAGCAGTGAGTGAGTTTTGTCACATGTTGATACTGTGATGTTACCTGATTGGGTAAATCCATACGTTCTTGGACAGCATGCAGTCAGCTTGGGTGACTTGCATGGCAGAATTTGAGCTACTGCTCTGTTTGGCACAGGGTGTGGGACCAGGATACATTGTATGACTGACCATCCGCTTGTGGGGTTCCCAGTAGGTCTGCTGAGCTGTACCTTCATCCTCCCAGACTTTGAGAGGAGGAAGTAGATTTTGAGCTGACGTTTTAAATGGTGAGTGAAAATTTGAGACTCCTTGGATGAGCTCTTCATTACAGGGGAATTCTGGTCTGATCTTACATTTTGTGGGTCTGTCCTTCAGCTAGTTGGGTTCCTTGTAGAGCTGCCAGGCTACATCCCTCTAAACCCCAAATCTGTTTAAGTTCAGGGGTTTGTTTTTCTTATTTGATGTGTGCAGATGCACCTGGATGTGAGAAACAATCCACTCTGCCTATAGATTCATTAAAATAACTCCTTCAAAATGGTCTCCTGACATTTCCTCTAGTGAGTGTTAGGGACTAGGACATGGCAGTTGGGCTTAGTGGTCAGAGCAGGAGTGACTAGCCAGGACTAGTAACCCCAGGTCAGAATTGGAGTGAGGTCAGATGCCAGAGCAAAGAGTCAGAGCTGAAGTCAGGAATCTGAGCCAAGAGTCAGACATAGGTTACCTGAAGTTAGGCAAGGCAGGAGATGCGCTGGGAACAAACATGCAGGCACTATCACAGCCATAGGCAAATGCTTTATGCAGCTAGCAACTTATAGCTGCTGTTGAGCTTAAGAGCAGGTCTGCTGATCCCCTCAGCCAATCAGGCAGTTTGGCCAATCAGGTGGCTCAATTGTGGCCCAGCTGCGCTCGTTACACTGCCTAGGGTTAAGCTAGCAAGTAAGCAGGGTAACAGCATGTCTCTGCTCCTGACACTGTGTCAATATTTTCAATTGGCTAGTTTTGAAATTTTGACACACTGTTCACTTGGAATTTTTTTTCTTTTCACCATTTTTTCATTCATAATTGTTGGAATTTTTCATTTGGCAAGACACTTGCAATTTCAACATTTCATTGTCTTTTGGAACAAAAAGAATTTTGAACATTTCCACGGAATTGATATTGCATTTTCTGACTCGGTCTAATTAATTAGTTTGGGTCAGATGGTGACAGGGCCTTGTGAAGGGTGTGGGGGGGCATGTATCTGTTCCCCCTAGAATGGACCATGCAAGAGCCTCTCACAATTGTAGTCCCTCCAATTAGCAAAGCATAATGACTTCTCCCTTGGAGCACGTTGCCCCCAAGTGGAGGAGGTGAGGCCATAGCTCCATCCCCACCTGTGCAGCAGCTTTTAAGCAGGGGAGCTGAGTTAGGAGGATGTGGCATCTGAAGGCTGGTGCAACCTGTTTAGTACTTGATATCAAAGGCCAATCTGGGGCAAACTGTGTCTCACTGAGTACAGAGCCTAAGCATAGTTCACTGAGTAACCAAAATGTGCTTGATGCTGAACAATACAAAGAAATGAAATTAGCTCCTGCCCCAAAGATCTTCTAGTCTAAAGAGGTTCCTATCATCCTAATGAAGACGAGTAGTTCAAAATCAGATCCAGATTTCTCATAATGCAGAGTGGAAATAGAGGAGGAGGATGTGGATTCATCTTTAGTTTTAACATTATTTGCAAGTTAATGTAAGTTGGCAGGTTACTGTTGTACCCTCAGACAATAAAAACAAAATCCTGTGGCTCTGTTCTACAGTGGCTTGTACTCGGCACAATTCCACTGATTTTTCATAGGGTTGCATGGAGCAGAAATAGGAGCAGAAGGCTAGTAGTAGGGAAGGCTATTCTTATAGGGCAGCCTTTTTGGGTGTGTGCGCACTCTCACATCATATGAGAAAAGCAAAAGTATTATTGATGTCTTCCCACCTCTAGGTTTTAGCACTGACCGCCCCCTGCAAATCATTGTAAGCCAAGCCAATAATTCTGCTCTCAAGGGTGGTGATGAAAAGCAGGAAATAGGGAGATATTTTTGGACTGCATGGCCCCAGAAGAATACTACGTAACATTACTAAATTCCAAAGGGAGTAATGCCAGTGGTTAGAAAAAGGCACCCTGGGCCAACTTTCAGAGGATGGCGTCTTAGCCAAAGAAAGGGTAACATTCCAATGCAAAACAAGCTGGCACTAAGAGTTTGGAAAAGCTAGACTCTTTAGAATATTCTTGCTAAGCTTATTTACCTTTTGCAGTATTAATGCACTTCTTACTGTACTCTAGCAACAACCTGAGAAGAGATTTTTCTGCCCTCACACACATGTGGCCAATCCTAGCTGCCATCCTCTCCCCGTATGGCACACACCCACCTGCTGCGGTCGTGGAAAGCAATGGAATCAGTATGTGATGGGTTTTTTTGGGGAGGGGATGTTTGTGTTCTTAGTCAGATTTTGTGAAAATAACATTGTATTTCAGCCTCCATTTTGCATGTCATCTTGATTACGTGCTATACTGTACACTGTCCCTGTCATGTTAGATTGCATCATCTCTGGTGCTTTGGTGTCTGACCTTGAATGAAAGGGCCATCACCAACTGAATAGCTTCACTCTGAGGGAACAATGGGGGAGCCTTTTAATGATTCTCTGACCAACAGAGCTCCCATGGCATTGCAGAATGAAAAGACTCCAGTGGAAGGACAGAAAGAAAAAAAAGGACATACATTTAAAAAGGTGTCACAGACTGATCTTAAAAGAGACATGCTTGATAAGTGAGGGAGAGACTATCTGGACCCTGGTCAAACCCAGTGTGCTTTGAAGCATGCAGAATCCAAAAGTTGAGTCCCATACAGCAGTTTGATGATTGGCCATGAGGAGGAACTCAGCCAGCAGTGTAACACAGTGCTGCACCAATGTGCAGTTTGGGGAGAAGATTTTTTTGGGGGGGAGGGTGCTACCTGTGTGGTCCATATGGTGAAGATTGGGGGTGAAACATGAGAAGAAGCTGGACACTGAACATAGTTCCTCAAGGTAGTGGCGCTGGCTGGCTGGCGTGCAGTAGTGGCCACAAAGCCACCTTCAATCTACCAATCCTCAGACTTCCCAACAGCCCCTGTTGTTCACTCCCAGCTTCTGGCAGTCAGAAGCTTAAGACACCAGAGCATGGGGATTGCATCCTTGATCATCGTAGCTAATAGCCTATCCTCCATGACCTGGCAATGAGTTCCACATGTTGACTGTGCATTGTGTGAAATAGTACTTCCTTTTGTTTATTTTAAACCTGCCTATTAATTTAATTAGGTAACCCCCCAGTTCTTGTATTAGGTGCCACTGCACACTGAGAGGCTGTTTTCAGAGACCTATCCACAATGACTCCAAGATCTCTTTCTTGAGTGGTAACAGCTAATTTAGACCCCATCATTTTGTATGTATAGTTCAGATTATGTTTTCCAATGTGCATTACTTTGCCTTTATCAACACTGAATTTCATCTGCCATTTTGGTGCCCAGTCACCAAGGTTTGTGAGAGTGCTTTGTAAATCATTGTAGTCTGCTTTGGACTTAAATATTTTAAGTAATTTTGTATCATCTGCAAACTTGCCACTTCACTGTCTATCCCTTTTCCAGATAATTTATAAAGATGTTGAATAGGACTGGTTCCAGTACAGATCCCTGGGAGCAGGGCCGGCTCTGGCTTTTTGGCCGCCCCAAGCAAAAAAAAAAAAAA
>NW_020664393.1:64188497-64208844 GCF_002925995.2 Terrapene triunguis | reverse complement strand
GGGGGAGGGAGCGGGCAGGAGAGAGAGAGAAGGGGGCGGCCAGGGCTACAACAGTGGCGCTGCCATGCGGCCCCTCCCACTGCACCGCCTCCTGCCGCCTGCCGCAAGGGCTCCGCTCCAGTCGGTGGGGAGGGAAGGAAGAGGACTGCCCTGCAGGGCGCTCTGGTTCTCCACGCCGCCACCCCCTACAGGGCGGCCAGAGCGGAACAACAAGAACAACAACAACAACAAAAGCGGCCGTGCCGCCCTAGGATTGGGCAGAATGCCGCCTCGAACAATCTGCCGCCCCAAGCACCAGCTTGCTCAGCTGGTGCCTGGAGCCAGCCCTGCATGGGAGACACTGCTATTTACCTCTCTCCACTGTGAAAACTGACCATTTATTCCTACTCTTTGTTTCCTATCTTTTAACCAGTTTCTAATCCATGAGAGGATTTTCCCTTTTAATCCATGACCGTTTACTTTGTTTAACAGCCTTTGGTGAGGCACCTTGTCAAAGGCTTTCTGTGAGCCCAAAAACTCTTTATCCACTGCCTCACCCTTGTCCATGTTTGTTGACCCCGCTCAAAATATTTTAATAGATTAGTGAGGTATGATTTCCCTTTACAAAATCAATGTGGATTCTTCCTCATCCGTGTTCATCTATGTGTCTGATCGTTTGTTTCTTTACTATACTTTTAACTAGTTTGTGTGGTACTGAATTTAATCTTACCAGACTATAATCGTCAGAGTCACCTCAGTGTCTCATTAGCTACCCTCCAGTCATCTGGTGCAGAGGCTGATTGAAGCAATGGGTTACATATGACAGTTAGTAGTTCTGCAGCTTCATATTTCAGTTACTTCAGAACTCCTGGGTGAATACCAGGCAACTTATTACTGTTTAAATTATCAATTTGTTACAAACCTCCACTAGTGACACCTCCGTCTGGGAGAGTTCCTCAGATTTGTCACCTGAAAAGACTGGCTTGGGTATAAGGATGTTTCTCATATGCTCTGCAGTGAAGAGCAATGCAAAGAATTCATGTAGCTTCTCTGAACTGCCTTGTCTTCAGTGAGTGCTCTGTTAGCCCCTGGACTGTCTGTTGGCCTCACTGACTGGTTGGCAGACTTCCTTCTTCTGATGTACTTATACATTTTTTTTTTGCTGTTAGTTTCTGTCTTTTGCTATTTGCTCTTCAAATCGTTTTTTGGCCTAATTATACTTTTTACGCTTGACTTGTTCCTTTCTCTTTTCCTCACTAGGATTTGACTTCCAATTTTTCAAGCATGCCTTTTTGCTTCTAACTGCCTATTTTACTCTGCTGTTTAGCCATGGTGCAGACATGCCAAACCCACAAAAAACTGCAGAAATTGGGCTTGTTTGGGGCTTCATTGGCTTGTGAGTTGCTTGTTGGCTAGTTTTTGGCTTGTAGCTTGTTTGGCTTGTAGCTTTGTTGTTTGTTGTAGCTTGTTGCTTGTTGTTTTTGTTTTTTTTTATCAGCTCCTGGCAAGCGGGGGGCGAGCAGGGGCAAAGGGCAAGCAGGGGCAAACATGGGAGAGAGTCAGGGGTGCACAGCAGGCCCACCACAGTCCCAGACTGCACGCCGGGTGGATCTAGTCATATAAAGTGTTGGGGTTCTTAGGGACTGGCTTGTTTTGGCCTTGTTTTGAAATGGGATTAGCTTGATTTTTGGCTTATTGTGAAAGTCGGGGTGCTTATTTACCGCACGAAACTTGGCAACTGTGCCATGGTGGCATTTTTTGGTCCTCTTATTATTGTTCTTTGTTTGGGTTATACATTTAGTTTAAGCCTCTATTAGAGTGGGAAATTCACAGGCATTTGCAAAATTCAGATGTATATTGAGAGACTGATTTTCAGCCTCCCAAATGTGAGAGATATTTTGTTCTGGGGTTTGGGCTTAGGCTTATTATTCATTTTAATATAGGATTGATTGTGGGATTTTCTTTGATTTTTTTTTTAAATAAATTGATATGGCAAAGCTGGAGAAATAAATACAATGCTTAGTGTAAAATAAAATTCTGAACTCAAAGAAATCTGAGCTTTATTTAAAAAATACTCTTTTCACAGAAGGACCTCACAGAAACGAGTTTTACTCTACATAGTATTGCTGGAAATTGTTTTTTTGCAGCAGAACTGATGGCCTCACTGTAGATGGCAGAATCCTGAATAAGACACTTTAATAAATAACCTTAAATTTGGTTATTAAAGGAGGGGAAAAGGCCAGCAACTTAGTATTCATATTACATCATGTTGCCTTTTGTCCCTTAATCTTCAGCCTTATCCAATCTTGAAAGATTTATAGTTTGCTAATGTTATGAAGTAAAAGGACAGTTTCCTACCCAACAAGGTAAGTCAAATCCACTCCAATCAACAATCAGTGGATTAACACATCACTGAATGACTTATAACTTTATTGCCACCAGAACATTCCTGTTCAAAAACATGACAGTGAGAATGCCAAAACAGACAGCAGGGTTTCTGCTGGTTGCTGCAGGCTTGAATGAATGCAAATCCTTTGGCCAAAGACTGCATTGGCTCACTCTTGGTTAAGAAGGAGTCTGTTCTCATAACTGGTGATATGGAAGTATATATTCTTCAAGAGTTTGTCAGAACTCCTGAATATTTGCATTTTGATAGAGATGAGACCAAACCAAATTCCTGCATGAACACTGCCAAAATATAGGGGGCGGGTGAGGGGTGTCCATCTGGATCTGACTTGGAATCTGAACCCAGCTCCGCTCAAATCAATGAAAGTTTTCCAATTGGCTCCAAAGAGAACAAAATCAAGTCAGTGGTGGTTAATCCCTCTATTCCTTACAAAGGGCCAAACCAACCCCCCAGATTTTAACACCTGAAACCCATGCAGAGAATTGGGATAGAGGAGCATCAAGAGATTGTTTTGTACTGCCTTTGGGCTTTTGGGCTTCCAATTTGGTCCCTAGCACTATTTACAACAGTTTAAGGAATGCTGTAATTTATGGGCAGCACCAATCGACCCCAAGGGTCCTAGCGGCAGCTGGGAATCACAGGAGCACAGCCGCGTTTTGGCCACACCCTCTTCCCAACCTCTGCTGCCTTTACACCAGTTGGGGATTCCCCAATGCCAGGTGAATCCTGAATTGGCTGTTCAAGTCTCTTTGGACCAGTACAGCAGTGCACAGGGACTGAAGCAGTTCCAAGGATCTGACCCTAGTCTACTGTTATCCTTAATTCGTTTATTCATTTCACAAATAGGCTGTACTGATACTCATGCCCAGTGAATTCTTCAAGGAAATGATTGTAACTATTGTTCTGACAAAGAGGACAGACAGGCTGGAAGAAACAACATCATTTGCAGGTTCTTGTTAAACTTACCTTTACTTTTGGTTGATGTTTAAATGCACATTAAAACTGGTTGGCCAAATTTTCAGGTAGTGCGGCGGTTCTCAAACTTCATCGCACCTCCTGGGTTCATGTAGTAATTTTCGTTGTCAGGAGGTGGTCACGGTGCAATGAAGCTAGTGTAAATTGGCATGCTGTATTGAAGCCAGTGGAGTTACAAAGTTTTACAAAGGTGAGAATCTGATCCAATATTTATGTTGTCTTTGCTTTATATAAATTAAGTACATGTTTGTCATATTAAAAGAAGGAAATGGTAAACAAGTATACAGATCTTGGGCCAAAGCCTTAGCTGCTGTAAAGTGACATAGCACCATTTACTTCACTGGAACTATGCTGATTTATGCCAGGGGAGGATCTGGCCCCTTACATACAACTTTCTTAATCTAGAAAAGTCCTTCCCGGCAACGGGAGGGATTAGGTCTGGAGCCACACATTTCAGGCTATAAGATTACCTATATGGCATATCTACAAATGTAAATGATCAAAGAAATGATGTCAATCTTTTTCTTAAGTCCAGACATGATATTTGTCTCTGTGACCTCAAATTCCAAAAGTCAACTATATGTTACATGAAAACAACAAATCCTTTTGTTCTAAATCCATTGCCTATTTGTCTTATTGTTCTTGTATATGTAATTGGCAAAAAGGGAAGGGCTGATTCATTCTCACTATGCCCTTCACCCTATCAAACACCTTAGTTAAATCCTTTGTAACTCTTTTCCCATGCAAGCTATATAACTCCAGCCTTTGCAATCTGTTTTATGTGAGCCCTGCCTTACCACTTCACCATGTTCACGTCCTGGTACTTAGTGTCCAATAGGCGAGTTTGCCTACTGAAACGCAGGGCTTTTCTGCCAACTGTCAGGTGAATGAAAGGCACTCTCCGGTCTTAATCTGTTATGAGCTGCCAAACACCCTCTTGTTCAAGCCACTTTGATCTTTGGGGCTGGGAGGGCAGTCATGCTTTATTATAAGGTCAGTATTTAAAAAAAAATACACAGCTACTGGCATTTATAGCCAAAGCTCTTTATATATGGTACAAAGGCCTCTTTGTAGTATGACAGGGCAGAAGATTATGTGCATCCAGCGTATATGTGCAACTAACATCTTGTGGAAAAAAGAGCACATGGGAAATGGCATCATTAGTTAATTTTCAGAACATAACCTGCCTGCTTTATTTTTTTGGCCTATCCCTAGCTGCCTCCCTTTTCCCCTATTTTTCAATTCCTGACCCTACATTTGGCCTCCGTTCCCAATCCATTCCTCATACCCAGCTACTTTATGCTGCCTGGTGCTCCTGGCACTTGTGAGCAGCAACTTGAATAGGACCTCTCTGAAATTCTCACTACAGTAAAGCCTTGCAAATGCTGGAAAGTAACCAGTGGCATGTTATTACTTCTCTGTCATTGCCCTCATGTTTCAAAATCTATAAAAATAATGTTATAAAGGATTGCACTTACAAATCCGAAAGGCAGGAAGTATTTTGATCAATTCTGTAGTCCTCTTCAATATCCTACATTCCCTTTCCACATTGTCTGACAAATGCAGCCGTGATTGTGTACCGTCAAAGTACATGTCTAACCACCAGTTGAAGTCTCGCCCAATGGCTGAAAGTTGTTACTACCTGATGCTTTTCATTGGATTATTTGAAATGAATTGACAATCTCAGTTTCATTCCTCATGGACAGATGACTGCATCCTAAAAAGAACCACCACAGTTGTTACCTGTCTTGACAGTCACAGCAGGGATATTGAACACTGTACGATCATTGAAGCTGCTTAAAGTGTATTCAGTGAGTGCATTTGCATTATTCAGTGAAGACCAGTGAAATCTGATTTATTAGATACAGCAAACTAGATTAAGGTCACCTTAATTCTGATTGAGAGTATCCACACAGGGATTTAATGCAGTTTAAGTAATTTACTTTAATTTTCCTGAGTATCCCAATGTAGACAAGCCCCTCAGTAATATATTGTAGCAGTGAGTTCCATAGGCTATTTGTATTGTGTATTTTAAAAAGTTCCCTTTTATCAGTTTTAAGTTTGTTGTGGAAAGTTAATATCACCACAATTAACTAGTGTCAGTTAGCTATTAAAGCAACAACTAATTTTAAAAGGTTATTTCCTACTGTAACCTTTCTTCCTTTATTTAATTTATGGTGAATTGCAACAATTAGTCCCAAGCCTCCTCCTTTTAAGGTTATTAATTTCCCCTCTGAAGGCCTGTAACTCTAATTTGACTGCAGATAGGAGGTGACAAAGGCATGTATTATAATAACAATAATAATTAATAATAGATAATATAAAGGCATGGCTCAGTCTATTTTATCTACTGATGTCCATGGGAGTTTAGGGTCCCTGATGACTGAGATCATAAGAACTAAAATTTGTTAATGTTCCATTCCTTCAATGTACTTGAGCATGAAGCCATCGGCCCTTCAGAAACTCTAACTAAATGAGAGTGCAGAACATATCTCAGCAACAAAACTGCATCAGACCAGTTCTTGGCTGTCTACATTGGCTTCCTACTGAATATCAAGTCAAATTGAATGCTTGGTCCTTATCTTCAAGGGTCTCAATGGCCTAAGCCCAGGATATCTAAAAGATCACCTAAAGCTCTGGGATGGGGATCATGGCCGACAACTCCGCTCCTCAGGCACAACGGAATGTTCTATCACATGGATAAAGCTTGTCTATGCAGGAGACAGATTTCTTAGGGATCAGTCCAAGACTGTGGAACAAATTCCCACAGAAACTAAGAGCCAACTGTGACACTACGCACCCCTGTATTCACACCCTGCAAACTATTGCCATGATCTTTGTAAAAAATATGCCTTGTGAGATATCACTTGAAAACTAATAACTCACTGATCATTAATAGACTTGCGTGATGTATGTACAAGACAGGTATTAAGAGTTATGAATTATAACTAAGTGTGTAAACCAGGTATGTCAGGGGGATTTGTTAAACAGGTCTAGCCTAAACAAAGGAATGAGTGTTTACCTCAATTTGCATATAAGCTGTAAATAAGCCTCACACTAACAAGTGGGGGAGAAGGCAGCATGATGTCTACACCCAGCAAGAGAGAAAAGTTCAGCCTGGGATTTACTTTTCTGAAGAATCCATTTCAAAGATTTACTGCGCTATAAAGACAGGGGGACTGAACCTCAAGTGGTAAGCAACTGAATCAGTTGATTGTATACAACGGTAGTGTTTAACTTGTGATCCGCAGACCCCCTGGGGGTCTTGTTTGTCTGTGTTGTACAGCACAGCGCACACTATATTAATTAAGTCCTATCTCAGGCTAACTCTCATTGACGTGCTGATATTATGGCAAGCACATTTACACAGTTCCAAAGTTGCTGATGCATCAACATTTTGCAGCATGTTATTAACCGCACAGGAATAGTGTTCTGGTGTTAAAAATAGTTTGACGCTCTCCCTGCTATTTGTTGCTCATTATCAACACTCCCTGCCAGTTCTACATTCCCTTTAAATGGGAATTTGGCCTCAGTTCAGTGGGAGTTTTGTATGAGTTAGGACTTCAGAGATAGACCTGTTTATCACGGTTCTGGCATACAGAGCAGAGCAGGGTGAAAGTTTGGGCAGTGAAGGGGATTGGCTCACCTTGTGATTTACTTTGAGTTTGGGGTTTGAATAAACCAAAATGCACACTGTGAAATTGAGTCCAAACCAAGGAGTTTCACCTGATTTCATATATAAACTGAGTTCTGGATAGTTTGGACGCAAAACTATATGTCAGCCAGGTGCATCTGAAAGATTTGTGAACTTTACAGAATGTTTGAAGAAGCTGGGCTGAATTTCAAATATGCAATGGAACATGAAAGCAGGTGAGTTTTGTGTGGTTTCAGGGTTTTATAGTGAATATTTTGCATTGTTTTAATAATGACAGATTTAAAAAGCAAACCTTACCAGATGTACTTTACAAAAAAATAATAATCCTAGAATTAGATAGAAAGCATGGGTAAATGAACAGATGTGTTCTACTGCTCTCTACTGAACAGGAATAGAACTGCTCAACTGTGTGTCAAAGATCCTATACTGTCAACATGTAACTGAGTTTAAGTGGTAGGAAGCTGTGGTTTCATAAGAGAAAACACTGCAAAGTTCCGAGTAATCATGGTATGCAGCATAGCGACAACTCATTTAAGGATAAAAGTCTGAGGTTGACGATTATTTTACCTTTTACCTTTTTTTAAAATTTTAAATTAAATTCATATTTTTTATATGCCAGAGTTAAGTTAGTGTGGGTGTTACCATACACACTAGAGTGACCATTTCCCCATGTTTATTCTCCCCCCCCACTGTTTGTTCCTCACACCTTCTTGTCAATTGCTGGAAATGGGCCATTTTGATTACCACTACAAAAAGTTTTTGTTTTTTTCCCCCCTCCCCTGCTGGTAATAGCTCACCTTAACTGATCACTCTAGTGTGTATGGTAACACCCATTGTTTCATGTTCTCTCTGTGTGTGTATATATATATCCTCCTACTGGATTTTCCACTGCGTGCATCCAATGAAGTGGGTTTTAGCCCACAAAAGCTTATGCTCAAATAAATTTGTTAGTCTGTAAGGTGCCACAAGTACTTCTGTTCTTTTTTCTCAGTATTAGGATGACAATGGCCCAGGGTTGCAGGAGATGGTAGGAGCGGCAGTCATGATGGTAAAATTTGCTCCATCTGTCCTTCCGTATTCTCCACCCAAGGTCTCTTTCTTTAAGCATCCACAAAGGGAGTGATGGGTGGAATAGCCCATCCCCTCATTGTTTTGTCCACCAATTAGGCCTCATATCCAACACACCAAGTTCTGGCTCCACATTTTCTGTTTTTACCAAGCATGATTTTAACATACTCATTGAACCATAACAGGAGGCCTTTTTGTTTAAACTAATTCAGTCTATCTCCTTTTTGTATCTTTTCCCATCAACATTTCTTATTAGAGGTTACTGTGACATCTTATGGACTTTCACAGACTTTTCACAGCTGAGCTCAGAATTAAATTTGTAGGCCCAGTTATCATAACAGGTCCCCTCTGGTGAATTGCTATGATGCATGATGGCAGTCCCTGGACATAGTGCATGGTGGGGCATGAAACGTAAGCAATTATTCTCTGCTATATAACTATACACACCCAAGCACTATCAACAATATTCTTAAATTAGGTATATTCACTTCCCCCCAACAAATCCTGGCTTGAGTCACTTTTTGTGTATGGGTGCAAACAGAGTATTTTCCTATAGAGAGTCCATAATTGTGAACATTTATTTAAGGATAAAAGTCTGAGGCTGATGGTTATTTTACATTTAAAATGAATTCAATTTTTTATAAAGATATTAATTCAGCTGGTGGATCATTTATAAAGAGAAAAAAAGGATAAATATGTTAAATAAATTATTACTACAAAGAGTTTGCCAAGCATGACTCAAGACTACTTTCAGTTTGGAAAAATGTATCTGAACACAGCCCAAAGCCAGAATGGGAGCAACCGTGTTTGAACATTATATATTATGAATACAGGGTTGAGGCTGCAATGGGATCAGGATCTTAAAATAACACACACTGATCATCTGTATTCATTGTGAGAAGCTCACGCTTTCCCTTGCTTAAGCTAAGTTAACTTCTTTTAAGAAAAAATAACTTACAGAAGTCCATGTTCTCTGGGAAGAAAAGAAGCAAACGGATCACCACCAGAATAGTACATTTTGGGTTTCCCCCACCATCATCTCTACCCCATTACTAGGCATAAAATGATAGTTTCTCATGAAATAGTTAGTGTTCCATGACAGACATACTTTATATAGTACTTGGCACATCTAGATCCATTTTACTCTTGGGCATCAACATCTTTCCCTAAAGATGTTGGCACATGTCATTAATTCTTCTGTGAAATGTTTCTTCAGCTCTCTGCAGGAAATATAAGGCCCATAATTCATGGACAAGGTAGTACATGTTCCATTCTGTGATTCATCACTGCCTCATATGGTCAACAAAGAATTTCTTTGCCCCTGTTCAAATCACGATACAAAATGAACCTTGTCTCTTTCCTTGTAATTACCATTTGTTACAAATCTGAAATTTTTGTGATTCATTTCACACTGAGTCTACAACTCTGAGTCACAACTAAAACATTTGAAGAAAAAATGTGAATAGCTTGTATGAGCATATTTTGGATAAATAGCAACCTTATGCACAGAGTCAGACTCTTCGACTCTTATTTGCACTGGTGTCAGTCCAAAGTAAGTCCATTGACTTTTGTGGAGTTACTCTGGATTTACACCAGTGTAACAGAGAAGAATTTGGTCCATTAATTGAAATACATTTCTAAAATGTAACTTATTTACAATGAATATTGGCCAAGACCTACTTGTCTTAGGCATATAAAAATTTCTATTGACTTTAATGGGAATTTTGCATGAATAAGGCAAGCAGAATTTGACCCTGTTCCCTAGAGGATAACACCTCTACGTTAGTCATTTTCTTGCTGCATTAGCAATTTTCAAATTACAGGTAAGGCAGAAACCTTGCCAATATTGTGGGAAATACATTTACACAGTAAAAAAGTTGCTGATGCATTAACATTTCACAGCATATTAACCACACAGGAATAATGTTCTGCTATTAAAAATAATTTGACACTGTCCCTGCTATTTGTTACTCATTATCAACACTCGTTGCCATAAAAAATGTAAATCCGAACTTGGGAAAATGAGGTAGGGAATATGTGCATTGGTTGATGACATCATCTGCTACTAATGGCTATAAATCTTAAGTGAATTTGTAAGTACAAATGTGTAACTCTGAAGGTGCCAGATTTCACGCCTGCATGTTTGTAGCTTGCAAATACATCGAGTGCAAAACTTGAGAACATCATTTTCTCTCCAAATAAACTCAGATATACCTTGGTTTCCAAACAAGCAAACAAAAAAGGCAGGCGGTCTCTTCTGGAAAAAAATATGGTGTAATATTTTAGCGAATTGCCATTTTCTTTTCTTTTAGACACTTTCAAGTTGCTTTGAACACTCCATTTATGCCTTCATCAAAATGACAGATTGACAGTCTGGAAAGAGTTTAGAAATTAAGGTTATAATATAACTTCAAGAAGTCTTCTTGCATGCAGAGTGCAACATAAGTGAGTGTTAAAGCGCTAATGCCATTTGGACAGGATAATACTAGTTAGCATGTCCAAACTTCTTAAAAGTACATTCCAAACTATTATATTGCCAATTAAGCAGGAAGGTGGAAAATTCTCATCTTTCTATTGGCATAAAAAAGGGTTTTTCTAGTGTTTTACACACACACACAGATTCCCTGATCTCATATGTAGGCTTGGCAGAATTAAATTTGTATTTTTAAAATAATTTCAATGGATAATATTGATGTTTATTTTAAAGCATTTTTTCTATTTTTATATATTTTAATTTGCACAGTTGTGCAAAGTTATGGTTTATAAGCCCTGGTTTTTTAATTTTTATCTATTTAAATGTTCACAGTTTGGGGAAATTATGGGGGTGTGTCAGACAATATGGATGCAAATGATAATCGGATTTGAAAATTAAAGCATTATAACTGTGACGGGGCAGCTCCACCCCGCACTAGCCCCGGAAGTGACAGACAGGTAGCTCTATCAACAGAAGTCCCTCCCCACCCGTACTGGGCATGCTCCAAATGCTCCGTGAGTATAAAAGGAGGGAACTCAGCTCAGTCTGGGCTGGCGGGCGAAGGAGAAGGACCTAACCGGGCAGCTCCTGCAGAGGACCAGCCGACGCTCTCAGAGCCGCTCGGAGTGGAGGCTTCTTCCAACCTGCACAAACCTTTACCGGGGGAGGAACCAGAGGAGGCGACGGCCCCGGAGACCAGCAGAGGACCCTGGGATTCGTGGGCGACCCCGACTCCCAAACCGGTAGGAACCGACCCGCGGTGTGTGTGACAGACTGGTACCTTGCCCCCGGTAAGCCTCAGCGTGTTTCGGTAGGACCACCCCCGCTGAGCCATCAGTAAGGTCCTGCTGCCCTGCAACCAGGGGTGGTTATATGGACTCTGGCCACTAGGCCATGCTACCCTGTAACCAGGGGTGGTTATATGGACTCTTGCCACTAGGCCGTGCTACTCTGCAACAAGGGTTTATCCTATGGACTCTGGCCACTAGGCTGTGCTGCCCTGTAACGAGGGGCATAAACCCTCACATAACCATTAAAAAACAAATTGTCAGGCACATGTCAAAATATGCAAAATAAATATCCTTAAATCAAACTTCAATAAGTTCTCAAGCAGCATTTTCTTACTTTGCCTATCTGTACAGTTCAATTATTGTGTGTGTGTGTGTATGGTAAAAATCAATGTTTACCCACCTTTACTGATAAAACTCCAATCCTTACAGGTTTACATATATGGCAATCTGGCTCCAGGAAATATCTTTGAGGGAAGCACATGAGTCTGTTCTGAGGAGGCTGGTTCTTCCCCATATATGGGCTCTCACTATAAAAGCCAAAAGTGATCTCCGTAGCATTTGAGTCTAGAGGTGAATCAGAAACAAGACAACAGCTGCTTTTATTAAGACGAAAAGATAATTAAGCTGCCATTAATTGAAAATGATAAAGCACAAACAATCTGTATAGTGAGAGAGAGAATTCAGTGCTGTCTGGTTCCACAGACACTCCAGCATCCAAACTATGAAGCAGATGCTCAATTATGTTACATGATTCGAACAATCATTCATAGGCTGATTTTCGCAGAACGAAGTTAACACTGTTTTCAACTATTTGTGGAAACAACTGATACAAATTACTGTTACTCTGAGACCTATAGGCAATCCAGTGTGCAAAATGTCCCTACAGCCTTATCTAATGCCTAGTGACATCAGAGGGAGTCTTTCCATTGGCTTCAGTCAGCATTGCATCAGCCTTTAGTGGGGTGAGTTGGGAAGGAGTTCAAACTCAAGATAAACAGTTGGGCAACATAAGAAGTAGGACAAAAAGCAGTGTGACATACTCATTGAAACCTCTTTAAGCTAACTGACTTCGCAATTGACTTGTCCATGATAAATATTGTCCAAACATCTATGGATGAAATCCTGGTCCCATCAAAGTGAATGGCAAAACTCCCATTGACTTCAGGCAGGCAGGATTTCATCCTGTGACTTAGCAGTTTTGCCATGACCAGTTCTGCACCCACATTGCACACACTCACTTTATGTACTAAGATCAACTTAAATCTACAATAAAATAATAGTCATTGGTTAGTAACCTCCTTGGCTTTTGAGAGCCCTTAAAGGATGTCCTTGTTTTGGATGCCATAAATGCTCCTAATTTTATTATCTCTAGTTCGACTATTACACTACTATATCCCCCCCTCCACCTGCTACTCGTCTATATTCTACCACTAGAAAACAAACCATTCTATTTAAGTTGTTAAAATATCACAATTTATGAATTCTGTAAGTTTTAGCTAAAATGTCAGAGAATCTGCTTTCAAACTGCAGTACTCACACAATTAAAATCTTCACTTTTGCCAACAAAATGGAATGGAAAGAAAATGATTATTCTTCCATTTTGTGTGTGTGTGTGTGTGTGTGTGTGTGTGTGTGAGAAAGGGAGAGGGGGAGGTTGTTAAGTTTTTACTTCTACGATCTCTAACTGAACAATAACTGAAAACGTAGTAGTACTGAATTTAGCTCCCTATTAACCCCACTGAGTGACACAAACTATGCAATAACAATGCACTAATAATAGAACATTTAAAATGATGTATGTAGATGCAATTTTCTGCACCAGCATTTAAGTAGTTATACAGCTTTGTCTATTAGGAACGTTATGCTGGAAAGAGTTTGCACAGATTTTCCACTGCTCCTTGCAGTCACTAGCACTCTAAAACCATCTCATATTTCAGAAGTCCTTGTTGTATTTACCACTTATCCTACTGAGAATATTTATGTGGTGTACCAAGGTAAAAGGTATTAGACAACTACACATTGCATAACATTCTAAATCAAATATTCCTTTTACACTTCCAGGAGGGAGTGGGGAGAAAACCCGCTCTAAAGTGGATTAACAAAACCAATATAAATAGGCAGCAATACTGAATGACTGCCTGCAGAAAGTTTTTAGCTGCTACTACAGCTAACGGATTAAGGGCATCTCCTGGCCTTGGCTGGCTTTGTGGCAAGCACTAGCTGGAGCTTTGCAGTGCAGCATGTCTCCATGGCCACAGAGTTCTACTTGTATCCTGAGGAGAACTGAATCCAACTGGATGAGCCTGTGGATTGGTTAAACTAATGTGGAGTTGAGTTACTCACCCTAACTCTGACACATGGAGACGCTTCCATTGACTTCAGAGGTTTAAATCAGGCATTTAGAGCCAGATTTTAAAAAGTATTTAGGTGCCTAACTCCCATTGATTTCAATAACCTTAATGACATAGGCCCTGATTCAGCAAAGTACTAAACCATTTGCTTATGTTTAAGCAATTAGGAAGAGATTTTCTAATGCACAAATGGCACCAAATTCCCATTCATTTCAATAGTGAAGTTCTCTCATAAGTACGTCACCAATACTTCAACAAGTGCATGAGTACTTTGCTGAATGGACCCCAGTTCAAAAAAGAACTAAAGCAGATGCTAAAGACTAGAGCTGGTCAGGACATTTCTGATTAAATGAAATGTTGCTGAAATATGCTGTGCTTTCAAAGCTGAAAATGTTTTGTGGACACCCATCTGTCTCAAAAGGGTTTGTGTACATGTGTGAGATGGAGAGAGACTGACTGACTCTCACACTCTATATCAGGGGTCGGCAACCTCTGGCACACGGCTCGCCAGGGTAAGCACCCTGGTGGGTGGGGCCAGTTTGTTTACCTGCTGCATCGGCAGGTTCGACACGGTTCGCCGTCCCAGGCCAATGGGGGCTGCGCGAAGCGGCGCGGGCCGAGGGATGTGCTGGCCACGGCTTCCCGCCGCCCCCATTGGCCTGGGATGGTGAACCGTGGCCAGTGGGAGCCGCGATCGGCCGAACCTGCACATGCGGCAGGTAAACAAACTGGCCCGGCCCGCCAGGGTGCTTACCCTGGCGAGCCGCGTGCCAGAGGTTGCCGACCCCTGCTCTATATCCTGAATGGGCAGAGTAGGGACCTGGACCTGGGTTACCCATCTCTCAGGTCAATGCCCCAGCCAGCTACAGTAAGACTTTATGATTACAGTATTGCCAACTGCACGTGTTAAAAAATCGTGAGATTGGATTAAAAATCACGATTTTTTTTTTTAATTTTGTATTATTTTTATTTGGGTTTTGAGCCTTTAGGGAGCACTTGGGTCACATTTTCAAGCTTTTCTCTGCAACCATGAGGGCTAGAAACTTACTTTATTTTTTTTTTAAATGAGCACTGACATTCTCACCTAATTACAGGATTCCAGAAGTTGGGGCTTTAGGAAAAGCAACAAATATTGAGACTTGTGATAAAATCTCAAGAGTTGGCAACACTGTATTGTAACAGCGTTACTGTGCTGGGTGGTCGCGTGGGTGTTTTTGGCACACTCACATCTAGTGGCTGTGGCTCCTAGGAAGAACCCTGGTTTCAGGAAGTAACACTGAGAGGAAGTTCAGAGGTGGGAGCTTCCCCAGCTGAAGGAGAAATCAAAACTGTTTTTACCAGCAACACCAGCAGCAGGAGGGGAGCCACCTGCATTCCCTCTTCTAGTAATAAATTGATGTGGTTCAGCTGTTTGCTGAGCTCATATTCCAGGGACTCTGCCTGCCTGTGCTAACCCATCAATAAGGAGACTACAAGGTCACTTAACAGTAATATCAGCACTATGGGGTTGATTCAAAGCTCGCTGAAGTCAGGTCCGATAAATCCAATACAATCAAGGTAACATGCTGGCAACATTCATTAGCACCTCCATACTCCAGAGCTTCAGGGGTCTGGATGAAATAAGATGCAGAAGACCTAGACCACTTCTAGTTTTGGTTGTGAAATATCAAAACTTTATCAGGACACGCCAGCTCTAAAACTACAAAACAGCACATTGTCAAACAACACATAAATTAAGAACATTCATTATAAACTAAAATTAAAAGCCTCATGTCAGCACCACTTAAGGTTGCTAAGTGACAACAGTGTAGTTACCTATCCTGTCACAACTTCAATGGGAATTGGATCAAGCCCAATGTAATTATCTGAATCAAGCCAAACCCTTAAATCCCTTAGTAGTCCTATCAATGAGAACATTGCATGGTAGAAACAAGGCCCTTCATTTTTTATTTTATGTAAAATTTTTTTTAAAGAAGGTAAAAATCAATGCAAAAATTAACTTCACAGCTTTCATAGAATCATAGAATGTCAGGGTTGGAAGGGACCTCAGGAGGTCATCTAGTCCAGCCGCCTGCTCAAAGCAGGATCAATCCCCAACTAAATCATCCCAGCCAGGGCTTTGTCAAGCCTACCTTAAAAACCTCTAAGGAAGGAGATTCCACCACCTTCCTAAGTAACCCATTCCAGTGCTTTTCTGGATAAATATCAGGGTTAATATTGGTGATGTGAGGATAGAAAAAAAGCAAGAGAGAGAAAGTAAGACTATTGAAAATAAAAGCAGATTAATGCTGTGGTTTATTTTATGAACTGTACATTAGCATAAATAACTGCACGCACATACATGTGTATGATGCACAGTGTCTCTTCTACTGCATTGCCTTATTTTAACAGACAGCCCTGCATTTACAGTTAGACTAATTTATTTGTAACATAAACACATCCACCTAATGTAATGTACTGGGTTTTCTTAATATAATCAGTATTTTCATGTACTTGAGTAGTCCAAAATTTGGGTGAAAATCAGTACAAACTGAATAAAAGTTTTTGTATAAACTTGGGAATTTTTCAGTAAAAATTGAAAACAAAGGGACTTAGGTATAAATAGGCAGCGAGGACAACATACATCATGAAATGTAATGAAGTGGGCACCATAAAGGAAAGACCTGGACTCCAAGCTGAAGGAAAGGCAGGCTCATAAGATAAGGAAAAGCTAAACAATTTAGACTGAACCCCTTGTGACCCAGTTCAAGTATTTTTTTAGTTGATTACATGAACCTGACCTACTATGTACAGCATGAAGCATGAAGTTTAAAAGGTATGAGGAAAATGCAGTTAAAGGAGCTCATAAATGAGACTGACCCTACCAAAGTTTTGCAAAACACACTAGAATCATATTAAAAAAAAAAAGACTAGATTTAGAAATGCAACATTTTTACTTATTATCTGAAGTTGCATGTTATAGCAAGAGGGATTACTGCTGGTTTTAATTAGGGGTGTGTGCCAAGTGTTTAAGAATTTGGGTTTAATTTGAATTTGGATTTAGCCCAACATTTACATGGCTGAGCTCCTACAATGTAATAAGAACTAATGAAAGAGAAAAACAAAGAAGAAATGTCAGCATTTAATATTATATACTAAGTAATTTATGATGCATTATATGATCATGTAAATGTCAATGACTCACGTTGTCATAAGTTGCCATAAATCATTAATATTGAATCTTGGAAAGTGGAACAATGGCAAAGTTCAGGTTTCATTCAAGAACCTTTCAACCTTTTTTTATTGAAACACTAATATCTCCCGGGCTCCTCCGTCCATGTTGTGAAATGTGGGGCAACCGGGTAAGTCACATCATGGTCAATACTGGAGCCTGGGAAATATGAATGGACTGTTGTTTCTGAAGACAGAAAAATGTTGTAAAATTTTTATTCTGTTCAACAAAATAAATAAAAATTTCAAGTCTCCTGTAAAACCTTGCTGCCCAAATATTTTCACAAGTCACCAGCATGTCAGGTATGGAATTATCACCCTTCACCCATATTCCATCCTTTCTTCTGGAGACTCTGATAGTATTTTGAACTTGTAGAGTACCTTCCATCACAGCACTTAACCATGAATGAATTTAGCCCTGTGAGGTAGGTATTATTCTCAAGTTACATAGAGGAAAACTGAGCATAGAGACATTATGTGACTCGTCCATTAGTACACAAGTCGTTGATGAAGTTACCATCTCTTGATTCAAAGTCCTAGGACTTAACCACAAGATTAACCCTCCTCGTTTTTCGTTTTTGAAGTCCAGCCTATCTTCTAATACCACATTTTGAAAGCAGTTTGAAACAAAACTTCTTCCACTTCTGCAATATTCTATACTTCCTAATGAACTCTCTTGGGTTTGTGCCAGTAACAGCTGAGCTTTGTGGCCAGCTAAGATACCACTAGTACCTACGAAACATCCCCCGTGGTTTCATTTCTATAGTCCCAATCCTCCCACTAACTTCCAAAAGTGTTTTAGGTGTACAAGGAAAACAGGATATGGCCCTGTACTGAAAAGAACTCTGGCAAGTGATTTAGGTTAAAAATGTAGGTTTAGTAAACATATCAGATGTAAAATTAGAAATAATTTTATAAAATTGAAAGAATCCATTGCAAATGATTTTTTTTAAAAAAAGAAGTATTCTTCTGTAGTAGTGTAACCCAAATATTGCAGCCTCTATTACTACATGAAGAACTAGGACGTGAAACTGACTAGTCTATGTTCAGTATGCCAACTGAGAGACATGTAAAAAGTAAACAAACAGAACAGCAAGAAGCGAATAATACATTGAGGATTTGATAAATATTTATTTATTTAAATTTAAATAATAGTGCATATGCAAAAAGTTCTAGGTCCCTTACATTTAATTAGACTTACAGTTGCAAATGATGATCATCTAGCAGGAGCAAAAAACTGAACAAACAAACCCCAAACAAAACCATCTACAAATAATGAATTAGTCAGCCAATAAATCAAAGCACCAAAGCAGTTCTTTAGCCCTAACCCTACCTCAAACCAAATTTTCAGCTAAATGGCTTTTGCAGATCAAATTCAGACTGTGTTAGACCAAATATATATCTGTTAACACTACATGTTCTGTTTTAAAATGTGATTTTAAAACTGGTTGTGTCTTTTTAAACATAACACGTCTTACCAAATTGCAAAAATAAAGCAGCTTAGAAGACCAAACTACCTAGTACATCAATGCCTAAAACTTTAAAAGTGGTCACAACCAATGAAGCTGCAGTATGTCATGATTTCCTAACTGCAGGATGTCCATATGAAAGCCATTGCACCCAGACTGCTCAGTAAGCCTATTAATATTTATCTTTTGCTTTGCAAATAGAAACTCACCTTGAAACTAAATATTTTTAGAATAATAAGCGTTCATGTATTAAACAAACTTTTTCATGTATAAAAAAAATATAAATGTACAAGAAAAGAATGGATAGCGATGGGCAAGGACATTTATCAAGGAACTAAGAGTCGAACTCTTGTCCTTCAGCTTCAAACACACACATCTCTACCACTAGAGCTAAAAGAATGCTACGAATGAGCCTACTCAGGCAAGTCAGCAACTCCCATTGACATCAGTGGTTCAGGTTCAGACTCAGAGCTGGTAATAGTGGCAGGTCCGCAATGTTCTCTATGAGCACTGGAGGACAACAACCGACACTCCTTCATTTACACAAGACCAATATCTTATTTACTTCTCCAAGTTAGACAATGCTCATTCCTTGCTCCTCCCTTTCGGATCCAGTAGTTGAGTGCTAATCTGCAATGAATCCACATGTTATAGTAAACAGGCACAACACACAGAGCTCAAAAAGCAACAAACCATAGGCTACTCCCACTCCATTCAAGTGTAAAACTAGCTGGCCCCTTCAGTGTGGGCAAGCCGAGAGGGCAATAGTGCACACTCACACATGCACAGATCAATTACGTTACCCAGGGTGAGCAGGATGACCATGAAAAGGGAAAACGTCGCCTTCCCACAGAGGATAGAAAGCCCTAATAAGTTGCCTGTGAGCTCTTGTGTCCCGCCCCCATTCTACTGATGATGGCGGTTTCAATATTCAAAAATGTTTGAATTCCTTGTTCCTAAGTTAGGAATTAATAAGACATCCTGCCAGCAAGCAACAACACTGGCAGAAGTTGGGCTGTTTACGTGCCAGTGATGGGGCCTCCACAAACACCAGGAGTACACAACACACAATGATGATTAAAAAAAAAAATTCTTAGGGGGTTACATATTTAGTAACTGAAGTTATTAATGTGGGTTCTGGACTGTGAAACCAAATATGAAGTTCATTAAAATATCCAACAAGCATTTGTGTAGCTCCAGAAAGAAAAGCATTTGGTTTTCGATTTCCCTTCTTCTGCCCCCGCCCCTTGAATCCCCTCAGGCCAACATCCTTTTCCTGTTCAAACTGAACTGCAGCTTTTCCAAGAAATGAATATGTTTAATAAAGATTAAGGCTGAGATTTTCAAAAGACCCTAAGGGAATTAGGTGCTCAACACTGATTTTTTTTCAATGGGATTTGAGCAATAAATTATTCCTAACCTAAATAGATTAATGGTTGAAATTTCAAACTATCCATTGTTAAGGATAATCTTTATTTTACCATAGTTTAAAAGCAAGGTTGAGTTATTCTCATACTGTTTTCCTCAGAGACTCTTTTTTTCCTTCTCATATCCACAAACACTAAGAACTAGTTGCATTTCTTTGCCCAAGCTCAATCAAAACCTCCAACAGAACCTCAGAATTCTGAACACCAGAGATATGAACTGATCAGTCAACCACCCACCTCCTTTAGAACTGGAAATACACAATCATGCAGCAGTAGAAGCAAAAATAATAATAATAATAATAATAATAATACAGCACAGTTCTGTGTTAAACGTAAACTACTAAAAAATAAAGGGAGAGTTTAAAAAAAATTACAAGGTAAGGAAACTGTTTCTGTGCTCGTTTCATTTAAATTAAGATGGTTAAAAGCAGCATTTTTATTCTGCATAGTAAAGTTTCAAATCTGTATTAAGTCAATATTGAGTTGTAAGCTTTTGAAAGAACTATAATGTTTTGTTCAGAATTACAAACATTTCAGAGTTA
>NW_020664393.1:64110253-64188097 GCF_002925995.2 Terrapene triunguis | reverse complement strand
GGGGGGGGGGGGCGGCCAAAATTGTTTTTGCCTTGGGAGGCAAAAATCCTAGAGCCGGCCCTGGCCAGACTGCCTCTCACACTGCCTAGCTAGTGCAATCAGATTCCTTTGGAGTGCACTGGGGCACGTTTCAATACTCAGCTCTGACGTTCTGCAGGGCAAGATCCATTTCTTCATACTTTGGTGAAAGAGCTTCTCTCACTGTGTGTGTAGAATCAGTTCTGTTGATCCCTGCTATTCCTGATTTGCACATAGCATGCTGCTGTTGCTAGCATTAAGTGCCCTGATCTGGTCTCTCCATTCCCAGGAGGCAGTCAGCTGAAATAAGCATGACAGTTAGAAAGTAGCCTTGGAGCAGTTGTTAGATACATTTGCTTTTTATTTAAATGCTTTCATTAAACATTTCTCTTAAGTAAACAAAGCAGGAACCATGCTGTGATTCTGCAGCTGAGCGGTGATAGTCATAAAATAATACTTATTTAAAACAAATGATTGTAAACTTCTTGAGTGTCACACATTCTGCAAACTTTGGGGCTGCCCCACCTTGAATGAGACACCGATGGATTTCAACAGAGCATGTACATTCATCTGTGGGGCTGGACACATGCTGTTTTAGTTGGATTACATTGCTTTCCATGGACATACAGAATCTGTGTTCTGAAGCTTTACATCTGACTCAGAGGGGAAGTATTGATAATGGATATGGTAGCAGATTGCAAATGGCATTGAATCCTACACATTAAGCTTGCTAGGACATATTGCCACCTATTGTTTTATATCTCGATTGCATAGCATTATTACTAAGCAAATGGTTTTGCTGCATTCTGACTAGATTTAATTTAGGAGATGAAAACTTACTTTTTGTCACTGCAGCTAAATACATGGACAATTTTCAAGGAGAAATGTGATAAGTCCTTTATGCCAGTAGTTTCTTTAGCACCTATAACTAGTATATATGGTATGTACAGGTAAACTAGATCTCTATAGTGAGATTCACAGTAGATTTCATAGAGTTTTCTGCTCTTCTCCTTTCTTTGGGTTCTAGGTACTTTTCTGTTTTGTTTTTTGAAGCAATGGAGCTGTTCAGCATTAGGTAGAAGGAAAGAAAAAGAAATGTGGGACAGAGGAGAGAAAGAGGAATCACTGAGTCCATGTGAGGAAACTCTGCCAAAGCGCTGATTATATTCAAAGGAAAAGGGGCAGAGAAACAGGGAAGAAGAGAAGAGTATCAGGAGTGGCAATCAGATGGAAGAATGACATGAAAAAATAGCACAAAGGAAGACTTTATGCCATGCCAATTATTATACTGACATTTAATTTAATTTTGAGGTTTTACAAAACTCTTGAAGCTCATTACTATCCATTATTGGCATTGTACGACATCCTCAAACACACTGATAGTTTCCGGTTACAGTTATGTAGTTATCCTTTTTCAAAGACAATTGTTCTTGAATCTCAGTTCTTACCAAAATCAAGAAATCCATTATAGAGTTTCTAAATTGCTTGCAGATGAATTTAAGTAACCCACTTTAAATAAACCGGGAAGTCAATATTTATAGAGGCAGAAAGATGGGAGAGATGATAATAAAAGGAATTGTACTGTTTATGGAAAGCCATTCGGCCGGATTCTTAGCTGGTGTAAAGCAGCATACTTCCACTGAACAAACTAACCAGGGAAGTGCTGGATTTTACATCTCTTGAGGTCTTCAGCCGGATGCATTTCTGGAAGATATGCTTTAATCAAACACAAGTTATTGGGCTCAACATAGGGGTAACTGTGACATTTAATAACCTGTGATATACGAGAGGTCAGACTAGATTATCTAATGGTCCCTTCTGGACTTAACCTCTATAAATTTGTGCTGATTTAAGTTAGCTGTATATCTGGTCTAGAAACTCCATCCTAGAAAGGGGAGGCTTGTTAGAGAGGAGTATTTCCCCATTTTTCAGTCTTATCTGTCCCAGAACTACTCTGATAGCCTAACACAATAGTAGCTGAAGTCACAGGCAATACACTTCCAAGATTTCATGTCACTTGGGAATGCCATTCAGCCATTTTCCTAGCAGCCATCCATGAAAATTGTCTCTAAGGTTTCATTTTTAAAAAGTTACAAATGGGAGGATTGAAGCAATATATATATATATATAAAAATGTAAAATTAAAATTTAACTCAATGAAGCCCAAAATTAAACCTAAATTTTATTAGACATGTGGTTTTCTATTTGGAAGAGCCATTGTGGGAAATTTTATAGCTTACCATACTCTGTAAAGAGCTTCGCCATTACTGTCAATTTTCACTTGAGCATCATGATTTGGCAAACAATCCTCTAAGAACTGTGTGCTATTGACCATCTAGCTTGCACCCTGCAGATATAAACAGCACTGCTGTATATCTACCACAGACATTCTTCTCACCCTTTTGATTTCACCTGGTGCTAAAACAATCCATTACAAAATATCAATGCGCACGAACATTTGTCAGCTTCTAAGGCACACCAAAAGGAATCCGATTTTAAAAGTCTTACATAAGATTAAGAACATAAGAATGGCCATACTGGGTCAGACCAAAGGTCCATCTAGCCCCGTATTTGTCTTCTGACAGAGGACAATGCCAGGGGCTTTAGAGGGAATGAACATAACAGTCGCCCATTCCCAGCTTCTGGCAAAGAGAGGCTAGGGACACCATCTCTGCCCATCCTGGCTAATAGCCATTGATGGACCTATCCACCATTAATTTATCTAGTTCTTCTATGAATCCTGTTATAGTCTTGGCCTTCACAACATCCTCCGGCAAAGACTTCCACAGGTTGACTGTGCATTGTGTGAAGACTTGGAGGCTCCATGTTGCACATGGCTGCAGCAGCCCCAATTCTCTTCACAAACCCTTCTCCATATCTCAGATATGCCCATATCCAATTTACTATCTTATTGTATCATTGACCCCCACTTTTATTCCACCAGTGATGCAGCCCTAATCAATCCTTTTGTCTGCTTCTCCCATAAGCACCTCTGCACCTTCTCCCATGACACTCACTTATGCTTGGGAAGAACTTCTAACCAAAATTGGCAAAATCACCCCGTAAAACCTGCCTATGATAAGATGCCCACAAGTCTAGCAGTTCCAGGAACTACTGAGATCTCACAGAACTAGTCCATTCCAATACACCTATCTCACATCTATCACAAATTCCTGAGTTGCACCCTCTTACCACTGCACCTGACCCACCTCTGCTGTTATCTTGTTACTCATTTGTCAGTGAATATATTTCTTGTGTATTTTGTAAATCCTAAACAGTGTTATCTGTCGCAGTGACAATCTTTGTGTTGTTTGTACTGTGCCTTGTACATTAGGGTCCTAATCCCTCTTTGGGGTCACTACACATGACTGGGCTAGAAATAATTAGCCATAATATTGCTCCTTCAGCTGAGGCTGAGAAGTTTGGAACTTCTCTTACATCAAGGGAATCCATGGTGAGTTAGTTATACAGCAGTGCAACACAGCCAGAGAAGGATTTAGGAGCATGGCCTTAATTCTCCAGAAAATACTTGTTCATGTAAGAATCTTTTCTAATAGTGTTGATAAAAGGCAGTGCATCCTGGGAGATGTACTCTAGCCAGGGAGCCTGGCCTATAACAGAACATGGGGGCATGAGGCACCCAAGTCCCATGAAGCACCTTGATGATGATGCCCAACTGACCCAAATCTTTGACATTTCCAAATCAAAAATTTTCAGAACTTTTCATTCCATGAAAACGTGAAAAGTTTTGGTATTTTGACTTTTCTTCATGATTTGGGATAGAAACAAATGTTGACATATTAAAGTTTCCCACCGTGGCAGAAATTCTATATTTTAAATTAGCTCTACCCAGCATCTCCATAGAGTAATGGGTCAATGGTTAGGAGATGAGAGAAGAGAGTGCTGGGGCATAGCCAGACAGCTCTTTACATCATGTCTCCCCCTTCCAGAAAACCCAGCAGATATCATATGGAAGTTAACTCTGCTTCTTCTAGCATTAAATTTATTCATTGAACCTTTAGCCTGCTCCATGAGGGAGTAACTGCAGAAGCAAGGCAACATGGCACCTGCTGTAATGCCAACATCAAATATTAAAAAATCATGAGCTAGGTCTCCCAAAATCAGGAGTTTTTTTTTTAAATAAATGTTGGGATTCATTACTTTATCTTCTGATTTTTGAGCATTTAGGTTGTGCCGCAGTCACCTTTTTCAGTTTTTCCTCTATGATCACATGGGCTAGAGAGACTTACTTTTTTTTCTTAAATGAAAACTGAGATTCTCCCAACTCTCGTACCTGTGGTGGAGGAAAACCACCAAATGCTGCCGACTCATGATAAAGCTGTGAGGGTTGGACTCTCTCAGCAATGAAGCTGAACGGGAGAGGGAAGCTGGGCAGCACCATGACAGGGCTATTCTTCCACAGGGCCAGGGTTTCTCTCCTCATGGATCTGCATGTGGTTTGGATGCTAGGTTCCCTACCTTTCCTGCAGCTCCTAAGGGGAACATTAAGAGGGAAATCCACAAGGGAAACCTCCTGGCCCTTCACTTCCCATCCTGCAGTTTTTATCACCACAAATTTTATTCTAGTTTATGATTTCTCTGTTAATGGCTCGGAATCCTCTGAGAATGAAAAGTGCTAAGCATTTAATTTTCCCATCATAGGTCTAAGAGTAAGTGCTAGTGGCAATGCAGAATCTGTAGTCTTTTCAAATACTTTTTATATGTTTTATTTGTTCCTTAATATGCAGTTAAGTAGCTGGTAGAGATGAAGATGTTTTAAGCATCATAGACTGAAAGACTCTGTGGCACAGGGACTCTATTCATAATATAGTAAATACCTGGGATCTGAGCCTCAGCAGGAGGAAATTAGCTTCAACAAATGAAATCCTGGCCCCATTGAAATAAATGGGAATTTCTCCATTAACTTCAGTGGTGCCAGAATTTCACCCAATGACCTCAATGGAATTACACTCATTTACTCTAGCTCGGGATTGGGCCCCTTTCTTTTGTGACTCCCCAGATTTATGAAACTCTCTTTGATCTGAAATGCTCAGAGTCATTTCCTTGCATCTGAGTTCCCCTGACTGTAGGAAAGTGTTGGGTGTCCCGCAAATGGAAAAATAATTTAAAGTGCCTTCCCTGCTGGGCTTTGCCAGAAAAGTCAATACCCTTTCTATTCAATTCTAATAACATTTAATAAACTTCCAAATATTTTAAACAAACAAACAAGCATCCCACCGAGCTAACTAGAGAAATAGCTCTCTGTTACTGAACTCATTGGGATGGTTCAAGACATTTATTGAAAGGATCTCATTCTCTATTAAATTCTACAGGGTTTAGAGTAATTTCTATAGAAAATTAGTATGTTTCTGCAGAACCCTTTTTGTTTCAGTCCTATCAAATTCTATAAGAGAGCTCTTCACCTTATAGCGTTTAAAATGTGTCTATGATACAATACATACCAGAAAAGGGTATTACGTTGCAACTATTTGTGCCTATTTTTTCTCAAAGCCAAAAAGGAGTTTGAAGATTCTGTAGATTTTGTCTTTCCCCAGGGCTTTATCCATCATAATACAATGGGTAGGTTGAAACAAAATAGAACAAAATAGCCCACCAGCAGCCTGGCCATGAAACAGTCCCACAGGTTGTTTTAGACCTGGCCCAGATATCACGCTGAAGAGCCAGCCAAGAGAATGTGCTAACTCATTTTCCAACTGCTGGAAAATGTAATTCCAGAGCTGGCATGTGGGTCCTGCCACTGCCAAACTTGCCCTTGAGTTGGCCAGAATATGAGTCAATAGAGGAAGAAACCAAAGGAGGCTGCCTGTGTGCACACCACATTGAAACCTCAGGAGGCAGCCAAGATTACACTGTTATGCTTGGTTATTAATGATTTCGTACTTGTTTATTTCAAAGCTTTGTGCTGTCAGCTAGTCATTTCAGCACTTGGTACTAAAAGGATTGACAGAATGGAATTTGCCAAGCAAAAATTAATGTATCTGTGCAGAATGCAAACCTGCTGGAAAGTAGTCTGGTCTCCAAACACCATCTCCTGTATTAACTACAGAAAGAAACCCCCTTGACAAAGGAGCAGAGCTACTTAGGGAGAACAGGGGTTTAAAAAGTCAGCTTCTAAGCAACCAGAGCACCTAGAGAACAAAAGCAGCAAACAGGGGAGTTTTGTGCTGAAGTTGAGAGACGGAGCATGAAAGCCAGATATACCTCACATTGGCTAAACTTAGGCCAACAAACACCCCCACCAAAAAACTAGCAAACCAACCAAACAAACAAACAGCTGCAAGAGTGAAAATAATGCAGACAGAAGTCCAGCAGCAGAGTGGAGGCTCTCCAATATATTGCACTGAATGCAGCATGTATGATTACCTGTCTTGTGGACAGATGGCATTTGTGTGCATTCGGTGCAAGCAGCTCATGGTGCCCAGAGACTGAGTACGGCCTCTTGAGGCCTGAGTGGCTGGACTGGGGAGCTAAGGGAGACAGAGAGCTACATAAATGAGACTTTCTCAGACACATTAGAGTGGTCCCACTCTCAGTGTGACAGCCTCTGTGCTGCTGAGTGGGATGAAAGTCTCAGGGAAGGAGAACATCAAACTGGTCTGGAGGGAAATGGTCCCCATAGTTGGGACTCTCCTTCTAGATGATGTCATGGTACCCTCTTACACTGAGGATACCCCTCCGGAGGAGAGGACCCCAGTTATTAGGAAAAGACAGATTATAGTGATGGGGGAATTCAATTATTAGAAACATAAATAACTGGGTTTGTAGTGACCAAGTGAACCACATAGGGTGACCAGTTAGTGGGGAAAATTGGGAATTATTTTCCTGGGGGGGGGGGAGGTAGGGAAGCTGCATATACAAGTTTAAAAAAATGAAAATAGAACTTTGTACTGTACATCACAGAGCTCTCCATTTTCAGCATCAACAATCTCATACTGCTTGGGTGTCTTGGCCATGCACATAACGTCCTTTCCGCCGATTAAACGAGTGCAGAACTCCTTGCAGCTCATGCTGAAATTCATTTTTACTTGGGTTTCAGACCACACCAGCTCAGTCCTGCTTCAATTCCTCACGCCAGTCCACACACCCTTCATAATTGAAAATGCACACTCTGTATAAGCATTGCAGACTGGTATACTGAGCATGAATGAAACCAGCTTCTTCATGTTAGGAAGATTAGCACCATCTCCCTTACTGCTGAGCACCTGAGCCCAGAGTCCCCCCAGAAGTTTTTTCCCCCCTGGCTCCAAGTTCTTGATGATTTCTCATACAGTATAAAGCTCATTGTAGAGCTCCTCCAGTACTCTGGAGATTCATTGTTACGGCTGCAGGCAGATCCCTGAACTGCAGCTCCTTCTCTCTGCTGCTATTAAAGCACTGAATGTTGTACAAGTAGCCACTAATGGAAACAAACCATTTCTCCAGATATTTGACAGAAAGAAACATCATAAAATTCAATAAAGTCCTTGCCCAGGGCTTCTGAAGACCAAGGAGTCATTCCAAAGAATGCACTCTCAACTTTAGTGCCGAAGAATTGGTCGTGTTTTCATTGCTGTAGCTTCCTTATGGCTTACACTTCACATGCAGTCACACTCGTGTTCTCTAGGCAGAGCACAATATTGCTGAACACTTTAAATACATTCTGTAGAAAATAGAGGTGAATCTCAACACTGCTAGTTTCCTGGCCTCCTTCATCATGCTCACTCTCAGCAAACAGAGGCCACAAACTCCGTGGACATTCATCACTGCCCAGAGAAACAAAGTAGCTCTTGACAGCTTGCCAAGTGTTAACCAATCTGTTTACAGCTGGGAAAAGACTGAACCAACATGTTGGGACGTGACGTAGCAAAGCAGCAAACTCAATGTCCACAAAATCAGATGTGTCCTTCATCATGGCCACTCTCAGCTATGTCTACACTATGCACCTTTTAGTGACACAACGGTTTCGCTACAGTTTTATCGACAAAAGTCCAGTGTAGACTTACTGAATGGGGGAGGCAACCTAGTGACAGAGGATGTGGAAAAAGCTGAAGTACTCAATGCTTTTCTCACCTCAGTCTTCACAGACAAGGTCAGCTCCCAGACTGCTGCACTGGAAAGCACAGTATGGGGAAGAGGTGAGCAGCCCTCAGTGGTGAAAGAACAGGTTACGGACTATTTAGAAAAGCTGGACATGCACAAGTCCATGGGTCCAATTCTAATGCATCCAAGGGTGCTGAGGGAGTTGGCTGATGTGATTGCAGAGCCATCGGCCATTATCTTTGAAAACTTGTGGAGATCAGAGGAGATCCTGGATGATTGGAAAAAGGCAAATATAGTGCCCATCTTTAAAAAAGGGAAGGAGAACCTGGGGAACAACAGACCGGTCAGCCTCAACTCAGTCCCTGGAAAAATCAGGGAACAGGTCCTCAAGGAATCCATTTTGAAGCACTTGGAGGAGAGGAAGGTGATCAGGAACAGTCAACATGGATTCACCAAGGGCAAGTCATGCCTGACCAACCTGATTGCCTTCTGTGATGAGGTAACTGGCTCTGTGGATATGAGGAAAGCAGTGGACGTGATATATCTTGACTTTAGCAAAGCTTTTGATACAATATCCCACAGTATTCTTGCCATCAAGTTGGATGAATGGACTATAAGGTGGATAGAAAGTTCGCTAGATCATTGGGCTCAACAGGTAGTGATCAAGGGCTCGATGTCTAGTTGGCAGCCAGTATCAAGCGGAGTGCCCCAGGGGTCAGTCCTGGGGCTGGTTTTGTTCAACATCTTCATTAATGATCTGGATGATGGGATGGATTGCACACGCAGCAAGTTCGTGGATGACACTAAACCAGGGGAGAGGTAGATACACTGGAGGGTAGGGATAGGGTCCAGAATGACCTAGACAAATTGGAGGATTGGGCCAAAAGGAATATGATGAAATATGTTCAACAAGGACAAGTGCAGAGTCCTGCACTTAGGACGGAAGAATCCTATGGACTGCTACAGGCTGGGAATCACCTGGCTAAGCAGCAGTTCTTCAAAAAAGGACCCGGGGATTACAGTGTATGAGAAGCTGGATATGAGTCAACAGTGTGCCCTTGTTGCCAAGAAGTCTAATGGCATATTGGACTGCATTAGTAGGAGCATTGCCTTCAGATCGAGGGAAGTGATTATTCCCCTCTATTAGGTACAGGTGAGGCCACAACTGGATTATTGTATCCAGTTTTAGGGCCCCCACTACAGAAAGGATGTGGAGAAACTGGAGAGAATCCAACGGAGGGCAACAGAAATGATTAGGGTGCTGGGGCACATGACTTATGAGGAGAGGCTGAGGGAACTGGGCTCATTTAGTCTGCAGAAGAGAAGAGTGAGGGGGGATTTGATATCAACTTTCAACTACCTGAAGCGGGGTTCCAAAGAGGATGGAGCTCAGCTGTTCTCAGAAGTGGCAGATGACAGAACAAGAAGCAATGGTCTCAAGTTGCAGTGGGGGAGGTTTAGGTTAGATATTAGGAAAAAACTATTTCACTAGGAGGGTGGTGAAGCAGTGGAATGGGTTACGTAGGGAGGTAGTGGAATCTCCATCCTTAGAGGTTTTTAAGGCCCAGCTTGACAGGAGAGTGTTGGTTCTTCATAATAGTCTAACCATCTATCAGTCTTTTATTTTGTATTCTTGTATTCCTAGTTCAGGTGTCTAGTATCTCAGGGACAAGGGAAAGGTTTTTAACGTTACCTTTGTCTGATGCGTCCAAGTGAAAAGGTGGAACTACACAAAAATGAGGAGATTAGTTACACGGAAATTAAAAGGAGCAGTCACAATAGTGAAATGCCTGCAAGCTGCATGGACATTTTTTAAAAAGACCAAATTAAATGTAAACCCAAAATTTAAAAAATAGTAAAAAGACCAAAAAAAAAAATCCCACCATAGCTAAACAGAGTAAAAAAGGGGGTTAGTGGCAAAAAAGCATCCTTTAGAAATTGGAAGTCAAATCATACTGAGTTAAATAGAAGAGAGCAAAAACTCTGGCAAGTCACGTGTCAAAGTATAATCAGGCAGGCCAAAAAACTATTTGAAGAGCAAATACAGTAGAAAAAGATTTAAAAATGCTGTTAGTTTTTGTAAGTACATCAGAAGCAGGAAACCTGCCAAACAGGCATTGGGACCACTGAACGACTGAGATGCTAAAGGAGCACTCAAGGCCAAGCTGTTGCAGAAAAGCTAAATTAATTCTTTCTATTAATCTTCACTGCACAGGTTATGGAGGAGATCCCCACACCTGAACAGCTCAGGGATGCCCTGGAGCTCAGAGCTGCCACGGGCAGCAGGGGTGCCCCAGAGCTCAAAGCTGTTGCAGGCAGCGGGGGTAGTCCAGAGCTCCCAGCCCCCATGGGTGGTGGTGTTGCCCCAGTGCTTCTGGCCCCTGCAGGCAGCAGGGTAGCCCAGAGCTCTGAGCTGCCTCGGGCAGTGGGGGTACCCCAGAGCTCCCCACCCCCACAGGCAGCAGGTCGCCTGGGAGCTCCTGGCAGCCACAGATGGCAAGGCCCCCGGGAGCTCCAAGCAGTGGGCAGCGGGGGACCCTGCAGCTCTCAGCCATGAGAGCTGGGGGGGATCCCACAGCTCCCCATTTTGTCATGCATATTTTTAGTAAAAGTCACAGATAGGTCATGGGCTTCCATGAATTTTTCTTAATTGCCCGTGACCTGTCTATGACTTTTACTAAAAATATGTGAGACAAAAAAATTTTCTTATTGATAAATGCTTTGAATTCGTGATTCCACGTGGTCGTTCAGATAGGACCAAAGGTTGGCTTGCCTTACCTTTGTAAAACACCTACTGACTTTGTTTACAAAACAGCTCATTGTTTGGGTAGTTGGTGCTGCTCACCCAATCAGCACACAGGATACTTTAAGTCCTTTGCATTGTTCTACCACTTTGGCTAAAATGCTGCCAAAGTTGCATGGGCATTTTCCCAACACTTCAAGTGTCCTATCCTTTGCTAGTGTCAGTCAGCATAGCTGAGCTGAAGATCTGATCTTAGTGTTATGTTTTCCTTCCTCTGGGCAGGGGTTCCTGTGACAGGATGATCTCACCTCTCAGAAGTGCCTCCTGTCGGCTGGGTGTGAACCTGCTCTCTCTCTCTCTCTCAGCTTGTGATGCCCCCTGTCAGCTGTTGCCCCCATCAGGTGGGTCTTCAGTGGCTCAGCCCTCTGTCTAAGGCACACAGTCTAAAATGGATGAACACCTTCCGGGATAAAAGGTCCAACAGGGCCTGTCCCTGTGCTCTTGTTAAAGTCTTTAGCCCTGTCTCTGAGCTCAGTCCTCAGCCCCTTCTGGGCTAGCTTTAAGTCCCTGCCCGCCCTGGTATAGAGCAGTGTCCCCAGGTCTTTCTCCCTGGATACTCCTTGCCTTTATCAGTTCTTATTGCCTCAGCTCTCCAGACAGGTCACTCCGTCAAGTTCAGTCCCCTTCCAGGGGGCGGGGGGAGTGTAACAAAGTTCAACAAATGGTTGGCCCTCTCTGGAGAGCTTCCCATCCCTGGACCTGTTTAAATTTCAGCACTTTGCTTGGGCTCCAAAATGATACTTATCCCCTTCTTGAGGATTTGGCCACTTTGCCAGTGGCCAGTGCGGAGACCCAGGCCCACCCACTACTCCAGGTCCCAATGTAGGGACCCTACAAATTGCAGTCATGTGCTGCTTCCTTTAGTAGCTGCTGCTGTTGCATTCCCTTGGCTTTTCTCCACTCTGTCCCATCACCTTCACCAATTACCTTAGGGTTACCGTCCTTGGGTTCTCTCTTCCCTGCTTGAGCAGGGTGTTTCCCAGGTCTCCTCGCCTGGAGAGTTTCACAGTCTGCCAGTCCTTCCTGACCCTTTTAGTCCCAGCCAGCAACTCAACTGCTCAGCCCCTGTAGCTCCTTTTATCTGAGCCTGCTGTGCACTGATTGGCTGCTTCCCTGCAGCCTTTCTAGGCAGTCCTGGAGAACCAGGCTTCACTGCTCCTTTTCTGGGGTGGAGAGTGGTAGGTCCATTATACCTGTAGCAAGAGGCCTCAAAGGCCCTGATACACCACGTCACAGATCCCATCATAAAAACAACTAAACAATTGGCAGTCTCCATAGGGAGGTCAAGGATTGAATAACATTGAAATTAGAATTGGATGAAGTTTTCCAAGTGAAACATTTTTCACCCCAAAAATGCAGATGTGGGCCAATGGAAGCATTTCATTAATTCACGTTGATTTCACCAAATTGTTGTGGTCAAAATAAAAAAAATCCAAAAAAATCAAAACTTTTTGTTTTGAAATGAAATGTTTTGATATTTTGATTCAAATTGACTTTTCATTTCAAAATATACTTCAGTTCCATTTAATTAATTATTTTTGAAAAAAGCCCCAAAACCATATGTAACATTTAGTTCAACCTGAAATGAATTCCTTTTTTACTTTTTGGTTCACCAAAAAATTTGAAAAAAATATTATTTTGGGTCAACGTGTAACAATATTTCCCCCCAGTTTTTTGTAACGGTCAGTAAACAAAAAAATCAGTTATTCACCCAGCTCTAATTGAGAATGAACTCCCCTCCTGCTCCTAAAAGTGGTGTCTCCCATCTCAAGGTTGAAGCATATCAACAAGACAATACAAAGAAGTTTTGCACTACTTCTACCGCTGTCCATCACCCTATGCTCTACCTTTTCTGCCAGTAAAGACATCTAGTTTCTAATGCTGTTAATACACTAATGCTGTCAAGTACTAAATACTCTACAAATTAAAAAAAGGAAAAAAAAGTTATATTTACAGTTATGGACCTAGGTTCATCCAAAAGTGACTTGTGATTTTGGGTGTCTCCATTTTTTGGGTGTTCACCTTTAGACACCTTAAAGGGGCCAGATTTTCAGAGGAGTATTTTCTGAAAAATTAAGTCATCCATAATCATTACTCATTTTTGAAAATCTTTGCCATGGTATCAAAAACACAGAATGTAGCCTACAGATTTCCCAGTTACGCTTTCAAGATTCTTCACTAGCTAGCAATGGAGAGTTTTGATATACCTATAAACATCTATCATCTTTCTGTAACTGTAATGTATTACATTACATACTGTATGCGGTGCAATTATTATTACATATTTTATACTATACAATATAGAATAATATTATAGTACATAACATATATACTGTGATATATTAGCTTTCCATGTATGTAATATATTACATACAGTGCTCAGTAGTGTACTAACCACAATTGAGATTTATACAGGAGTACAAAACCATTGTCCAATGGTTTGACAAATGACCTAAGGAGGGATGTAATAATATCCAAAAGAAAATCCATACTTCAGACATTATTGCCCACTGGTGGCAAGTTTTTCAATACAAGGGATATTATAAGTTAAAAATTCCGATCTCTATGGGCCAACCTCACTTACTCAATTCACAATCAGTCCTGGCTCAGGTAAATTCCCACTGAAGTTGGGGAACCTTTGGATTTGGTCCTATATTTATAATGTTTTTAAAACAAAACAAAATACCGTTTCTCTGTAGATAGTCTCCATTTTTAGTTGCCATCATTTAGGTGTCTAATTTAGCTCACAGGATTATGTGACCCTTTGAGCCAAAAGCTTAACTAGCAGCCAGTTTAGATAAATGCAAATGACAAATTCCTTATATTTGAGTTTCTGTCATTCACATTCACACCTTATCATTCAGAACATAATTGGGCACAGTTCCTAATGTGCTGAAATTATCATGTTTTAAAATGTGTCTTTGTTTATTTTTACTTCATTATTTCCATTATTTTAGTTGTTCACAGTACTCTGAGTTCTGTAACAAATATATCTTTGGATGAATGTTTTATACAGTAGCGATCTAAACCACAGCATTAGACAATAAGGTGTGGCACAGACACACACTACCCCAGCAAGAGTTCCAAGAAGAATTGTGCTTCAGGCAGGAACAATGTCTCCTGGAGCAGAGGGGGAAGTGCAGCCATTTAAAGGGTCAGCTTTTATGGCCAACAAGCAGGGGAAAGGGCTCCATCCTTCTCAATGGATCCTCTAGGCAGGTTGACTGAAATAGCCCTTGGACTCAAGGGAACCCAATAGACTCCATTGCATCTCCATTGACATCCATGAAGTCACTCTTGATTTACACTGGTGTAAGTGAGAAGAGAATCAGGCCTAAAGAGTGCAAATATTTGCTCACATTTTTAAATTCACTGACATCAGCCATTCTTACCTACCTTTGGCATTTGTTTTGAAGTCTCCTGGGAAGCAAAATTGTATGTGAGAACTTTCACAGTTCATGCCATTGTCTTTGCTGCAGAGTGTTGTACTTCCATCCTATTAGGGAGCAAATAAACAATATGATCTGACTTATTGGACAAATCAGAACAAAACAAGACAGCATGGATTTTGAATATTGAGCTTTAAATACACACAACAAAATGTTTGCAATCCATCCATTGAGTAAAAAAAAAAAAATCCTTGAGTGATGGCTGAATATATGCAATCAAATAGTAAATTTGAGGGAGTCATGATCTGCTTGTGGCCATTCTGTGAGCAGAAATGGAAAAAGAAAAATATTAGATAATTTATTTGCTCCAATTTAAGGGCCTTATCCAACGTCTTTCTAGCGACTTCAGTGTAGGATTTGGATTTGGCCTTATTACTATATATGTTGCATGAAACATAGGCTTCCCCTTGCTCCAATAGGACTTTTGCCATTGGCTTAGTTGGAACTCAGCGACATGGAGAATTTGAAGAATCGAGCCCAAGATTACAAACAATGGATGGTTATTTAAAAACCTCATCGTAAATAAGAAGGCTATTACATTAGTTAAATTGGTATTTCCTTCAATGCACCTAAACAGGAAGCATGTACAAAAGCAAAGCAGCAGGATTGTTGCAATCTGTTTATTCTGGCTTTGAAATTAATGCTCTGAATTATTTCTTATATAGGCACTTGTATTGTACAAAATAATGAATATTATTTTTTAAAATCCAAAAGTAGGATTGCCCCAGTTTGCTCTGCTCTGTGAGCATGAGCCCAAGTCCATTGAAGTCAGTGGAAAAATTGCCATTGATTTTAATGGAGTTTGGAATAAGCCTTGTATAATTCTGCACTTTGTTCCGTGCTTTAGACAATATTTACCATTTTACTAATATGCAGAAAGTTATGGATACTTTTTTTCTGGTGGACAAAATGATTATTTTTTTCTTTGTTACAATATTTCAAAATACAGCCTCAAATGCACATCTCTCTTATTGAACTTACTGTGTGTTTTCTGGTGCTAGGTCACTTTACCTACCACTTAGCCAAGGATATTTTGAGTGTTGAGTTCAGGTATTTTCAGAAGTGTTTCAAACAAATGTGGTGTCAGGGAGCAATCATCTACCATCCAAACCATGCTAACCGTAGAGAGAGAGCCATGTGGATTTTGCTCTGCAGTGGATATCATGACTATTGGAAAAGAAAAACTGGCAGCTCCAATGCCAGCATAATTCACTCTGTTTAAAGATTCTGAATTTTTATGACTATTCTTTGGTGATGAGAGCTGTAAATAGTAACAGTACCTTAAAATGCTTTTTTAACTATGGAAAATACATAAACAGTATAGTCTAATAGATAAAATATGAGAGGAGATGTTGGGTTTCTTGCATTTATTCCTGGCTCTACTATTAACTAGCTTTGGTCAACTCACTCGACCTCTCTGTACCTTGATTTCTTCGTTTGTAACACAGGAATAATCTGATTTCATCACATGGTCTGGCGTGTTTATTTAGCATTTATAGAGCACTTTAAGACCCCTAGAGGAGATGAGCTCTTATCAGAGGAGGGTACTGTTACCCCAGAGGCGATTAATGGAATCATGCCACAGGGGAAAAAAATAGAAGCTATACCTTTGTCAAATTCAATGAGCTAGTGAAGAATGAGAACAAAATGCTACCTTGCTTTATAGAAAATTAAGGATCGCAGCTACATCTATCACCATAAATGGCTTGCTCAAATTGCTTGCATTCTCTGCCTGAGCCATAATATTTCATTCAACTAAGCATTTGTTAAACACACATCCTGAAAGCAAATAACTTTAATGTAAATAATTTGTGAAGCATTGTTCCATCTGTTGAAAATGTGCAGTAGTAGTTTCAACCCTTGTCTAAACCAGGCGAGCTACTTTCAGGCAAGTTTGGGAGGTAAATGAACTGTCTGGCTGCTTTTCTTGGCAACATCTCTTATTAGTGGGAGGTGGCAGTAAAGAGAACATGAGGAAGACTGAAAGTGTTTACTTAAAACTTTAGCCAAATGGCTAGGGAGAGTTAAGATAAATCATAACTGTCAATGATGACAACTTTAGACTGCTACTAGTTCACTCCTGTTTATGCCGTTTTAAATGTTGCACTTAGAAATGTTTAGGAGCAGATTGAATTTTTATTGACAGATGCCATCAGCTATTTAGATATAAATATTTTGAAGTTGGTTCTAACAGTAACGTGGAAGATTTTCAGGAAGAAGGCTGTAAAGCTTCACACAACACTTGAGAGATAATATTTTTAAGAGTGTCTCTAAAGTATGCATCTGTGACTCATATTTCCCCAAAGAATAAAGTCCATAGATCAGTGCAGGCTTATTACACTTTCTCACACACATACAAAAAAGCCAAAATAAAATGTTACAGCAATTGGCCATATGGGATTAGAGAACTGAGTCAGTTTTCTTTTATTTTTTTCCCACTCTTGTCTTGAGTACTTTATTTTTTTGGATAGTGGTTCTGATACTAACATTTAAATAGCAGTTAAGACCTCAGTGTCAGCTAGCAAAAGGCCAGAAGTTCAGCCACTAGCCTCAAGAATTTTCCCCTTAAAAGTCTGAGTCATGCTGACCCATGCCATGAAATACAGTAATATGTTCAACAACAGAATGATTTGATCAGGAATTTTAAGCAGTAATGATATTTTAATTTTAACCATGAAAGCTATTGCTGTTTTCTTTCAAAGCGAACATATCTTATAAATGCCATGTTAGTTTCATAATGCCATAGGATTTACTTGGCTGTATATGGTACTGTAATGCAGGTTCCAGGGAGGAAGGATGGTTCAGTGGTTAAGCCATTAGCCTAGGATTGGCAACTCTAAGTTCAATTCCCTTCTTTTCTACAGATTTCCTATGTGATCTTGGACAAATCACTTATTCTTTCTGTGCCTTTGTTCCCTATGTGTAAAATAGTGATAATAGTACATTAAACATTATGCGGCACTCATATCTTACAGTCACAGGATTCATATTACCACAGATAGTATAGTGAATGCAAAAAACAACAACAGAGAAGAGTAGGCAATTCAAATATTGAACACTAACAGATTGAGTAATTGCATAATTTCACATTACAGGAGAAACCCTCATTACTGGAATTACCTGATTTTGAAGTGCTAGATTTCTCAGCCTTTACAATAAAAGTAGCCGTGTTTTATTATCATATAATTTCAGTGAATTTCTTAAAGAAAAAAAGAAGAAGAAAGAAAAAAAGAAAAATTGAACACGGTATTATTTATGATTCAGAAAAGTACTTAAATATGTGCTTAACTTTAAGCATGTATATAGGTGCTTTGCTAAGTAGGGTCAGAATTAAGCACATGCGTAAGTGTTTTGATGACTCAGGGCTTAAATGCAGTCCATGTCTGAAAGGATGGGAGAGCAGGTTGCCACAGGGCTATCAGGAGGGCAGCAACTAGTTTGGTTTCCCTTGACAGCCACATGCAGTTGCTGACAGAGTACTGATTTGATGAACCACATGTAGTTAATCAGACCAGGCCGTGTAACCAGTGATCTACAAATGGTTCATTGGCTGAGAATATGCACCAGAACTGGTGACCAAAAGAGCCTGTATATTTTTGAGGAGGAGGTATGGAGGAAGGAACATGGCAGGGAAGGAGCAGAGAAGGGACACTCAGCTGGAGAACTATAGGAGGTCCCACTGGCTGAGGCAACTGTTGAAGATGCAGCTCTTATAACTCTGTTCCCAACCCCTTCCCCTCCATAGTGAGAGGAGTAATGTACTGTTTACATTAGCTCCTCTGCCCACACTAACATTCAAATGATATTAAACTCTGAAAATTCATAGTCTGCATAGCATGGCTGATAAACAATAACATTTTACTATCACTCTTGGGTGAGCACACTGTAGCATGGTAAATTTCTTTAGTGTAAACCAGGCTTGATTCAAAGATCACGAGAATGACATCCTGTAAACTTACACCAGGGCAAGGTCCTGATTCAGCAATGCACTTAACATACGTGCTTAACTTTTCAATTTGGAAATCAATGGGATTTAAGAATGTGCTTAAAGTTAAGCATGTGCTTCAGTGTTTTCCTGAGTCAGAGCCTAAATCAAGAGTAATTACTTAAGTCAATGGGATAAAAGTAGAGTAAAATTAATGCAAGTGAGAAGAGAATCATGTTTAAATTGCTTGCACATAAAAATCTAGTTTTAAAGTTAAAACATTAAAAATAAGCTAGTTCTTAACATACGAGTTCTGGAAATGCATTTTTTTTTAAGAATAGAAAATTTGTGATTTGCATTTGTAAAACTCCAAACTTTAAATGTTTATAATGTAATTATCCGACTAATTAATCAAATATTTTTCAAATTAGGTTTGATTTGAAGTCTCTGAGATTTACAAAACAATCCAAATGTGAAGTTTTTACCTTCAGCTAATTTTGAATTATCTGACCACCAATTTAAAATATCACCCAACTGATATTACTCAAATATTTTTGAACAATTCTTGTTCGTTAAGAAGAAGCAAAGAAAATTTTAGCCTTAAAGGAATGTGTTTGAGAAAGTAAAGAGCGATCAAAAAGAAGTATTAGAGATATCAGAATGGAAGTTTCAATTTAACCGTTACTATAGAAGCTGCTATTTACACCTGCTATAGTTGATGATAATTGTTGTCATTATACAGACAAGAACAAACAACTGGAAAAATTATGGCTACCTATCAAGCAAATGGACTTTGTTGCAAACATTTTTATAAACTTCTGCTGTGAAGGTTGTGAGTTAAAGTAACACTAAATTATTGGCATCATAATGGCCAATTTGAATCTGTAAACATGAGATTGTTCACACCTTCTGGAGCACCGGAGGACACTTACGGCTGGTCCACACTAACCCCCCACTTCGAACTAAGATACGCAACTTCAGCTACGTGAATAACGTAGCTGAAGTCGAAGTACCTTAGTTCGAACTTACCGCGGGTCCAGACGCGGCAGGCAGGCTCCCCCGTCGACTGCGCGTACTCCTCTCGCAGAGCAGGAGTACCGGCGTCGACGGCGAGCACTTCCGGGATCGATCCCAGAAGATCGATTGCTTACCGCCGGACCCGGAGGTAAGTATAGACATACCCTTAAATAGAATTCTGAAAGAAACTAGTGGTAGAATTTATGAAGAAAGTTGGTATTACCCTGGAAATCTTGCTCAATTTAGCTAAGAGCTCCAAATAAGTAAGTAATACAATACAGCTTTGCTCAAAGTTGAAAAGGGTATTTCCAAGGAACTGCAGTACCATTAGTTTGGTATTTAATATAGAATACAGTAAAGGACATGTTATAAAAGTAAATACATAGTGCTAAACTAACAAGAGATAACAAGAATGATTTAAAAAGGGAAGGTCTTGGCTAACAGGATGCTTCAGGACGTTGCAGACAAAGCTGATAAAACACAACATAATTTATTTGGATCTTCAGAACATTTTGACAAAGTTCCATACTACTGGTCTCTGTTTAAGCTAAAAGTTGCCAGGATCTAGCGAAGTACACGAGAGTGGATAAAGAGCTGATGGAAAAACAAAAAACAGAGTAGCTATGTTAGATTGTGGAAAACGAGATTTACTGGGGCATGACAGGGGTCAACATTTAGGCCTCTACTGTTCATGATCTATAAAAATGATATAGGCTAGTAAAAATTGCTGACTGCACAATGTTGAAGGAGCCATGAACCTACAATGCAAAGCAAGAAAAAAATCAAAAGTGGTTTTGCTTAGCTTGCTTGTTTTCACTGCTCGGAAAGCACTAATAATCTACTTTGTGCTAGGTCATCAACATAAATACATTTTAAGAATGCCTAAGCCATAAGGTAAATAGAGACAGGCCAAAAAGAAAAAAAAATCTTTTGGCTCATATGCAAGCATTACATTAGTGTGAATAAAAGTCCTGTATTGCTTGGAACAATGCCAAAAGTCAGTCATTACCCCAGGTAAGGCATGGGTGAATTCCCTAGGCTTATGTCCCAGTTTTTAAAAGTTCATGATTAGGCTGTGTGAATACAGAGATGGTACACTGAACTTAAAAAATGACCTCAAAAGGATTAAAGAAATCCCAAACAGTAACCTTGCTGAGTTCAACAAGATCCATAGGGGCCATCTTCGAACTTGTGAAATTCGGTATTGATCCTTCCTCTGAAGATACTGGAAGGCTATGAGTGACACTCCCCTAACCGAAGACTAGCTAACATTGGTTGTGGGTGGTCTGGTTGTTAAAGCAGTGGACTAAGTCTCAGGAGACTTGGATTCAATTTCTGACTCTGCCACAGTTTTCCCTTGTGACCTTGGGCAAGTTACTTAATCACTCTGTAAAATGGGGCGATAATGCTTCCATTGCCTGTTTAGATCTCAAGCTCTTCAGGGCAGTGATTGTCTCTTACTACATGTTAGTACAATGGTGGCCTAATCTCAGGGGGCCACCAAGTAATATACAGGAGCCAGCAAACAGAGCTGAAAACAGGGGCATTTGAGTGGAGATCTGTTGGAGGAGAAGCGACACAAGCTCCTGTTCCTTAGGAGCAGTGAGTGAATTCTTGAGAGCATTTCTTTGTTTGCTTTTCCTTGCTGGTTTATTTTCTGTTTATTTTGAGTTTGCAGTGGCTGAAGCAGAGCCTTTGATCATACAGAAGCCCTGTTTAGGGGGTGGGGCTTCCCTGAATAGAGGGTGGGGCTTCACAAATCTGCAGGCCTATAAAAGCAGTCACGTGGCCAGCTAGTGGCACAGGAGACAGCATTCAGAGCTGAAATCGGGGGAATTTGTAAGGGGAGATTGGGGGAGGGAGTGTGTGGTATTCTGTTTTGTGTGTGTGTGTGAGAGTGTGTGTGTGTGTGTGTGTGTGTTTTCCTTGACAGGAACTTAGGAGGGAAGGCTATGACAGGTAGAGAGGCAGCAGTGGTGGTGAGCCAAGGAATGAAAGAGACAATAAAAATGACAGGATGGGGAAGCTGCAGAATGTACATAGTCCTGGAGCGGGTACTTGAAAGGTGCTTTGTTTGTATGAAGTGCCACCTGATAGATATGATGGAAGACAAGATCCAAGGTTTGGAGATGCAGGTAAAAACTATGGTTGAGTTTCGAAAGGGATTTGAGCAGATGATGGAGGGAAGGTGAGAGGAGGTTGAAGGGAAAACTCAAGGCTTGCAGATGCAAGCTGGACTGGAGAACCATGAGGGTAGATTGCTGGATGAGGAAAGTGGTCAGTGGAAGCATGTGACTACAAGAACAAAGCAGAGGAAAAGTCCAGCTATCAAAAGACAAATAGAGCTGAGGAACAGGTTGGCTAAGTGGGAAAAAAGTTGGGGAAGAAAGGCAACGGAGGCTTCACCGGGCTAGTGCTTGGGGTAGGCTACAGACCCCAAGGATCCAATCTGGACATGGATAGAGACGTTTTTAATATTTTTAATTAAATAAATACTACTGGGAATTGTGTGATTATGGGAAACTTTACTTTCCCAGATATACATTTGAGGACAGGTACTACTAATAATGGTAGGACCCAGATATTCCTGGCTGTGATAGCTGACAGATTTCTTCACTAAATTGTCATTGAACCAACAAGAGGTGATGCCATTTTAGATTTAGTATTGGTAAGTAGCGAGGACCTCAAAGAAGAGCTGGTTGTAGAAGACAACCTTGGTTTGAGTGATCATGAGATAATTCAGTTCAAACTAAATGGAGGGATAAACAAAAATAGGTTGACAACTAGGGTCCTTGATTTCAAAAAGTCAAACTTTAAAAAATTAAGGGAAGTAGTTAGGGAAGTAGACTGGACTGAAGAACGCAAAGATCTGAATGTGGAGGAGGCTTGGAATTACTTTAAGTCAAAGTTGCGGAATCTATCTGCAGCCTGCATTCCAAGCAAGGGGAAAAAATCATAGGGAAGGATTGCAGACCAAACTGGATGAACAAGCATCTCAAACAGGTTATTAAGAGAAAACAGAAAGCCTACAAGGAATGGAAGATGGGATGGATCGGAAAGGAACGGTACATCTTGAAGATCAGAAGGTGTAGTGAACAAGTGAAAACTGCCAAAAGCCAAGCTGAGTTGGACCTTGCCAAGGAAATTATAACCAATAGTAAAAGGGTTTTTAGCCATATAAAAAAAGGAAACAAGGAAAAAAGAAATGGGATCTCTAAGCACTGAGGATGGGGTGGAGATTAAAGATAATCTAGGCATGACCCAACACCTAAATGAATACATTCTCTCAGTTTTTAATAAGGGTAATGAGGAGCTTACGGGTAGTGGCAGGGTGGCTAATGGGAATGAGGATATGGAAACAGAAATTACCACATCTGAGGTGGAAGTCAAATTCAAACATCTTAATGGCCCAAATCAGGAGTCCCGGATAATCCCCATCCAAGATTATTAAAGCACTGGCACAAGAAACTGCAAGCCCAATAGCAAGGATTTTTAATGAATCTGTAAACCTGGGGATCTGACTGGACAATTCATAATATAAACCTATTTTTGAGAAAGGAAAAAAAAGTGATCTAGGAAGCTACAGGCCTGCTAGTTTGACCTTTGTTGTATGCAAGGTGATGGAACAAATTTTGAAAGAGAAAGTAATGAAGGACCTAGTGGTAAATGGTTATTGGGCTAAAATACAATAGGGTTTTACTAAAGGAAGATAGTGCCAGACCGACCTGATCTCTTTCTTTGAGACGATAACCAATTTTCTAGACAAATGAAATGCAGTAGATCTAATCTACCTGGATTTGAGTAAGGCATTTGATACAGTTCTACATGGGAAATTATTTGTCAAATTGGAGAAGATGAAGAATAATATGAGAATTGACAGAAGGATAAGAAACTCATTAAAGGGGAGATTAGAATGGGTCATATTGAAAGGCGAACTGTCAGGCTGCAGGGCGGTTACTAGTGGACTTCCTCAGAGATCAATCTTGGAACCAATGTTATTTAACATTTTCATTAACTACCTTGGCACAAAAAGTGGGAGTGTGCTAATAAAATTTGCAGATGACACAAAGTTGGGAGGTATTGCCAATACGGAGGAGGACCATTATATCATACAAGAAGATCTGGATGACCTTGAAAACTGGAGTAATAAAAATGGGATGAAATTTAATAGTGCAAAGTGCAAGGTCATGCACATCGGGACTAACAACAAGAATTTTTGCTATAAGATGAGGACTTATCAGTTGGAAGCAACAGAAGAAGAGAAAGACATGGATGTACTGGTCAATCACAGGATAACTACAAGTCACCAATGTGATGCAGCAGTGAAAAAGGCTAAAGCAGTCCTTGGATGCAACAGACAAGGTCATATGGAAGTTGTTCCGTGCTCCTAATCATTTTTGTTGCCCTCTCTGTATCTTTTCTAATTAATTCTAATTCTAATGTAATATAGAAATGTGGCTTGTTTAGCCTATCCAAACAAAGGCTGAGGGGAGATAGGATTGTACTCTATAAATACATCAGAGGGATAAACATCAGGGAGGGAGAAGAGTTATTTAAGTTAATGGCCAAAGTTGGCACAAGAACAAGAGGATATAAACTGGCCATCAACAAGTTTAGACTTGAAATTAGATGAAGGTTTCTAACCATCAGAGAAGTGAAGTTCTGGAACAGCCTTCCAAAGGGAGCAGTGGCAGCAAAAACCCTAAATGGTTTCAAGACTGAGCTTGATACATTTATGGAGGTGATGGTATGAGGGGACTGCCTACAATGGCAGGTAGCCCATCTGTGACTGTTAATAGCAAATATCTGCAATGGCCAGAGATGGGATACTAGATGGGAAGGGCTCTAAGTAACTACAGCGAATTCTTTCCCAGGTCTCTGACTGGTGGCTGTTGCTGACAGACGTGGGGGATCTAACTGATCGCCATATTTGGGATCAGGAAGGAATTTTCTCCCAGGTCAGATTGGCAGAGAGCCTGGGGGGGGGGGGGGGGTTGTATGTTTTTTTTGCCTTCTTCTTCAGCATGGGGCACAGGTCACTTGCTGGTTTAAAACTAGAGTAAATGCTGGGTTCTTTGTAACGTGGAGTCTTTAATTCATTATTTGAGGGCTTCAGTAACTCACCCAGAGGTTATGGGTCTATTACAGGAGGGGATGGGTGAGGTTTTTGGTGTGAGATATGAAGGAGGTCAGACTAGATGATCACGATGGTACCTTCTGGCCTTAAAATCTATCAGTCTCTGAGCTACACTGAGGGATAGCTACACTGCAAGAAAAAAAAAAAAAAAAAAAAAAGGTATGTTCTTAACTTGGGTTAAAATAGCAGTGAAGATACGGCAACTCAGGTTAGCAGGTTGAGTTCAACTCCACACTCTCTTATAGACTTTAACTTGACTTGCTAACTTAACTTAAAAGCTGAGTTGACTTGTTTTAACTTCTATTTTAACCTAAATTAGCTAACCCAAGTTATGAACACAATGTAGACATACCCTAAGCTTTGAACCAGAAATTCTGAGAATCTTACTTTTTTCTTTTATAAAGGAAAATTACTTGAAGAATTTTGAATTAATATAAGTATTAGTGAATTTTGCACTTTTCCTTTCAGACCTTTTATTATTTTATACAGACAATGTTATTTTATGGGATTAATTCTTTGTTATAGAGGAGTAAAAACTATAGGGCATATTTCTTTTTTGGTGTGCAAACTGGGAATATGCTAGATCTGAAATTTGGGACACATCAGTGGGGCTGGTCAAACATTTTCCATCTAAATATTTTTGAGAGAAAATTTGGTTTTCATGTAATGTAATGTATTTTTTTCACAAGCACTGTTTGCTTTCTATGATACATTTTTATGTATTTTTGTTGTTGTTGCAAAACAGAACACTAAACAATTCAGTTTTGAAATACCACACAACTGAGAGCTATCTAATAATATTTTTACTGGGTATGAAGAATCAAAGTAAGATTCAGACCACGATTAGCAGAAGTCAGATCCAGCAGAGGAAACAAATAAGGTTTTAATTAAACTTTAGAGACTGAATATTAGCCGGGGCAAGGAGAAGAAGGAGGGAGAGCAGAGCGGAGGGGGGGAGGAGAGGGACTGAGGATAGATAACAGCCACATTGGGTGCCATAAAAGCCATAATTTCAAAACCCAAATGTCATCCGAAGAAAACTGTCTTTTTAGCAGAAGTTCTGATTACTGAGTGACCTTCTAATGTGTGGGGGTAGGAGAAATATGCTCTCCCAAATAGCTCAGAGATGAAAGAAAAATGTCTGAGGTCTCTCTGTAAAGAATGGGACATTGTCAGGGCAAATACCCATTTGAAAAGGTGATGGGAAGGAAAATAGGCAATAGGAATTTATATTCTACAGTAAATCAGTGGTCCATTGGATCCAGTATCTTATCTTCATACTACTGTGTTTTGCAAACTATGAGGATACCCCTACGGGGTGTGATGGTTTTTCTAGAGGAACATAGGCAGGCTTCTCATTTGTTCTCCAGAACCTAACTTTTAATTTAAAAAAGAGTAAGGCCTGAATGCACAAAAGGAATCAGGAAACTAGGTCACTATTTTAGGTGCACAAGTCACAGTTTCAATACCACTGTGAGACACAAAATTCCCACTGAATGTTGTAGGTGGCCAAACTTACTTGGTGCCTAAGTTTTTGCCCTTAAAGTTCCCTAGGCACCTATGTTTCTGCCTCTGAACTTGCACACTGTTGTCTCTCTCCAGGCATCCAGGAGCTTATCTCCTGCCTAAGGCCCAGAGCAAATCACACACCAGGGACAGATAGGCATTTGGCTACCTAAGTCGTACATGGGGTAGGGTGACCAGATAACAAATGTGAAAAATCGGGACAGTGGGTGAGGCATAATAGACACCTATATACGATAAATTCCCGAATATCAGAACTGTCCCTATAAAATCTGGACATTTGGTAACTCTAGCGAGGGGTCTGATTCGATAGGAGTGCTCAAAGGAGATTAGACAGTCTTGGCGGGGAGGTGAGGAGAGAGAGAAGGAGAGGGAGAGAGAGAGAGAGATTATGAATACAAGCATGAGAATGACTGTATAGGCTGGTGAGTAGAGCACTCACCCAGGATGTGGGTGTCCCAGGATCAAGTGATCCCGTGGCTTTATCCAGAGCTCAACAGCTTCAACAAAAGAGACGGAGGGAACCTGCATCGGGCTATCCTATACCCCTTAGCACATAGGTACCTAACTCAGGCTGCATGAATTACAATGATTTTCTAGATGCCTAAAAGTTAGGCATCGGGATGCTCAGCGTTACAACGCCTAACTCCTTTTGCGCATTCAGGCCTAAGGCCCAGATATTTAAACATATTTTAAAATCAACAGTCAATGAGATTTCAACTTCTGAGTGCTTAAATCCCTTTTGAAAATGATATTTAGGCTCCTAAATCAGTTAAGCGTTGTGACACTGAGGGCAGCATAGTCTAAATAACTTTAAAAATCAGGGCCTTGAGGGTCTAGCGGCAATGGCTGCAAAAACCAAAACGAAGCCAAATCTTGAGAATGTGACCCAAGGGTAAATGATGCAGCCGTGTCTGCCTGAGTTGGTGGAATCCCAGAAACAATCACTCTGAGGTGAGAACTGCAACATTTACCTCAATGGGTCTTTACTCAGATCTCAGTGCTGATATTTTAAATGTCAACATTGTGGACTATTTCACTGCTCAAGGATGTGTAATGGCTTGTCTACACAGCCTGGCAAAGTGCACTAGAGGGTGCAATTAGTAAAGCGTACTAATGAGTTGTACTGTACCTGCCCTGTGTGGACCCTGCTGGCACACTGTAAAAGATACCTAGGTTGTGGTAACATAGTTTCTATTTGAAACAGCAAACTAGGTAGATCATGCCAGCAAGGTCTACAAGGGGCAGTTAGAGTGTTACACGTTAGAGCGTTTTACAAATCACATCCCTGTAGTGCGCTTTGCCAGTACCATATAGACAAGCCCTAAGAAAAGAGAGGACATATATTATGAAGACTTACACATTCTACTCAGAGTGACCATTCGTTTTAGATAGGCCTCTAACACCACATGGCAAGTATGAAAGGGGAGCAAGTTTGGTTCATTTCCTTGAAGGGAGGATAAGCTATCACAAATTTGAGAAACACTGCCATACCAGGTAATTCAGAGGAAAGTGGGGAAAAAAATCCATAGTGGGCAATTATGGAATACCTGGGCCACAGGAGAAGTTTTATCCTAATCCCAGTGACGTAGTGGTTGGCTTGAGGATGATGGTTTATATCACTTACTAAAATTAATTTATTCCTTCTAATGTAAACGTGGATACTCTCACTATCTCTACTCATGTCCAATCCTTTGTTTGGACTGGAGAATGGGGAGATGCACATGGGAAGAGCCCCTCTGCACACAGATTTCCCCTTAAAATATGTGGTCCAAAATTATATCAAATTGCCTAAACAATCCATATCCAGCCCATTGTGCTGCAAAACACTATATTGCATGGAACAGAGATACACTAAAACACTTCAGACAGTGAGGGCCCAGGACTCAGAAGTACTGAATTCCTCCCTTTGGGAGATGAGGGCACTCAGCCTTTTGCAAGATCAAGCCCTTTGTTTGAGTGAAAACATAGGCACTGACTTTTACTTTTCCCCAGGGATGCTCTACCTCCTCTCTGCCCTGAAGCCCTGCCCCCACTCTGCCCCTTCCCCAAGGCTCTGCCTTTGTCCCGCCTCTTCCCACCCCACTCTGCCCCTCTGAGGCTTCACCCTCACTTTGTCCCTCCCCAAGGCCCTGCCCTCGTGTCACCTCTTCCTGCCTCCACTCCACTCCCTCCCCAAGACCCTTGCCTGCCCGCCACTCACTGCTCTCCACCCTTCCCCAAGCCCCTCCCGAGCTGCCAAACAGCTGTTTGGCAGCACTCCCTATCAGCTGTTTGGCGGTGTCCCCGATTAGCTGGCAGCACCCCTGATTAGATGATCAGCAGTGCCGCCTAACAGCTGCGGCTGTTTTTTTCAGGGGTGCGCCAGCCCCGGAACACCAACGGAGTCAGCACCTATCAGTGAATCTGCTACATGTTTTGCAGGATTTCCCATTTGGTTGTGGAAACATGTTACAAACCTGAAAGGAAACCGATGTAGTATTTGGAAGAGAACAAAAAGGAGGGAATGAGACTGCTCTCAAGAGTAAAAGGCTGAGTGATAACCAGGCCTCAAGCCAAGTAGAAGGATCCCACTCTCAGCCCTGCTTCTCCTCTCCACCTCCACTCTCAATTCTCCCTTCCTACTCCAAGCAATATTCGCTTTTCTTTGGCATGAAATAGCTACATGAGTCTATGTCATTCCTGCTAATACCCACGAGGGTTGATTTTGTTTCTGGCTGCAGTTTTGATGATGACGACAGGATATAACAAAACTTATCTGTGTAGCCTCGAGGTAGATGGATCAGAAAATCCACAGCTGCAGCATGTAGAATCTTAAATGGTAGAGACAAGGTCAACCAAAGTTATTAGTTTAGCTCAGCATAGGTGATAAGTCCCTCTCCCCTCAGTGGAAAGGAAATCAAATCCACTCAGAGCAGGAGTAGAGAAGCACTTGTTCACCAAGCCTAAAAACCTCAGATGGATACTGGAGTTAGTTCTCCCTCCCTGAATCCTGCAAGATTCTTTCATCCTAAATAAGACAGACAAAGCAGAAACATTTGATGTTTTCTTTTAAAATATTTCCCCATATTGCAAACAAACAATATTTACAGGTCAATATAGTATTGTAAAACAGTAAATACTGAATCACACTCATTGGATAATTTCTGAAAGCCAAATTCTGCTCAGTTACACCAATGTAAATCCTGAATAATAATAATAGGATGTGTCTGTTGTCCCGCCATTTTGTCTTTTCTATCTGGTTGGTGAGCTGATTGAAGCAAGGTTTGCCCCTGTGTTTCTACAATCCCTATAAGTATAGGGGTTCAAACTTGGTTGAGGACCTTAATGGATTCCAAGTCCAGATGGGACCATAGTGATCATCTATCTAACTTCCTGCATAACATAGGTCATAGAACTTCCCCAAAATAAAACTCTGGGTTGTAACATAAGACAAATCAACAAAAACAACAACAACAAAGCAGAATCTGATATTTAAATACTAAAAACCCTTCGAATTTTAAGGTCCGTTTCTTCAAACCACCAATGGCCAGATCCTCAACCTGTGGCAATTGTCATAGCTCTATTGAAGCCAGCAGAACTATGACAAATAACACCAGTTGAGGATCTGGTCCAGAGACTGCAATGCTGTCAAGCCATTACCCAGGTGCACAATGGGGCATGGGAGGGAGCAAGGAGCTCTATTTCAACCATGTGGCCCCCATAATGGTCAGGTCCTTTGGTTCTCCTCTGAGACTGTCAACAAGGGTATCAACTGTGGTGCAGGTTTTATATCAATACAAACATGTAGCTAGTGTGCATCACATTGAGACCCAACTCATTGCACAGAGATCTCTGTATAGTCATAGCAGATGGGAATAGCTTTCAGTTTCTACCAACCTGAGTTGGATTTGAAATGGCAACCTAGAAAAAAGCCTTTTTCTACTCTCTTGAGCCATGCAGTTCCCTACAATGAATGCCAGTATGGAAATATAAACTGTTAAGGATTTAAATGCTTATTTTTTCTTTGAGTCTGAGAAGGGATTTCTCAAAAGAGAGTATTTCTTACCAGCTGCTACTTTGTGCTTTTGTTTCTAAGGAGGTAGATTAATTTTTTTACTGGCTTTCATGGTTCTAGCTGAAGTAACAGGTCTGCCAAACTACCCACAGAAATAAACTCCACGATGGGAAGATTGCAATAACCGAGATGCTGCAGACACCCATTAACTATGTGCTATTATTTCCATACGTTTCAGGTTAGATGCCAGTATGTGGATCGGTTGGGAATGTCCTGACTGAAAATGATGTATGTTCACATCTGCACTGCCAAGTATCACATCACTACATGTTGAATGGCTTTACACTTTTCTGTGATCCAGTGTAATATTAAATTCCAAATGCTTGCATTTAGCCAAGATAGTATTGAACCAAAGGAGCATTTTCAACTCTCTGTGGATAGTGCGAAGGAACACACAATTCTGTCTGACCAGGATTTTTCCATCATTTGGGGTATCTGAGCACCTTCCACACCTCTTTCACACTCCTGTAAAATTTGATGTAATCCTTGTGTGGGCTTTGGATCCAAGAAGAGTTTAAATTCAGAGATATAAAAGTTAATGGGCAATGGCCAGTAATTGCTTTGCTGGCCTTGACTTGTAAAGTAGCAGAAAATGTACTGTTTAAAGACAATATTTACTTGAAAGCTATTCCAACTTCTATTAGCAGCATGTAATGCGTGCAATTAGCGCTAAATTCTTACACAGTTGATTACATTTTAGCTAACTGAAAGCAAATGCCTGCAGCGTATGCTGCTTAGGCATAATTACAGTAGTTCTGTTATCTTATTACCATGAATTAAGAAAACATGTGTTGGGGTTGCAGAGAAGATAATACAGCTGGAGATTTTTCTTAATTTGCCTTTCGTGTGTAAAGAATATACTTCCTAACTTGGACGTGGCTTTGCAGAACAAGCTCAGAGGCAGCCTTTGTGTTTTGTCCTGTAAATATTTCTGTTAAAGATAAAATACTGAGAATATTTTCAGAAGCCCTTTGTTTTTATCCCTCTCACAAAAGTATTCTGGAATATGCACACAGATCTCTTACCCTGTTGCCAGTGGCATTGAAGAGTCAGAGGATTTGAAGGTCACACAAATTTTGCATTTTAAATTGACAAAGCTGCCCACTGTGTTTTGCTTTTATTTTGATAAGATCCAAACTCACCAGCCATAGTTCATGCCAGATCTAAATCATGCTTTGGGGGCTTAATCCTGCACTCTGCCAATGGCAAAGCTCCTATTGACTTCAGTTGTGGAGGAGCAGACCTCCAAGAAATGAGCAGGCTAAAGAGAGCAAAAAAAATGTTTGTAGTCCTTAATGAGAAAGTGTCTCGTGGATAATGTTAGAAAGAGAAAATGTTGTTCCAAGTAGAGTTTCTTTTGCATTTAGCATCATTGTCTATGTGATGAATCAACAGGAGGTGAGGGAAGAAGATACGGGAAAAAAGCCCCATTACATAGGGCTGTGAGCTCACAAGAACTCAAAAGCTCAGCACAGCTGGGATGAGAAGGAAAGCCACTGAAGAAAAGCGGGGTGTTTCAAGGACTGTTGGAGACTCACTAAGTGGCTCTCTTTCTTCCACTGAGCCAGTGCTTAATCATAGTGTTCGGGAACACTATGCTGCTGGAAATTCAGTTTTCCAGATGAGATAGAAAATCAAATGTTGACCACCTATGGTCATTAATGAGCTTTTGGCACTTTTTGCAAGTGATGTGGGGTTAACTCCAGTATCCTGGCCAAATTCCAGCTTGGACAATTACATTCCTTCTGCATATTCCCGTTTCAGAAGTTACTTACTTCATTTCCAAGAAAAGGTGTAAAATTAGGCAGTCCCAAAGCTATGAGCAACCTGTACTGAAATGTTTGTATGATGTGTTAAATGTGTCACAAACCAAACAAAGATAGAATATAGCTTCAGAATGTATCTGGAATATTGTATCATAAATACATCCCTCTGCTAGAGAAGAAAGCATCTGGGGAATACCTCTCTAGACAAAACAGCCTTCCAAGGGAAGCAGTTGGGGCAAAAAACTTAACTGGCTTCAAGACTGAGCTTGAAGGGATGGTATGATGAGACTGCCTAACATGGCATGTAGCCAATCTGAGAATGCTAGCAGCAAATATTTCCAATGGCTGGTGATGGGACACTATCTGGGGAGGGCTCTGAGTTACTATAGAGAATTCTTTCCCAGGTGTCTGGCTGGTGGGTCTTGCCCACAAGCTCAGGGTTTAATTGATCCCCATATCTGGGGTCAGGAAGGAATTTTCCCCCGGGGTCAGATTGGCAGATACCCTGGGTATTTTCCGCCTTCCTCAGCAGCATGGAGCATGGGTCACTTGCAGGTTTAAACTAGTGTAAATGGTGGATTATCTGTAACTTGTAGTCTTTAAACTACTATTTGAGGACTTCAGTAACTCAGGCAGAGGTTATGGGTCTATTACAGGAGTGGGTGGGTGAGGTTCTGTGGCCTGCAATGTGCAGGAGGTCAGACTAGATGAACATGATGGTCCCCCTTCTAACCTTAAAATCTGAGTTTATGAGTAAAATCACTGGAAAGGATAATGCTAGTGACAAAACCCTATCTCTTTCTCTCCCTGAGATCTCAAAGTGAGGCTTTTGAAATTGCAATTAGAGCCCAGGAGGTAAACTAAATCTTCCTATTTCTCAGTTAGGCTCAATAAGACTCCTTATTATACCATAGGCCCCAAAAGCTCTGTTGACCACACATTCCCAGTATCTTAAGTCCCTCCTCATCAGAGTGCATGGGCACTCTGGGTTACAGGTTCTCTCTTTGTGGATTATGCGACAGTTAAAGCAAGGAGCACACAGTCTTTGTAATGGAACTTCCTAATCACACATACTTTACTCATAGCATAGCACAAGAAAGTTAAGGATCTAGGCAAATATAAACAACAAGGAGTCCGGTGGCACCTTAAAGACTAACAGATTTATTTGGGCATAAGCTTTCGTACTGGACTCCTTGTTGTTTTTGTGGATACAGACTAACACAGGCTACCCCCTGATACTAGGCAAATATAAGAAACATCTGCAGACCAGTTTCCTGACAGCCCTTTGGGTCTTAGTATCCTTCAGATTGACAGGACCCTCCTGCACTCCCACTCCTCTTGCTCATTCTTCTGTTCCTGGTACTGGTCTCCTCCTTTCCTAGAGAGAGCATGTCTTTTTAAAAGAAGTTTTTAACACTTGTCTCCCCGCCCCTCACACACACATTGTCTGCTAGCATAGAGGGTCATTACTAGAGATAAGAGGCATTAGCAAACCAATAATCTTTGACTGGTGGCCTCTACTGTCCTTCTAGGGACTGCTGTTCAGTTGTTGATGGTCCTGTTTCAGTGTCTCAGAAATTGTCTGTCTTCGGCCATAAAAAAGGAACATTTAGGGCACGTCTTCACTGGCAAAGTTAAAGCGCTGCTGTGGCAGCACTTTAATGTGGCTTGTGCAGTTGTGGCACAGCACTGGGAGAGAGCTCTCCCAGCACTCTAAAAAAGCCACCTCCACAAGGGGCGTAGCTACCAGCGCTGGTGCACTGTCTACACTGGCACTTCACAGTGCTGAAACTTGCAGCGCTCAGGGGGGTGTTTTTTACACCCCCGAGTGAGAAAGTTGCAGCGGTGTAAAGTGCCAATGTAGACAAGCCCTGAGTCTACCCTGGAAGTCACAGTCAAAAACAGAGTTCATGAAATTGAGTGGAACTCATGGAACCTAGACAGATTCCCCAAACTTTCACAATAATTCTGTCAGGATCTGCCTCATGAAATGTTGCGACCAGATTCTGATTCTCATACTAAGGTTTTGTAGAACCTTACTCTATGAGCAGTTCCCTATGGACAATTTTTTAAAGAAATGTATGCATCACGAGATTCAGATAGGAGCCTAGTGGGAATTTAAAAATCACTTAGGCACTTAAGTGCCATATAAAATTGACTGGGCTTTGGTGTTCTAGTACTTTTGAAAACCCTACTGAGCGCCTAGCTATATCTTTAGGTGTCTAAATATCTTTAAAAATCTGGCTGGGATTATCCAGGGAGTAAAGTAGTGTTCATTTTGAGTAAAGCTATCAGAATCTGGCCCATAATTAGCATTGGAAGCAATATTTTTTGCTTTTGGGTTACCGGGATGGATGCAAAACAAAAGCCCACATATGAATGCATCTGAACTTTGAGAAATCCCATATCTATCTTTGTGGACTGAGCAAATCTATAGTGGTTTATTAGAGATAAGAAAAAGTATCAGGAGAAATGGCATCAGCTAATTTGTGTTAAAGGAAGAAAATACACATTTTTTTAAATTTCCTAAAATATCTTCTTAAAGGAAAAGAACAAAATGGGGACAAATAGCACAAAGGAGCAGAGCTTTCCATGCACCTCTGATCTCTCAAGGAGCCCATCTTCTTGTTATTTCCTTTGAGTAAGTCAAAGCCCTTGTACTGAACAATTTCCAGGGGGACGGGCAGAGGGGCAAGGAATAGTAGGTCTTGTGTTCAAACTGAATTCATTGGCGTTTCTGAAGAAACAAAACACTGCTGTGACAATGACAATGAGTTAAGAAAATAACAACCCACCCCACCAAGTCACAGCACATCCCTCCCCTAGGCCTCCCCTGAACATGAGTCAAATACAGCAGGCTCTGGTGACATTTTTGTACAGCGATTCAAGGCCTTGGATTAACTGCAGAACGCTTTGTGTATTTGATGGGGTATGGGCATGGTGTATTAAAACTGGTCCCTGCTTCTCCTAACCTGCTGCAAGGCAAGACTGCTGTGTAGAGTTGGTTGGAAAATCTTGGACTGAGCCATTTTCAGTCACAAAATGCAGTTCAGTCAAAACTGAACTCTTCACAAAATGGTGTCAGTTTTCCACAAATTTTGTTTAAGACAAAAGTTACAACAATGTTGTTTGTTTTGAAATGACCGTTCATTTACATTTCTTAAATGTTGTATTACATTGTATATTATAATATAAAATAAAAAAGTGGAAATCACAGTGAAATGTTTTGATCAGCCCAAACACTTTTTTTTTTTAGGTTTCTCCCACAGAGAATTTTGAAATATTTGGCTTCTGTTCTGAATCAGAATGAACATAAATTTCAAAATCTCAAAAACCTTTGCAAAACGGAATTTCTGTCCTCCATGCAGCTATGCTATTATGCTCCTTTTGTGGTTACAGGTCACAATGGTCTGTGATATAACCCCTATGACTGCAATTTTGCATCCTGATGATGTCTGCACTTCATCGGGTATTAAAGTAAGCTCCTTTATTAAATATTGCCATTGAATCTCTTCCCCCACCTTGTCAGAACATGGTACATTCATGACAATATTGGAGGGGGCAAAAGGAAAAAGTCCAAAGGGGTCACTGTCTCAGTTCATTTTGCCATGCAATTCTTCCTGCAGTTATCTGCAGCATGACAACATGTACGCTGTGGCTTGCCAAAGGATACTAGCTGACCTGGGAAATCTGGATGTCTATTTCCAGTCCATGGGGAGTTGGATTTCAAGGAAAAGGACAGGGATCTGGTTTTGGTTGGGTCAGGGAGGGGATCATGAGGGATGGGATGTAAAGAAGGATACACTAAGGTTATGTCTATACTTATGGTGGCATGTAGAGTAAGGACATTGCATGCCCCCAAGCATGGGTACAAATAGCAGTGTAGACAGTAAGGCACAGCTCAGGTGAGTAAAATAAAGACATGCTAGAACCTTAGGGTATGTACCCTACACATCCCTATATGTGCCCAAGCAGTGCCCTCCCTGTCTGCACTGCTATTTTTAGCAGTGTAGTGTCCCACTGTCTCTCCACTGTGGTAGCCTTGTGCTAATGCTAGGAAAGGCTCTGGCAATAGGGAAAGGCTCTGGCAGGGGATAGGCAGTAGCGAAGAGCTCCAGCAGCTCCCCGTTGCCAGAGCCTTTCACTACCACACGTAGCTACAAATCACAGTGTGGAGGTAGCCCACTTTTCACAGCAATATGTAGTTACACATACCTTACGTGCCACTGATAGTGTAGACAAGACCCGAGGGGGAGAGTTTACCTTAGCTTTGGTAAGCATCTGAACTTGGCAGGATTTATTCAGTCTGAGGGCCAGACTGCAGTTGGCTCTGCCTGTGTGCACAAGGTTGGAGAGTGTAGAAGACTCATTCTTCTCTCGTGTGCCCCTTATAGGACAGGGCCCCTTATAGGACAAGGCCACACTTGCCGTCTGTGCGCTCTCTCAAGTGTATGGGCTGGTCTGACCTAGTGTTGCTAGCAGCACTTACAATCTCAAAAGCTGTGGGGAAGCGGCAGGGCTAAATCCCTGCCTGTTGCCCCCCTTGCACTGGCTAACAGAGCTGGCCATCTGTGGAGGGACGCATGCTCTGCACACCTCTAAGAGATATAAGCACTGAGCATGACTCCTCTTCCTCCCTAGGGAGCTCTAGGAGGCAGTATCAGAGGAGTAGCCGGGTTAGTCTGTATCCACAAAAACAACGAGGAGTCCGGTGGCACCTTAAAGACTAACAGATTATTTGGGCATAAACTAGGAGGCAGTGTCCTTCCCATATGGCTTTCATAACACAGAGATGTCTCCAACAACAGCAAAACAATATTGTTAAGGTTCTTGAGGGCTTTAACTGCTTATGCTGCTGTTCCTTTTATCCCAGGCATGGACCCACTGTTCATGTCTTGTAGCCAAAGATAAACTGAAACAGCTGAGAAGACGCCAAATAGAAGTTAAATATTATAAAGACTGGCTAAGCTAGAAGGACTCAGTTATTTAAGTGAAAGTCTCCTTTTAATAAGTCCCCTGCTTTGCACTGATGCCTTTTGTTACTTTGTTTATTTTTTAATAAGCCAAAACAAATGAAAATGTCCCAGTTGTTAGCATTTAAAAAAATGCATCCACTGTGCATGGAGAGTGCGTGTTTCATATTCCACAATAAGTGAATGGCGTTCATGGCCAGCAGTATATCCATGGAACGCTGGCCAGCAGCTTTATGGATTGATTTTAAAATGTGATGGAAATATACTGCATGTGCACAGTAGCCAAGTTTTCCAGTGTTAATAACTGGGACATTTCCATTTGGTTTTTGTTTATTAAAAAATGAACGGGAGGCCTAAGACCAGGCAGAGCCATCTGACTCCTGGTCTTGAAACCAGCCACAATTGCCTGCTTATAAAGTCTCCTTTAGATGGTCTGCCTAGACCACACGCAATTTCCTTTTAGTTGCTTCATAAGCAACCAAATATGCTTTGTGTGTGGAAATGGGATGCTCTCTTTGCTCTCATTTTGTAGTAACCATGCTCTACACCCAAACCTCCTAGTCCAATTCTGTAATTTTTGCTCTTTCTTGACAAACTTTACCAGCTGGGTATTCACTGTGGTCTGAAGTGCTGGACCTCAGCCCCATTCTGCCATCAGGTAACAATTCTAACTGAAGCCAGCAGTAACTGCAAATAAATATCCAAGGATGATCTGGCTCTGTAAATATGGAATAAAAAAATGATCTGTTAACAATTGCTCATGGAAAATGGTAAAGTTCATTGATAGAGATGACAGTATCTCTGCAGCAATGAGAAGGGGAAAATATAACAGGAGTTGAATATTTGCCAGTTGGATTCGAGGAAGATGCAGTAAGCAGCAGCTGGTTGCAAAATGGCCTTGGCTCTGCCAAATTTAAAGGGCCAGCCCCAGTATGGCATGCTGGGAAAAATGTTTCGCAGGGCAATGCTAAAATGGGGAGAATTACAAAGGAAGATGGTCCTGGGAAGACAGCTGCTTCTATGCAATAACCGATAAGAGAACAGTGCTAGATCATTGTATCTCTAGTAAACTATCCTTTAAAGAAAGTTTTAAGTCCCTTATAATGATTGATTGTATAGCATAAATTCTCTGACCTTTCAGTGGATACCTAAATGCTCCCATTGTTTCTTTGATGTGACCTGACCTTTTTCTGAATGGGGGTCTGTGTCATTCAGGACACAAGTAATTTTTAATACAAATTTTCTCCTCGCTTAAATCCCACAATCGTTGTTTCTAACATCCAAAAGGCAGGCTTTAGGGTCTATTCTTAGCACTTACATAACATGGTGTAACTTCAGACCATTTTACAGATATAAACCAGTTAACTAATCCTTGCTGTATCGTGGATTTGTATGCATAGCTATAATTAATGTTAATAGGTATTACCTGCATATATTCCCAGATTATTAGTATTCATTTGTATTACAGTAGCATCCAAGAGCCCTGATGAGGATCGAGGTCCCATTGTACGCAGGCATTATACAAGCACACAAAACAACCCTGGATCTGTTCTTAAGAGCTTACAGTCTCATTTTAGCAAAGATGCAAAACAGACGCAAAGCAACAGGAGGGAAGGGGGGACAGAAAATGTGGGTAAAAAATAACCACTTAGTTACCTACGTTAGCAACATGCATAACATGATGCTTCCAAATGATCTGAAAGTTCTTCCATTAAATAAATACATTACAAGTTCTCCAGTACACAGAGTGTCTAATTAACGGATTGGACTATGCCCAGCACCATGGGGACTTGATTCTTATTGGACAATACTATAATATAAATGTTTCTTAATAATAATAATCATACTAAATAAAACCAGTTATCCCCAACTGCTGCTGTTAGTTGGCTGATATCTGTTATGCATCACAGTAGAACTGATGGGAAAATAGACCCACTGAATGCAAACTGCCCTCAAACTAGAAAAGAAAACATATGCCTGTCCTTTTGAATAAGCGTTGCTGTGTTTCAGCAAAAGCAGTCTCTTTTTAACCTCTTCCATTTTTCAGCCCGATAGGTCAACATTGGAAGTGGGCTCAACCTGCAACAGCAGATCTGAACCTCCTCAAACTTTGACAAAACTCAGATTCAAACTTCTCATCTTAGATCCCTCTTTGTAGATGGATCTGAAAGGGAATCATCTAAGAACACAATCTAGATCCAAACATCTCAGCTAACATCTATCGCCAGTCAACGCAGCACAGTGTAGCATAGCACAAACTATAAAACAATGCAAGTTGAAAGCGTAATGTACAGGGAACATGTTCTCAAAATTTTGGTCTGAAATTGCAGCTGCAAAATAGGTAGATGCAGACATAACTGTGCACAAAAGCCTCCCACATTTGCATACGTGCTGCGACATCCTCACTTGCATGAGTGCTCTAGGTGAGGGGACTCAGATATCATGCTCATTGCTATAGAAATGCCAATCAATAATTACCGATTTTCCAGTGAAGTTCCCCATTTTGCTTGTGCAATTATCCACACGTGTTTCTTTTGCTGATGATTATTAATTTTAGTGCCTCGCAATGATTCTTTTATTACCCAGAATGCTTAGTTTACTGAAAATTACATGATTACTTTTTTGGGGGGGTGGGGGAGGGGGAAGGATTGGAAAATTTAGAGATTGTTCTAGTCTTTTCTTCTGTGAAAAGAATAAAGATAACTTACAGCGCTTCTCTATCCTATTGCTCAGTATCACTATGGCTCTGAGCCAGCAAAACACAGTCCTGCAGCCTTTCATTGTGATCCTGTGCCAAGCACAGCAATATGAGGGAAGCATCAGCATAATCAGCACAATGTAGTGTCTCTGAGCCAGCAGGGATGTGTCACAGCTTTATACAGAATTCCCTATCTTTTTATTTCATTATGGAGACCACAGACTGGGATATTATGGGTCACCCAAAGGTCATGTTACAGAAAGCAGCTTCTTCTTAGTAAGATGAGCCCCTCTTTAGTGTACTATTAGATTATTTTCCTTCTCTCCGTTGACTGCATGAAGGTGTGGGATGAATATTTGTCTTCTGAATTCTTTAAAAGTCTTTCCTTCTTTCTGTATTTTTTTCACAGAAGCACCTGTTTTCAGGGAACAGCTTCCCCCATTTAGACAAAGATTCCATACATTTACCAGCTTGGCCACAAAGGGATAACATTTTCAAATATTTTCAAATCTCATTGTAAGTCCAGGGGACTTGGACTCCTAAGAGCCTAAATCACTGCTGAAAATTGGGCTTATGCTTCTAAGTCACTTAGACACTTTTGATGATTTTACTCATACTATGGTAGTGCTGCAAAGCACTTTAAACCTCAGTATTTGCATTTCCCATTTCCCCAGTCTGGGAATTATCAATGCAGATAAAAATTAAACCTTGATCTTGCTCTAAACTCTGTGCATGCAGACTCCTGCCACCACAGAGAACCACCTCACATGACTGCAAGCATCCGCCTACATGAAGCTCGATGCATAATGATGGCCTAAGATTATGAGAAATATTAGTGACCAGGATTAATGCTTGGCCTATATAGATATGGAAACAAACTTTGCTGTAAGCAGCTTCACAGCTTGCAATGTCCGGGCTGTCCTGCACCAAAGATGCCAGGCACTATCTCCTCCTTCTCTTGTCTCCATGCCATCTTCTGTGTTAACCTTATACATGGGACATGCGCCCCATCCTGGCTCAGGAAACTGCCTCCCTATAAGCGTTCAATTTCCTCCTAAAAAAGATTAAGGGACTGATTATGATGCCACCTAAACCCTGTGAAGTAGGAGTGACTCCTTTAAAGCCTGAAGCATTACACCAGTGTGAATTCAGTGTAAGTTAGAGCAGGGCCGATGAGAGGGGGGGAAGCCGGTACAAATTACCGGGGCCTGGTGGTCCGGAAGGGGGCCCAGGGCCCGGCTTCCCCAGCTTCGTCGGCCCTGTTTAGCCGGTCCGCCCTTGCTGGGGGGCCCGAAAATTTTTTTTCACCGGGGCCCGAACCCGCTCTCGGCGGCCCTGAGTTAGAGGAGAATTAGGTCCATTTTTTCCCACTTGCATTTTTTTTACATGTAATGGTGTTTTTTTGCAACACGATAGTTGTTGTATGTAACTGCCCCAATACTATTTCAATATATGTTAATTTAAATAGGAAGGAAGTTAGATTTACAAGGTCCCAATTCCCTCTCTCCCCCCCATCTTTTTTACATATGTGTCACAATTTCCTTCTATTGTGGATTTCTTTTACAAAGTAACAGAAGACTTTGATGTAGAATTAACTGAACCTGTATTACTTATTCAGTTTTTGTTGGCCGTGTTTTTATTCTCCTGGCTTTGGTCGCAATGCACTACGTACACTGAATGGGAATTTTTCAAATGTTAATAAATACATTTTAAATAAGGAACAAAATGTAAACTCTAAGCCCACCTACAGCTACTATGGCAGGCTTGAATGGGGTGACTTTGTAAAATGCCGGAACATGGAATTAATTATAGAAGTACTGTAAATCTACCAATATTCTGCTGTTGTGTTTACACACTCACCCCCTCCACACACACACACACACACACACACACATTTCCATTGTTCACAGGAAGAATTGCAGAAAATATGTGCCTGATGATGTCCCTGAGAGAGAGCCATAGGGAAAACTAAGATGTTTGTAATAACAGAGCTGGTCAAATTTTTTTTTTTTTTTTTTACAAAAAAGTTGAAAGAAAATGAACAGCATTGGTTTTTTTTTTCCACATATTTTCAATCTTCTTTTCATTTTTTGGATGAAGAAATTTGAAAGTTCAAAATTATTTCATTTTGAAAAATTTCATTTCCAGTGTAAAAAAAAAAAGGCCCAAAATATTTAAAAGTAAGAGAAAGTAGGGAAAAACCATTTTCTCTCACTTTTTTCCTCTTTGCACTGAAAAAGTGTGGAAGAAGTGAGGTGTGAACTTTAGGGCGCAAACAAAACAAAACAAAACAAAAAAAGGAAAGAAACTGAGATGGGAAAGCCACTCTTACTTTTTTCTACTTTTTCCTGTGGGAAGAAAGAAAATAAGTTTGAAAGAGGTTCTGCCCCCGGCTTCCACTTTTTAATCTTTCCCCCCTACAGAAATAGTTAAAAAAACCCAAAACAAACAAAAAACCACCCAAAAAATCCCCATAACCTGATAGATAGTAGCATTTTCCCCACTATTTCCAAAACATTTTTTTTATTTTGAAGTTCCAAAATGTTTTTCTGAATTTTTTTTGTTTAATTTTTTTAAATGAAAAATGTCAGAAAAGCTTTTTTTTTCTGTGTGATAAAAATCATAGTCAATAAAATCCCATTTTTGAGGGGGGTGGAGGGAGAACAGCCCTGATACATAGCCATGGGGATACCTATAAAAGACACACGCAGAGTTGGACATGGTACAACCAAATAGCTAGACATGATTAGAAAAAAGATCACACAAGTTTGTTCCCAGATTGAACAGGCAATACCTGAATCTTAATAAACAAATCTCATTCTTCAAAGACCAGAATGTGAAACATTGGCTTTTTTTAATGTGCTACAGAGACGTCCCCTAAAATGTGTGTGACAGATTCTAGGACAATTAGCTTAGGATTTAGGGTTTTTCTTTTGAGACTCTCCAACGTCAGATGCTTGAACCCTCCATAGAGGTCCAGAGCTATCTTTGCTGAATGACACTCAGGTTACATCACATGTGTCCTATTACAGAGAGACGGGATGTTTAAAGAGTTTGTGTCTATCTCTTTCTCTGAGAGAGAGGGAATGAGGGCCAGAGGCAGAGAGGTCCTACAAGGGAAAATTCTATGCTAGAAAAGCACGGAGAGAAATCTTATGTTTTGTTACTGAAGTTACCAATAAAACCAAATCCCAGGAAGAAGGTAGATTTGGACGTCTTCCGAGTGTTAGAACTTTATTAGGAACAGAGTGGGTTCATCACCAGCCTGCACAAGTACAACACAGAAGTGAAGGAAACTTGAAATGATGTAGTGTTCCTTATTTAATATACATAATACTTTCAGTGACCTGTTTCATGCTTTCATGTTGCTAAATACATTTTAATTAAAGCTGGTTGAAATTTGGATGACATTTCAAAAATTAAAAAGAATTCTGAAAAAAAGTTTCAATGAGATTTTCAGGATATTTTCCTCCTGTTTTTCAACCAGTTCCAGAGCTGGTTGAAATTTAACATTTAAAAAAAAATCTATGAAATTTGGAAACAAAAGGAATATGTTTCATGATTCCCCTCCCCCCTTTCTCAGCTATTTTTATGTACATTTCAAAAACACCTGCCACCATGGCAGTGTGTTTCCATTACTTAAATTTAAAAGAACACTGAGTCCCTTAAACAATTACTCTTGTTAGGGAGACCCTTGAAAGGGCTCTTAGTTCCACTTGCTCAGTTAAAAAGCTACTCACTTAAAAGAAAGGATCTAAGCTATTTACTTTCCATGGTTCACAGAATCATCATTCCCACACTTAACTGTGAGACAACAGTTTGGCCCTGTAGAACACAGATGTAACTGGATGGAAAGCAGGTCATATTTCAAATAAGAAGGTTTTGTTGAAATAGCCGTATTTCAGACCCATTTCTCCACATATGTTATGTAAATTCTTGTCCAAATATCTCAGATACAGATGTGCAACTTGTCAGTGGCTTACCTGTATCTCAGAGCAGGATTTTGCCATCCCTTCCAATTATCCAATAGGGCATCCGGTGCTGATATCAGCATGTACTAGGTGAACTACCATAGCTGGTTTCATAGTTTCATTCATTTCTACGACTGGCACAGCTGGTCAATAACTATGAAGTTGTTGATATGAATGATCTCTCTTTACAAAAGCTAAAACAGAGAGCCCTTTTCATGGGAACAACGCTCTTTCCTCCTGTTCTCTGAAAAACACACCACTGAAATGATTCTGAAGTACATTTCAGCTGCATACTTAACGCTTATCCCATTTCTGACTGATACGCAATGAAATCCAAATTTCTGTGGATAATGCTGTTCTTTGTTTCCTCCAACTCTCATATCTGAATGTTTGGCTATTAATTGATAATATATTACATAGGATTTGGTAATCAGAAATACTGGCATCCTATGCAACTGTATTAACTGAATTTGCTTGTGTTTTTTAGACTTAAATTTCATGTTTCATTCCAAGGTTTTACAACCACATTTTTATTTCCAAGCCTTTGCTAATGAAGAATGTTTGTGGCCAAAATACAGGATAAAATAAAATTTTATGATCTTAGTTGCACGTTAGTGTAAGGTCATTAGATTTGGCAGACCAGGAGTACTTACTTGTAGTTTGATACCAAGTCATTGTTTCCAATTTGATCCACTTGGGCATTTAGAACAATAAATGTTAAGCTTTCAGATATTACAATATAGTAAATTTCAGTTAAGTGTGAGATTAAATATAGGTTCATCTTATACCTCTCTTGAATGAGTTGTAGTTAGTTGGCTTGGTTTTTGTTCTTTAATTTTATATTGTTAACCAAGAGGTTCTCATGAGAATAAAGCAGTGAATTTCTTGTTTCTCACACCGACCCCATCTTGTGTTGTGGTGCCATTGGGTCTCACCAGGTAAGCAGAGCTAAGTCAGGTTGGAACTAGAACGGGAAGTTACATACCTCAGGAAAGAAAGCATTCTTGTGATTCAGTAGGTGGCACTCTTCTCTTTGAATTTGTATGTGGAGATGCCATCTTCCGACTGATAGTAATAAAATATATAATCAATGGAGATATCCTATCTCCTAGAACTGGAAGGGACCTTGAAGGTCATTGAGTCCAGTCCCCTGCCTTCACTAGCAGGACCAAGTACTGATTTTGCCCCAGATCCCCAAGTGGCCCCCTCAAGGATTGAACTCATAACCCTGGATTTAGCAGGCCAATGCTCAAACCACTGAGCTATCCTGTGTAATTCTGTAGGCAAGTAAATGACAGAAAGATAAGAGAGGTGTCATTTGACTCATACAAATCTACAGAATCATAATTCCAATAGGGTCACCCTCTGCAGTGTGGCAGGGAGGTCTCACTGCTTTCACCCACCCGCATGAGCTCCCAGCTCCAGGTCCTCCGTGACTGGAAATGTTGATAATGTCATTGGAAATGGGTTGAATTGGGTATCGTTTGAAAACCCTTTCTTCCATGAATACAATGGTACCAAAACATGACAAACCTAGAACAATTATGTAGCTATATTGTCATGGGGGTCACTCACCACTAGTGGTGCCTCCTGCTGGGCATCCTGGGGATTAGCTCCAGCCAGGCTGCCCCTCCGGCAGTGTCTCTCCCATTGTCCTCTCACCCTGTGGACGCCTCTCACTGCAGGAACCACAGCCTCCTCTTCATGACTCAGCCTTCTGACTGGGTCACCATATATGTTCCCCCCTTCTGGGGGAGGTGTAAAAAAGTCTTTCCAGGACTTCCAGGCAGTCTGCTGTCCTCTGCCTGCCTGTGCCATGCCCCCAGTGGCTGGTAGGGGAACCCAGGTCTGCCCTCTACTCTGGGTTCCAGCTCAGGGGCTCTCCGGTCCGCAGCCAAGCTCTGCACTCCTATTCCTATTCCCCTGAGCCTTCACCTACTTTCCTGGTTAACCCCCTCTGGGTTTGTCCAACTCCCTCCACTCAGGGAGAGACTGCAGCCTACTTCCCTGCAGCTTCCTTCTGTTGACAGCCAACCAGCTTTATACAGGCCCCACCTATTCCTGTCCAGCTGAGCCTGCTTCCAATTAATTCCAAGCTCCATGGCTTCTCCTCCAGGTGCAGCCTGTGGAGTTAATTGGCTTGCCTGCCATCTTAACCCCTTCCACTCCTGCATGGGGTGGACACCCCATCACATATATATTCAAGAAAATGTTTAAAAATCAACTTTTTAAAATTATACTTTAACCCAGGCAAGTCAAACACCCAGCCCCCACAAAGTTAAATTGTAGCCCTCAACAGACAGTACTGAGTTATCAGTTAATGCTCAAAACATGATACCCTATTAATTTTTTTAATGTTACAGTTTACTGTAAAAGAAAGGAGTCCTCCAAGTTGATTTGCCATCACTGGCAAAAAAAGAAGCAGCTTTGTTTATTATGAGCTGTAAAGAGGCACTGGTTAAGATGTCAGCATCCAGCCAGAAATTACTGGAATCCATCTGCAAAAGGTATCCACATAGTTAGGTAACAGACATGATATAACATAATTAATTATAACCCCAAGGTTATGTATTACAAAATCCATGTTTTACTTTGGTCTTGATCATTTTTTTGGCATCAATGAGGAGATGAAGAAGTAGTAGCTGAATGGGGAGGTGACTGAGTACACCTCTACCTCAATATAACGCTGTCCTCGGGAGCCAAAAAATTGTACCGCGTTATAGGTGAAACCGCGTTATATTGAACTTGCTTTGATCCACCGGAGTGCACAGCCCCGCCCCGGAGCACTGCTTTACCGCGTTACATCCAAATTTGTGTTATATCGGGTCGCGTTATATTGAGGTAGCGGTGTAGTAGCTGAATCTTTGGAGCATATCACTGTGGAGGCCCTGATTAAACATAATGCTCGGTGGTAAGAAGTGCTGTAAGAAGTGCATTCATACATTGAATTTGACAAGATCAGGGAGGAAGTACTGTGAGCATCAGGAGAAAGCTGAAAATGCCAGGACAAGTGCGAGCTATGAGTAAGACTCACCTTATACTCGGTCCCGTGGCATATGTTTCGAGAGGAACACTTGCTTCTTCTGTGGTAAGTCAGAAGGCATCCATGAAGCACAGTTTCAACACACGAGACAGATGAGAAACTGTATGAAGCAATCAGTCTTAGTTAGAATGTTGCATATAAAGTAAAGTTAAGCAGACACAATGACCCCCAAAACGCCCATGCAGACAACATTGCATATCACATCAAGAATGTATGTAATGTGTTGCATCAAAAGGTAAAAGCAACAGAAATAAATACTGATTTTACTAATGCAAACTGTATGGCTCAGCTGGAGTTCATAAATTGCCTTGCAGAGGACCTAATGGATGGGAAAATTGTGGCGATGGTCAATGTAGAAGCTAAGTATAGAGAAATATGTGCTTTGAATGGGGGCATGAAGAGGAACAAATTCTTAGCAGAAAGGCTCTTAAAGCACTTATTGAAGACAGGGGATATGGATGTAGTTTTTAGCAATCCTTTCTGCAGAAATGAATCACAGCTCATACCCTTAAAAGCTGCAAAAGACGTGGCATTATGATAAGCAGAAGGACATCAAAAGAAAGAAGACTCTGTTTGTAGCTGCTAAAGTTTTGTGGAAAAGCATTTAGTCCTGCAGTACGTGTGTGTTTCAGGGATCCAGAGCTGATGGCAAATAAATAATACCCTGGGACCTGTACTTCTCTAAGGGGTGCTGGAGCTCAAAGCTGCCATTTTATCACAAAGCCTCATGTACAAGTGCTTGAATGAAAGGCAAGTTTCCAACACATACCCGACAACTGTGCAGCATATGCATAATCTACCGCTACCAGTGGCTGTTAATTTACGAATTAATTCCAAAAGCTATGCAGCTTATGCACAGCACTGGATCTGCCGTGGACTACAACAAAGTACTCGGCCCGGAGAAAACCATTGTAAATGAGGTTCTTCACTACATGGAACTCAATGAAGGGTTGTACGTTCCCCCAGACCTTGTCAAGGGTAGGCTTATATTTTGTGCTACCAATAACTTAGACTTCCTTGAAGATACAGCAGATGGCAAAGGGACCCTTTATGCTACTGTTATGGTCTGCTACCAGGAGCTTATTCATGAAGACCAATCCCAACTTCAAGTGCTGTCTGGACCAGCAAAGAACAGTTCTGTGAAGGAGCTTCCAGACTCGCTTACTTTCCTACCAAGGTCCAAACTTTCTGAAGTCCAGTTTTCAATGAAGCAGCAGTTAAACTGGCTATAGTAAAGCCTTCTACGTTCGTTAACCTTGACCACACTTGGTTATTATGCAAAAGTGGGATGCACTCCAGAGGTGAAAAATCACTGAGTACATCTGCAGCTGTTGAGATAGAAGACATACTCTCAAATGATCCGACACTGAGGACATACCAGACTGCACCATTTCAGGAGAAATGTACATGCCAACATGGTTAGCCTTTAACTTGGCCCTACACAAGATGCCAGAGTGAATTACTTATGTATGTCAATCATACATAGTCCTGCTGATTGGTCAGTTTGCTCAGAAAATTGACACTGACACGGGTTGCATTTACACCTAGTATCAAGAGGCAAATGACCAAGCAATGGAATGTCTCCAAGATAAGTGAGTGCATCCAAAACGACCCTCCCTTATCGGGCCTGGTTTGATCTTGGAGGATAGACTGATCACACCAGTAATGTGTGAAATTCCATGTGTTCCTGAATCAAGCCTTTAGCTAATAAAATGCTTGGGTGCAAAGACCAGATGTTCACCACCCTGGAAATGTGTGGCCAGCTGCCTGCCTTGTACGAAGATGTGCTAGTCTGGTGCAGACGAGGATCAGCGTAACAATATGTCTAGCAGTGGTGCCCTAGATGAAGACAACAATTACGATGAGCTTGATGAATACATGTTCTCAGTCTATATGTCAAGGCTAACTTCCCTAGGATTACCAAAGATTAATGTCTTTTTCATGTAAGCACTGCACCCCTGTATTAAAGTATAATTAAAAAAAACCTGATTTTTTAAAATATTTTCTCAAATAGTTTGTCATGTTGGGTACCATAGTGTTCATGGGAAAAAGGGTTTTCAAGTGATATCCATGTCGACCCATTTTTGATGGTGTATTATCAACATTTCTAGCAATGAGAGGACCTGGAGCTGGGAGGTAGAAGTGGGGGAGCATGCTGCAGAGGGTAACACCTTTGAAATTATGATTCTGTAAATTTTTACAAATCAAATGACACCTCCATTACCTTTCTATCACTAACTTGCCCACGGAATGAGCTTTTACAACATTGTGATTCCAAACCAGTGGTGGGCAACTTGCGTCCCACGGGTGCAGATAGCCCACCACTGTCCCAGACTATGAGTGGTAAAATGAGATCCTGGCCACTTGTGCTAAGTAGAAGATCTCTTCGTACTTTGGAAAGGGTAGGAGTTAATTCCAGTGCCCTCGCCAAATGCCAATTACAGGAACACGTAATTATGTTAGTATGTACCAGCAATTAAACATTATTACACAATTTCTAACAAACACTCAGTTAACCTATGCAATCACTAGAAAGTGATAAGAAGTAACTTACTGTGTAGTGTAATTAAAAATTACTACTTTCTTTGAGTACAGGACTACCTCACCCAGTTAAAAGGCATTATGAACCACCTCTATCGTGGTGAGTTACATATTTATCTCTTCACCTCATTATCTCCAAACACAATGCGGCCAACTCAAACTCAGTAGGACAAAAACTGAACTCAGGGCAGAATCCACTGGAGCTATGTCAGTTTATACTAGCTAATCTGATCTCTCATATTTTCTCCCAAACCCTATCCACCGCTTCCCTTCTCTTTCACTGTTGGCTATTTATCTACCTTCTGCTACTCAGGTTCACAGCCCTGCATCCTCTTTTGACTTATTTTCTCCTCCTCCCACCATGTTGTCATTAAGTTTTGCTAGTTCAACAATCGCCATACTCCATCTGTTCTTCTCTGCTCCCACCATAAAGACCTTTGCCCTGCAGCTAACACTCTCATCCCTGGGCTTCTGACTCTTATTTTGTTCCCCATTAGTCCATCCAAAATAAATACAGTTAATTGGACAAAAGCCATCAAACAATGCTAGTAGTCGTGAATATTTCATTCATGAATATAAATAATTTGTCTAAATGCAGATTCCATATCTTTGCTAAGTAAGTACCAGAAGCTTGAAACATGGGAGGGGCTTTCATGAAGCAGAGGCCTGCTTGTTGGAATGTTACTGTGACACTGGCAGACCAGGAGCCAGCTCATGCCAAGGCTCTTTGGTCTCAGCTAAACCCTGACAAATACATAGCTGGAAACCCGGCTGGCTCATGTGTGTGGTAGAATTGTTAAAATAGATGTTAAGTTGATAAGAATGTGTTTAGTGTTTAAACTTGATGAAACGCTTGTAGGATGTTGCATGGAGTAACATCTGTACCCCATGTTGTAAGGTTATAGTGCATGTTTGCATTATGAATCTCTGTAGTTGTAGAAGTCATCAAACAGGAAAGGAGCATTAATTAATGTGAAGGCTGGCTTCCTACAGAAGGGGGTAGGTCCTGCCCACTAAGAAGTCCCACTGAAATCACATGATCCATTGTGAAACATCAAAGAACAAGGACTTTGTTAATTGCCTTCCCCCTCTCCACCCCATTAAGACGAGGCATGTGCCTGAACTCATCCCACCAGCTTGAACTCCGGAGAAAAGGGGATAAACATCCCTAACAAGAAGAAATCGGATCTCTATGCTGCTTAGGCTTTGGGAGGGCAAGATTTCTAGGCATACGCAAGGGATCTCCAGCAGCTTAGCCTGGTTAGCCCTAAAGGACATATAGAACTTGCTTTTTACAGCAGCTTCTGTCAACTTTTAGAACCTAAGTCTATAACTCAGGTGTGTATGTATGTGTACCTGCTTTAACCTTCTTAGTTAATAAATCTTTAGTTAGTTTATTATAGGATTAGCTACAAGTGTTTCTAAAGTGCAATTGACCTGGGGTAACTGACTGGTCCTTTGGGATTCAGAGTAACCTGAATATTGCTGTGATTTTTGGTGTAAGGGACCATCTGTCACAAAGGCAAGCTTGCATAGGCAGCAAGATAGACCAGAGTACCCAAAGGGACTGTCTGTGACTCAATGGTTAGGCTGTTATAGAACATAAGAATGGCCACACTGGGTCAGACCAAAGGTCCATCTAGCCCAGTATCCAGTATCCAGAGGAAATGAGGTAATCCTCAAGTGATCCATTCCCTGTTGCTCATTCTCAGTTTCTGGCAAACAGAGACTAGGGACACTATCGCTGATCATTCTGGCTAATAGCCATTAATGTACCTATCATCTATGAATTTATCTAGTTCTTTTTTAATCTAGTCTTGGCCTTCACAACATCCTCTGGCAAAGAGTCCCACGGGTTGATTGTGTTGTGTGAAGAAATACTTCCTTTTGTTTGTTTTAAACCTGCTATCAATTAATTTCATTTGTTGACCCCTAGTTCTTGTGCCATGAGAGAGTAAATAACACTTCTGTATTTACTTTTCCAACACCAGTCATGATTTTATACATCTCAATCATATCCCATTTTAGTCGTCTCTTTTCCAAGCTGAAAAGTCCCAGTCTTATTAATCTCTCCTCATAATACCCCTAATAATTTATGTTGCCCTTTTCTGAACTTTTTCCAATTCCAATATATCTTTTTATATCATGCAGTATTCAAAATGTGGGTGTACCATGGATTTATATATAGGCAACATGATATTTTCTGTCTTATTATCTATTCCTTTCTGAACAATGCTCAACATTCTGTTAGCTTTTTTGACTGCCGCTGCACTTTGAGTGGATGTTTTCAGAGAACTATCCACAATGACTCCAAGATCTTTCTTGAGTGATAACAGCTAATTTAAACCCCATCATTTTATATGAATAGTTGGGATTCTGTTTCCCAGTGTGCATTACTTTGCATTTGTCAACATTGAATTTCCATCTGCCATTTTGTTGCCCAGTCACCCAGTTTTGAGAGATCCTTCGCAGTCTGCCTGGGACTTAACTATCTTGAGTATTTTTGTATCATCTGCAAATTTTGCCACCTCACTGTTTACCCTTTTTTCCATAGTACCCGAGGAGTTTACACTTGGTACCTGGTTGGTGAAATCTAATGACAGAACTCTCAACTAGTTTGTGATTTGTGCCTTACCTCTTAACGGTTTGCCCTGAGGTTGGTACTCACACTCTTGAGCCACTCTAAACAGCTTGACAGTTACTTCCTGGGATATGCCAACCTATTCTAAAGTCTGATATTTCAAAACCAGAACCACTGTTGGGTTCAGATAAAAATGGACCTGGATCCATAGTATGGCTTTTGCAAAACTAAAATCACCCCTTTTTAGTGCCCATCTCAATTATCAACATAGTGGAATTCTTCTGGAGGTGAAATTCTGCTTTTCTCTTAGTAACTGTGCTACTCATTAACTGCTAGGGACAAAATTCTGCCCTGGCACCACCAGGGCTGCCCAAGAAGTTGGCCTTAGTATTTTACATCAAACACTGTATCAATGAAAACAGTAAGTTCATGAATTAACTATTCAGTAGAAAGTGAAAGTTTATTTTCTGCATCCCTTAAATTTTTCACCTTTTATTATAGCATAGTAACCTACTGGCTGGGGATCTCATGGTAGTTAATGACCCACCAGGTTAAGGGTCTGCTTAGGTCTGATTTCTTTATTAAGTTCCAGAAAGTGACTAACACAAAAGCCATTATTCTTAGAGCAGTGTAGTGCAGGGATAACCAGGAAGCAAATTTTCTAATTTATCAAAAGTTTTGAATTAGTTTGCAGTGCAACTAGAAATAACGAGTCAGATTTTCAAACACTTGCAGAGAAATGTACATTTGCACTTTTATGCCTTAAATGTGTAAAGCCCACTGCCTTTTGAATAAAGCGGGATTTGACCAGACATGAACCAATATAGACAGAATCATAGACGAGTAGGGCTAGAATGGACCTCAAGAAGTGATCAAGTCCAGCCCCCTGTGCTGAGGTAGAACCAAGTAAACCTAGATCAGGCAAACGTACATGCAAATCCTGATCTGATCATGCTTTCTGCCCTATGTGAGCACAAATGATCATGCACATTTCCATGCATGCAATTGGCCATGCAGACTTGAAAATATAGGTCAGTATTGAGTTAAGCTGACCATAGAATAATCTTCTATCAGTAACTGCTTTCTAATTCAATATTAAATACAAATATTTATTTAAGAGGCATGTATTAGTTCTGTTTAGGCAAGAATTATTGGTGTAGAGGAGTGGGGGAACTTCTAAAATCATTCTTCCTTTGATGCAAGAATGAGGCTGTCCTGCGGTGATCAGATTTGCATGCCAAGTCACTGCAGCTTTGAAGGCTAGCAGCAAGCTTTACACATACTGTGAGCTGCTGACTTCATCAGATAAAAGTTTAGTACTTCTGAATAAACTTAAAGTGAATCATGAGCTCAGTGTTGACATGGATTGTTTCCCCTAAACAACATTTCAGGCTCCTTACGAGTCCTTTTCTCGGGAGAAATACTGCATTTTTTTTCGTTTATACTTGGGATTTTAACATTCCTTCTCAATGACAGAAGAATGATCCTGCAGTAAAGCCAGTGAACTGGGACATAGGACAGGATTCCTGTATGGAATGATTCTGATCATCTAGTCTGGACTCTAGATCTAGGTTCAATTCCTGATTAGGTCATGGACTTCCTATTTGACGTGGGGCAAGTAATTAATTTAACATCTCTTTGTCTCTGTTTCCCCTCTGTAAAATGGACTTAATTTAACGGAAACCTCTGAACTTCAGAAAGTTCGTCTAAATCAGGCATTGATCCAAACCATCCTGATTTGGGTTTTATAAAACCAAAACTCAATACGATTTTACAATACCAAAACCACTCCCTGATTTTGTCACAGCTACTGCATTCTTAGTACATTCACAGCTAAAATACTTAATTTAGTGTTGGTTTCCAGTGGTTGATTATTTTACAATATGAAGGGTCTATTCCTACTCCCATAGAAGTCACTGACTACCAATGGAGCATGACTATAACCTTAACCTGAGAAAGGCACAGAATTATATTTCTCTAATGGCTCTGTACCACAAAACACATTGTGATGATGGCATCCTAAAGTCCTTTAGTACTTCAGGGACTAAATGGAGCTGAACCTGCCTATTAGGTCAAATTTAGGATTGGTGTAAATGGGTTCAGTTCCCCTAAAGCTGACTTTTGACTCACAAGCAAGTTCAACTGTCTTGAGTATTTAAAGAAACTCTGAATTTGGCCCATAATAAAAGCTGATAAATGAAATTCCACTTATACAGAATGAAGATCCCGAATTGTTTTAGTCCACAGCAATTCTACCTATATATCCATCCAGCTATTTATGTGGTCCTCAGCAACACAGGATCTAAGTACCTCCAACAAGTTAAAAAGATGACAATGTGCTTGCTCACGCTCTCTCTTTCTCCTTCCTTTCTCTGACACCAAGGAAAAGACTTAGGGGTTTTGGTGTTATTGGTTTTTGTTTGTAATGAATCTTTAAAAATGAGGGTACTATTATGGAAAATATTGACCAAAGAGCTGTTTTTTTGTAGTTATTTGCTATTACCAGTTTGCAAAGGATCAGTTTGCAAATGAATTCTAGTCACAGTGCATCTCCTCACACACTGATGTTGGTCTGTAAAAATTGATTTATCTCTAGGAGGCTTTGGTGGTGACAACCTCTACTTCCTTCTAACTTATTGCTATTCAGGTAGAAACCTTCCAGAATAACTTCGCCTTATTTTCTATTTGAGAATCTTGGGGAATTATCTAACCTGCCTCCATCAGTCTTACTTCAAGGATTCTGATTTATCATTGTCTGAGTGTCTGAACTGTCAAACAATCTTGCTTTCTATTCTATTCTAAAGGGTTCTTATACCGCCTCATCACCTTAGTATCTTAACACCTTCCTGTAGTGCAGGGATCGGCAATGTTTGGCACGCAGTTCGCCAGGGTGCTTACCCTGGCGAGCCGCGTGCCAGAGGTTGCCGACCTCTGCTGTAGTGCATTAAGTGATGTGACTAACCTGTCACATGTGGTTTATTCTCTCCTTCATCCCCTTCTTTATTATTATGACATCCAAGAATAATGAGCGAGACTAGAGACAACTCTGTGGAAAAAGATAGACTATGGTAAGTTGCAAATAGCAGAAAGTCAGAGCTGATTTAAGAACTTCACAAAATGTTCACTGTCCCCTTGAAATTCAAAAATTTTCAACCATCTCTGCCATAAATGATTTATACACAAAGATGCACATTTAGAAGAGAGAGTCCAAGAGAGTTGAAGTTGATTTAACCTTCTCGTCTTTTCAGCTGTAAATTACACCTTTACACTTGAATCTACTTACCAAGGAACAAATTACACCTCATTATACATCACCTTTGAAGTTGGCCCAGTGAGTCTCCATTTGTGTAATTTACAAGTTAATGAGATGGCTATAGGAGAGAAATCAACTGACAGGCATTATTCCTAATTATATGGTGGAGTTAATCTCTATTTTAACTGAGACAATTACTTCACGAGGGTGTATGGTAAATTAAACCAAATTAGAGTCCATCACTTATTGACATATAAATTAATCTGTTTAATCCTTACTGTGACATTACACCTTATATTCTTTATGGAAATATGGTAATGATATGAATATCATATAACTAATATATACTTTATGCAAGATGGGTCTTGTAACATATCATTGGAAAGGTTATAATTTACTGAATGTGTTTATCCAATTTGTATGCCTGCCTGTATCATTGTTGTATCAGAAGCTGGTAATATTGATGTAACCCCTTTGGGGTTTAGAGGGCAGGGCCCCTTTAAATCTTTTTCCTAGGGGGGAGGGGGAGAGTAAGAAAAAATAAGGGAAACTCCAGGGGGCAGCGCTGGAGCTCCAGGGAGAGAGAGAGGAGCCGGAGGCCCTGGAAAAGTGAAGGAGAACCTGCCTGAGGCCTGAGAAGGTCAGGGCCGATCGGGGACAGCCCAGGACAGGAGCCAGGAGAAGCACTGTGCCAGGGAGGAATCGCCCGAGAAGGACAGGCCGGAGCTGGACCCAGTATCATGGCTGCCCAGAGCTGCATGGGGCTGTGAGTACTGGGGCTTGTGACTCCGCATTGGGAACAAGGAGGGAGGCTATAGCTAGTTAAGTGGGGAGGTGGTCACTCTGTGTGGCTTTGCAGAGAGCGGCAGAAGAGGGCACCGGAGGGGTTTGTTGGGGGAAAGTTCACTGGCGCCGAAGACGACCAGGAGCACCCAAGACTCACCACTGCACTGGAGCTTTGCTCAGGACTCCTGAACTCTGTGTGCAGACACATTGCTCAGTGTCTGCGCTTTCAGACTGTGCTACCACTGGGCCTGTGGGGCCTTGGCTTGGATGCAACCCTGTTTTACCGCTCCCCCTATATTTCCCCATGTTGTTTTTCTCCTCTCATCCCTCTGTAAATAAATATTTCCCTTTGTTATATCCATTGTGCTTTTCCTGTGGGTGTGTGTGTTCACTCTGGGGGGTTTGGAACAGGTGCCCCTGGGATGGAAGGGATTTCTCCTGCTGCATTCCTGTGCGTGCCATCTCTTGGCCAGAGCTGCCTGCAGAGCAGACTCCATCTTGGCCATGAGGGCGCTAAAGTTACATTGACTATGTCTCTGTTTTTCAAATGTGCTATGTTGGGTGAAGCCAAACAATATTAATGGCTTATTGAGGAAATGCACACAAGCATAAGGATTACCCCAGGAACTGTGTGCAATAGAAACCTCTCAGAGATAGCCCTACACAATGGGAACTGTTTGACCCAGGTCACAGCAAAAAAGCTTTCCAGCAAGTGGGGGGAAGATATAAAAGAAGGACAATGACAACGTGAAGGATCCTCACTCTCCCTACAACAACACACCTGAAAACACCAGAGGAACAAAGACTGAACTGTGAGACGTGATGGTCCCAGGCTATGATCTTTAGCCTGTATAAGAAAACCTGGGAAAACCAAGGCAACTTGTGCCTTAAGAATCTGCCAGCCTGTTTATCACTCAGGGTGAGACTTTGCTAATTTGTATCCTACCTATCTAGTGTGTCAAGCTTAGTTTGCGTGTTTTGTTTCATTTGCTTAGTAATCTGCTTTGTTCTGTTTGCTATCCCTTGGAACCACTTAAAATCTGCCTTTGGTAGTTAATAAAATTTATTTTGTTTATTATTAAACCCAGTTTCTGTCATTTCTAAGGCGCAGGGGTGGAAGTTGTGCATACCTTCGTCCACATTGAGGGAGGAGACAGATTTCATAATATATCTTTGGGTCTGCACTTCAAGGGAGGTGGATACCTGTGTGCTGGCGCAAGTCCCTTAAACTGAGTTTTCCAAGAGCTGAACTGCAGCTGAGTGTTGGAGGAGGCTTTAATAGCCTGGCTCAGCAAGACAGGTTAAAGGGGGCCCATGCTGGCAGAACAGGTAGACTCAGTGGTAACTCAGCACATCAGGTGGCATCCCAAGGGGTTCAACCCATCACACTTACCTCTTGATTTTAGTTTGAATTGGCATTTGTCAGCAATGCTGCTTGTGACTCAGACAAATACAGGCTGTAATCTGACTCCTTCTTGCCATATTCAGTCCAAGAATCCCACAAACTTATTGCAACATCAACATTAAAACATTCATCTTCAACAAATGATACAGTTATTATTTATGTTCAAAATTGGAGCCCCATGGTGCTAGACGCTGTACATAGACACTGTAAAAGGCAGTCCCTGCACTGAAGAAATTACCATCTAAATAGACCAGACTGACAAAGGATAGACGACAGGAAGGAAATGAGGCACATACAAATTAAGCAACTTGTCCAAGATCACACTGAGAAGTCACTTACAGAGTTAGGAATTGAACCCAAATCTCCTGAGTTTCAGTCCAGTGCTTTAATCACAATTTTGAGTATACATAAAGATAAATTATATGTACAGCTATGATGTTTGACAGTTAGTACCTGCTGTGACTCTGGGTGAAATCCTGGCCCCACTGAAGTCGAGGGGAATTTTGCTATAGACTTCAATGAGGCCAGGATTTCACCCCTGTGAGTCTCAGGTGCTTAGGGCTGCGAAAGTTTGCTTTTAGAACATGGCTGCCCCTTTCTACTGAGAAACTTTCATCACATGTTCTTATGGACTACAAGGCCACTAAGGCTTCATTCTGTGTTCAAGGCATGGTACCTTCAATTTCTCTCTATTTCAATAAGCAAATAATTTATCATCAAAATCAACTGCAACTTTTTTCATGTTTTTCATTCCAATTGCATGATGTTTTATCATCCCTTTACAATTCTCACCTTGCTATCAGATTAAGGTCACTTGAAATATTAAGTGGCAAGAATTGTAGTTACTACTAATCTTTTCCTGAGAATCCATTTCACTGGTTCAGTGTCCTCCTTTCTAATAATAACTTCCCATCAAATCTCCTTATGAGAAAGAATTTTGTGCTTATGCACACATTCCTTGGGAGCTTTTTTTGATAACTACCTCTTTGGAGCTGCAATAAATTACTGTGTACAGTACTTACTCCTTACTGTAATACCTCTCTTGCAATGATAAATGTATTTTAGTTCACATGGCTTTACTTTTTATTAACTTGATCATAACAAAAATGCAAAAAAATAAATTTTTATGATCTTGAACTCTCAGACTCTTGCTTAAAACAATGTTTCAAAGTAAAAGATTTGAACTAAGTCCAAAAAAAAAACCAGGGGAGTATTTTGCTAACTCTAGATAGATCAGGTACTTTATTTACTCTGATTCAGGTTTAAACACCTAAAGCAAAAATTCCCCTTTGAAATGAACACAATCACTTGACAATTTCAAGAGAACAATAATTGTCCCAATTTCCCTCTTACTTACGCTGGTGTAAATAGGAAGTAATGCATTATAGTTATGATGGTGTAAAACAGTTGTGAGGAGAGAATCAAGATTTAGCTTTTCTAAATAAGAGATGATCCTCAATATTCTTATAAGACTTGATCTTACACCTATTGAAGTTAATGAGAGTCTTTCCTTTGACTTCAGTGGACATTGAATTAGACTTATAATGCATTGTATTTTTAATCATTGTGAACTCTGCCATTGGATATGTGCACATTCCTTCCACTGGATGCAATGACAATCTCATACATACATCTAAAAGTAGATCCTTGAGGCATAGATTAGAACTCCAGTCACCTGTTTTCCCTACCTGCAACATTAAGTGAACACTCTCCTAATGGCTTGTGTCGTCTATTATGTACTGCACATGCTTGAATGGACCTTACTAGCTTAAATGCTTCCAGTAGGTTCAGTGTGAAGAGTGATCCCTGAAGACAACACTGAAATTTGAGCCACGGAGACAGCAGGAAATGTTTGCAAGCTGTGCGAGGCCCAACAGCGATACTAAAACAAAACATCACGTTTCGAAGGAGAGCGCTGCATGCTGATCACTTATGAACCAGACTTCTTTTCTTTTATTTTTTTGCACAGAGGAGAGACTGTATATTTCTATGGAAAAGATTACTGGAGAGAGTGCATTGAGAACTAAACTGAGCACTTTTAACAAATTCTTTATGCCAGAGAAACATATGGAGCTATCTAGCTATATTACTGAGAGGTCTGTATATTCTACTCTATTCAGCTGCATCTAAACCCCATCACTAACTGCAATGTGCATTGAAGAAGATGCATTAAAGAAGGAGAGACTGATGTCCCTCCTAATAAGGACCCAGTCCTGCAAGCATGTTCTATGAGGCACTGAGTGTCATCATCTTCCAGTGATTTCAGCAACAGTTGAGGATGTTCAGCACTTTGTAAGGCTGAGCCCTTGGAAACAGAGTCCCCCAACATAGAAGGAAGAAAAATTCTTTCCAAAACAGCCCGCTGTCACACACATATTTAAACATGTCAGACTCTAAGAGAGTAGGGTGAAAGAGTGTGATTGCCAGTCACAGCAGTTCAACAGGGTCCTGTTTTGAAGTGAAAAATCATAGAATTTTGCAAGAGATGTGTTATTAGTAGTGGATGTTTTATTCCATTTCCAGTCTTGCAGATTTGTCCTCCATCCTGAATGCTTATGCTTTCAACTGCCCATTTCATCTAGCAATCAGTTATTTGCAAGTTGTTCCTCACTTGAACTGGGTCCCGTTTTTCAGAATAATTTGCTATTATGTTTAACTGCTGGCGCAGAATCCTACGGGCTCAGAGGGGTGGTTGATCCCCTGACTTAGTTCCATGTGGTCCATTTTCTGCTTGGCATAGAGACATTTACACCAAGTGCACAGTCTTCCCACTGGATACATTGTTCTAGCATTTGTTGTTTCCCATGGAAGGACTTGAGGTTGTCATTGTGTAATTTTGGCCAATAAACTCATGGTTTTGCATGGATCTGTTGTTAATGGCATGTAAGCCTTAGTTCAGGGTATCATATGTTTGTGTCAGCCAGGTCACATGACTAGCTGTTCTATCTTAATGTTTTATGCAAAAATTGTGTGGGAGAGTTTACTGTACCAACATGAAACACAAAGGAACGTTTACAAGATCAGTTTACTACTTCAAGGAAGTTGCAAAAATATGACAGTAAAGATAAAAAGGACTAATCTGAGATGGTGCAATAGCTTTCATCATTCCATCTCGTAAATGTCTAATCCCACTCTCTTTCTAACCATATTTATATTCATACAAATTCCATTACATTGTAGTATTTTAAAAACAAGAGTAATTATTTTATGCTACCCTTGAGAGCTGGGTTTTCATTACAGCATATTTGTCTACAATATATCCCAGCTGATGAGGCTGTTCCTTGTAATAATGAATAGGAGGCAGTTACTGTAATAAAAATTCTACATAACATGCATACTTCCCCCCTCCCATATTGCCCATACTCTTTTAATATGTATGCATATTTTACACTTGACTTCACTCTTTGAAGACTGCATGCTCCCGCTGATACATACCAGAGATTTGGCTACTTGAACAAGAGGAGAAAAATAATTTAATGAACTATGATTATGCATCTGGCCTTCTTTCTGGACCAAGGTGCACCATGTGCTTTACAAGCCTGTGGAAAACATACAAACCACTCAGGGCTTAATTTTTAAGCACTGCATTGCCCTTGGCAAGGGGCAATACACAGCTGTGATGCCCCATGATCAGTCTGTGAGTCGTAATTGGCTCCTTAGCCCACCCCTTGCTTCAGGCGGGGAGTAATCTGCTATTGGCCTGTCTGCACCCGGGAGAGATTACTCTCCCCATTGTGCTGGCTCAGCTCTGCTGGTTGGCATGTTTAAGGAGCGAGGACTAGCCTCCAAACCATTGCTCTACCCTGCCCATCCAATCCTCGCACACCTACCTGAACAGCAGGGGTAAGCAGTGGCTCTGCAGGAGCTCCTTTCTCCATCCTCTCCTCCAAGCAGCGAGCTGGAAAGCAGGTAGCCCACACTGGGGAGTGATGATCACCTTATGTCTCATTACACCCCTGAATGTGCACTTAGGAAAAGCTATGCTCTTACCTTAAATTAAGACCTACAGTTGAACAAAGAAATCTGGGCACCCGGTCAACAGCAAATACCTCTTTTCCAATTATGGGTATTGCTATTGTGCCTAGGTTTTAATAGAAATAGTTTAACTACTACATTTGATTATAAAAACTCTCTGTATAAATATAGATCTAAATATGAACCCATCATGTTAAAAATCTTGCCTAAATTAAAATAAAACAGTTCTACATTTCCCCCTCCTGCAGTCCTTCACTGGGGTTGCCCCTGTACATAGCTTTACTCATGTCAAGTCAATGGAATAACTCATCCAGAGAGTTGCACAGAGGTATAAGTGTTTGCACCTAAACCCTTAATATGGTACTGTCCACTTCCAGTCTGCATGATTTTATATATGAAAACTAGAGAGTGAGACAGAGAGCATATTAAGCCTGAATACTAAGGTTACACAAACCACATCATGGTGAGCGAAGTCTGAGCAGTGTTTTATCTTATCAGAACCCACGAGTAAGTAGATTTTATCCACATTTTTTCTGGGCAGTGTTTCATATACAGCATTTGAAGGCTATCACAAGAAGATTTTAATAAGAAATTTCAGCATTTTTATTACATTCATATGGGAAGCATAACTTTGCATTCCTACATGTTTGCTGCACTTTCCATAAGACTCTGGTTGTCGGGAAAAAAAGAAAAAAGAAAAGACAAACATTTTAGATTAAAGACTGAGCACACTCCATGGTTGTTCCCACAACCATGAGATTCCTCTGAAGCTTTCTTCTGTGGATTTCTCTGTTGGATGCTAGTGGCTTATCTCCTGCCCACTTCAATCCCCTACGCTTTGAACAGGATTACCCCAAGCAAACTACTGAGTTGTCTCACTCTTCTCACAGAGGGTAAAACGTAGCACCAGGGCCATAGCAGCTCAGCCTGAACATTAAAGATTCCTTGGCACTCTTTAACAGGGGCCCAGGTCTGCAGTCCTTACTCAGTAAAAGTCCCATTGGCTTCAGTAAGTGGTCAAACTAAGGTCATAACGATTTAGCCCCAGATTAGCATTTCCCCCATTGTGGGTTGGAATTTTCCTCTCCCACCCTGTCATGTTGCATGCAGTGCACTAATTGATTTCCCCTATCCATCCCAGAGTCAACTGCATTTCAGTTATAGTCTATGTATGTAGTCTGTGCAGCATTTGGGGATCATTTGAGGAGGGACCTTCACAGTAAATACCTTGGCCCTGATTCTAAATTACATTCAGATCTCTTTATATCCACTTTATTAAGCCTCTTTTTATGCTGCCAGAATGGTGTAAGTGGGCCTAACCATATTTGTGAATCGTGCTCCTTGTTTATATATTTGCCTACAAAGTGTTTTGCTTGTTTCACTACATAAAACTGTATAAGCACTATATAAAATTTTATGCATCTCTCCCCACTTCTTAGGCAAGATTTAATAGCGAAGAATGTAATGAGGACTCATACCACCAAGATTTTATTATCTTTTACAAAATAGACCACAGAACCATTTACTGGGATACAATGAAGCACCATAAGCAACTAAACTAAACCACAATTGTCAAATAAATGAACAAAGGACATTTTGTTATCCATTATCCATTTTTATTAGTGTTTGTTCACTTTATTGCTTGTTTGCAAAGTTAAGTAATTTGCAATGGGTCTTCAAGTCATTAGTGACAATTAAAAATGATCTACTGTAAGAAAAGAATAGGGAATTTAGGTACAAAAACAATTATGTTGTCTTATACTATTACAGTGCCCAAAAGTGCTCAGTGCTCCTACCCAAGGTATTAATCACTATGACCTGTAGTCATTTTTTTTCAGGATCAGGCTTTAATTTTAGATGCAACATGATCAAGGTGGGTAACAAACAACAGGAAGGGGATGGGATGAGGAAGGGCAAAGGTCACTGCAGTAAAATTAGGGTTACCATCCGTCCGTATTTCCCCGGACATGTCCGGCTTTTTCGTCTTTAAATAGCCGTCCGGGAGGAACTGGTAATAAGATAGAAAGGTCCGGGATTTCCCCCGCCCTCCCCTCCATGCAGAGTGCGGCGCGGCTGATAGGGTGGCTGGGGCCGATTGAGCCACTCCGATTGGCCTCCAGCAGCCAGAGCCCCTCCCCCGCTCCCCCCTCCCCCTGCCTCAGCACTCTGTGGGGGAGGGGCTATGCACACAGCAGCGCGGCAGCCTGCTCCACGTGGAGCCAGTGGCTCAAGCGGCATGGTGGTAAGGGGAGTCCTGGGGGGCAGTCAGGGAGCGGTTTCGATGAGTTGGGAGTTATGGGGGGGCTGTCAGGGGGCGGGGGTGTGGAGAGGGATCGGAGCAGTCAGGGGACAGGAAGCAGGGGAGGTTGGATGGGTCGGGGGTTCTGTGGGGGGGCTGTCAGGGGGCAGGGGTGTGAAGAGGGATTGGGGCAGTCAGGGGACAGGGAGCAGGGGGAGGGTTGGATGGGGTGGGGGTTCTGGGGGTGGCCTGTCCGGGGGCAGGGGTGTGGAGAGGGATTGGGGCAGTCAGGGGACAGGGAGGGTTAGATGGGTTGGAGGTTCGGGGGGGGGGCAGTCAGGGAACAGGCAGCGGTTGGACAGGCGTGGGAGTCCCAGGGATCTGGTGGGGGTTGGGGTGTGGATAGGAGTCAGAACAGTCAGGGGATAGGTAGGGTGGGGGGGTCTCAGGAGGGGGCAGTTGGGGACAAAGATAAGGGAGGCTTAGATAAGGGGTGGGGTCCCGGGGGGTGATTAGGGGCAGGAGTCCCGGGAAGGGGCGATCAGGGGACAAGGAGCAGGGAGGGTTGGATGGGTTGGGGGTTCTGTGGGGGGCAGTCAGGGGGGTGGGAATTGGGAGGGAGTGGCTAGGGGGCGGGGCTACACCCCCCCCCCCCAGAGTGTCCTCTTTTTTGAAAGTTCAAATATGGTAACCCTAGTAAAATTGTATAGAGAATAGTCATTGGACTAGGAAAAGAGGGTGAAAATGTCTCTATAGCTTGGAGACTAGAGCACTTTCCTAGGATGTGAGTGATCACCAAGTCGAAGTCCCTGCTGCAATGACTGTTTTTTATACAATGAGGAACAGGTTGAACAGGAGAGACTTGGAAAGCCCCACTTCAGAATATCCTGTAGTCCAATGGATAGGGCATTGTCTTCCAATTTAGGAGACCCAACTTTAAATCATTTCTCCACATCTAGCAGAAATGTGACTCCAGTGATATCAATGGGACTATAAACATGAGCAATGTTAATCACATGCATACGTGTTTGCAGAATCAGCACCTAAGCTATCTTACCCTGCATTTTCTTTTTTCTTTCTGCCCCACCTCCACCACATTTTATCTTTTTAAATAGATAATTCTCTTATTATAGTGGAATATTCCACTCTAGTAAGGGAAGGGGCTGGATTGTCTTGTGTTTGAAGCACAGGACTGGGATGCAGGACGCCTCAGGTCAATTTCCAGCTCTGCCACAGACTCTGTGTATGACCTTAGGCAAATCATTTCACCTCACCGTGCCGCAATTTCCACATCTGTAAAATCAGGATAATAGTCCTTCCTTTGTCTAGTCTCCCTTTGGGGAGAGGACAAAAAATAGAATGAAACACACAGGACATATGTTATTCATGTAATTTATTGCTCTACTGGAAGGAGTTCCAATTCTGTGGGGAAACACGTGATATAAGAACCTGTACACACTAGAATAGAATGCTAACCCCACCCACCATGGCTGCCAGCATTCTCATTGCTGGCAGGAGACAACACTCTCCAAAACTCCAAGGAATCCTAGTTACCGACGAGAAAGTAACGACTTATATAAAACAAGCCCTTCCTGCAAGAGCACGCGCCGCTACGGACAAAGCAAGGTTTACTAGCAGTTTATGGCATTCAAATGAAAATGCAGAGACAGGTGCCTGCCAACTTGAGCTGGGGTAAGTTTTTCAGAGATGTAGAATGAGCTTCAACTTCTAAGTTACTGTCTTTTTCTTTACAAATAATAATCTCTTCACTTTTACAAGCGCTATATTATTTTTAGGTAAGAAAACACTGTAAAGTTCATGTTTTATTGTTCCTTGCAGTTATATAAATTACATTTGGCCAAAATAAATGTAATTCCTACTGTGTGAACTGGGGACCCAGAATGTTGATTTTCCTCAAGTTATAAACAATGTGAAGATATGTTATACTGGGTCACAATTTTCCACTGTACAGCAAAATATATAACTCAGTTTTAATAACAAAAGTGCATATATCATTAAAGTTTCCCTACTCCATGGAGCACATATTATGTTACTCTACCCAGCAAGATATATCCTTTCTACATACCACAATCTCTAAAATATTGTTTGACTGAACAAAAATATTTCAGTGATTCATTAGTACAACAGCTGTCATTTTGAAAAATTATTCAAATTAGTCTGTATTTTTATTAGTAATATTGAATTCTTTAGAAGGCTAATGTTTTTAGTAGTGCTAATATCACAGCATTCGTTTTTGCTACTCTCATCTTGTTATTGCCACGGATGCCGGAAAGGAATTTTGGAGTATTATTTATTATTTTGATTTCTCTGGTGGCTGTCGGAATTTAGAGGCACCTCCCAAAATTTAACACACAGTTAGAAAATCTAACATGTTCAGTACAATCACTTTGATTCATTAAGTTTCCAGTTACTAGTTTGCCAATTAATAGATGGTCTCAAAAGAACAGATGATGAGATTTTTTAAAGAACTCAGCTTCGCCCTAACAAAATGGCAGATGAAATTCAATGTGAAGAAATGCAAAGTAAATGCACATTGGAAAAAAATAATCCTAACTATACATTGAAAATGATGGGGTCTAAATTAGGTGTTACCACTCAAGAAAGAGATTTTGGAGTCATTGTGGGTAGTTCTCTGAAAATATCCGCTGAATGTGCAGCGGCAGTCAAAAAAGCTAACAGAATGTTGGGAATCATTAGGAAAGGGATGGATAATAAGACAGAAAATATCATATTGCCTCTATATAAATCCATGGCACGCCAACATTTTGAATACTGAGTGCAGATGTGGTCGCCCCATCTCAAAAAAAGATATATTGGAATTGGAAAAGGTTCTGAAAAGGGCAACAAAAATGATTAGGCATGTGGAACAGCTACCACATGAAGAGAGATTTTAAAAAGTCTGACTGTTCATCTTAGAAAAGAGATTACTAGGGGAGGGGATATGATAAAGGTCTATCAAATCATGAATGGGATAGAGAAAGTGAATAGGGAAATGCTCCTTACCTCTTCACATAATACAAGACCTTAGGGGTCACCCAATGAAATTAATAGGCATCAGGTTTAAAACAAACAAAAGGAAGTACTTCACAGAACACACAGTCATTTCCCTGGGATGTTGTGAAGGCCAAAAGTATAACTGGATTAAAAAAGAATTAGATTAGTTCATGGAGGATATGTCCATCAAAGGCAATTAAGGATGCAAGCCCATGCTCGGAGTGTCCCTAAAACTTCACCTGCCAGAAGCTAGGAGTGGACATAAAGGGGTGGATCACTCAAAATTACCCTGTTCTATTCATCCCGTTTGAAGTATCTGGAACTGGCTATTGTCAGAGACAGGTACCAGTGGTCTGATTCAATGTGGCCATTCTTATTTTCTTATGTTTTCACAGTTTGGTAGTGCTCTTAGTATTGGCCTAACTCTGGTTCCACTGATGTCACTGGAAATTTCACCATTGACTTCCTTTTAATTTCCAATTAATTAGCTTCCTCATTTTTGTGTAGTTCCACTTTTTGAAGTTAAATGCTACTGTGGTGAGCTTCTTTGGCACTATTACTGAGCAGTTCAGCCATATTCACCTCTTGGACAAAATCCTGTGTTCCACTGAGGACTAAATCAAGAATTGCCTCTCCCTTTGTTGGTTCCAGGACTATCTGCTCCAAAAAACAGTTGTTAATGGTGTCTAGAAATTTTATCTCTGCATCCTATCCTGAGGTGACATGAACCCAGTCAATATGGATAGCTGAAATTCCCCTTTATTATTTGGGTTTCTGTTTTTGTAGCCTCTCTATTCTTCCTGAGCATTTCACAATCACCATCACCTGGTCAGGTAGCTGGTAGTAGCTTCCTACTACTATATTCTTATTGTTCAAGCACAGAATTTCTATCCATAGAGACTCTATGGTACAGTGTGATTCACTTAAGATTTTTACTTTATTGGGCTCTATGCTTTTTTTCCACATATATTGCCACTCCCCCCAGCACAACCTATTCTGTCATTCCTACATATTCTGCACCATGGTATTAACCACATCCCATTGATTATCCTCATTATACCTAGCTTCTGTAATGTATATCTATATCCTCATTTAATACCAGGCATTTTATTTCATTCATCTTAACATTTAGCACTTGTACATTCTGTCAGTATTCAGTTGCTTACCTGAATGCGTTATATTTAAAAAGAACTCTTTTACGTTTGACTGTTAAATTAAATTAATGGAGATATCCTATCTCCTAGAACGGACCTTGAAAGGTCATCGAGTCCAGCCCCCTGCCTTCACTAGCAGGACCAAGTACTGATTTTGCCCCAGACTCCTAAGTGGCCCCCTCAAGGATTGAACTCATAACCCTAGGTTTAGCAGGCCAATGCTCAAACCACTGAGCTATCCTCTTTACTAAGATACAGAGTTCCCCCTTTAATAAACTCATCTCTCAGGAATGTCTCTGCCTGAACCATCCTGTTGGCTTTCCCCCAGCCCCTAGTTTAAAAAATCCTCTATAACCATTTTTAATTTTACATGCCAGCAGTTTGGTTCTGTTTTGGTTTAGATGGAGCTCATCCTTCCTGTACAGGCTCCTTCTTTCCCAAAAGAAACTGCAGTTCCTAATAAACCTAAAACCCTCCTCCCTACACCATCCATCTCATTTTGTCTTCCTGATCCTGCACAAAGAATGGGAAGAATTTCAGAAAATGCTACCTTGGAGGTTCTGGACTTTAATCTCTTATCTAGCAGCCTAAATTTGGCCTCCATTACCTCTCTCCTACCTTTCCCTATGTCACTGGTACCAATATGTACCACATCCACCAGCTTCTCCCCTACAGTGCACATAAGTCTGTTTAGATGTCTCGTGAGATCTGCAACCTTCACACCTGGCAGGCAACTTATCATGCAGTTCTTTTGGTCACTACAAACCCAATTGCCTATGTTTTTAATAATTAAATACCCCATTAATATTACCTGGCTCTTCCTAATGACTGGGGTACCCTCTCCAGGAGGAGTAGTGTCAGTGAGAAAGGATGCCATGACATCATCTGGAAGGAGAGTCCCAACTATGGGATTGTTTCCCTTCATTCCAGCTTGATGTTCTCCTTCCCTGGGACTTTCATCCTCCTTAACAGCACAGAAGCTGTCAGACTGGGACAACTTTACTGTGTCCCTGAAAGTCTCATCTATGTACTTATCTGTCTCCCTTAGCTCCTCCAGTTCAGCCATTCTGGCCTCAAGAGCCCATATTGTGTCTCTGATGGCCATGAGCTGCTTGCCCGGTGCAGACATATACACCATCTGCTCACAAGGTAGGTAATCATACATGATGCATTCAGTACAATAAACCAGATAGCTCCCACTCTGCTGTTGGACTTCTGCCTGCATTATTTTTACTCTTGCAGGGATTTTAGTTTTGTTTTTTATTTGTTTTGTGGAGGGGTTATTGGCCTAAATTTCACGTATATTTGTTAGGTGTATCTGGTTCTCATGCTCCCTCTTTTAACTCCCTCACAAACCTCCCCTGTTTGCTGCTTCTGTGCACAAGCTTCTCTGATTGTTTAGGAGGTGTTCTTTTAAACCCCTCTTCTCTCTGAGTTAACCCCACCCCCTCGTCAAGGGATCCTAAAGGGATTAGTGATCAATGGTAGCAGGCTACTTGGCTCAGCCACGCCTAGCAGGCTACTTGGCTCAGCACACAGCCCTCACAACAGACCATGCTATAATCAAGCAAGCACATAGCAACGAAACAAGCACACAACAAACAAACAAACTGACAAACTCACCCCAAGGGTCATATAGTCTCTCCTCCTTCACCTGGAGAACTTCCTCACAAAATTCCCCTGTTTGCTGCTCCTGTTCACTACCATAAGGCTTCTCCTAAATCCTCCTCCTTTGAACCCACAAGGTCACAAAGTGTCTGTGCTAAAATTTGATCTTTACAGTATGCTGAAAAGATTAATACATTCTGCCTCCATAGACCAAGAAGGGAAGAGAATTTCAGAGTCAAGGACCCCTCAAAGAGAACAGGCTCTTTCTCTTCTACGGTGAAGGAGATCCATCTTCAATTGTGCATTATGGAAAAAAGAATGGGGCAGTCCTGCAGGGACATGGGTCCCAAACTATTTAATACATCCAACATAAAAACTATGAAGTGTTGTTGTAGCCATGCTGATCCTAGGATATTAGCAAGACAAGGCGGGTGATGTAATAACTTTTATTGGACCAAGAGATACAAGAGATTTTTTTCAGCTGCTCTATTCTGTATCAGGAATACAGCATTAAGAACATTGCCTCTCCACCACTAGCTGACACAAGGAAAAATCGAAATTAAACTTATTTAAATTAGTAAAAATGGATTGGTGATAGTGAATCCTAATATTAAGATGCATATAAATGTGTAATTGTTTATAGTTATAATGATTTAATAATTAATAAATACAGTTTTAAGTGGTTACAGCTAGGGATAACAAGATGGTGATTTTGGAATAATTCAGCCTATAGGAAACAGGCAGGTTAAGGTGAGATAAAGGTCACTCCAAAACCTGAAGGGAGGGGCTAGTCAAGCATGGCACAGGTTTTCAATCGGGTCTGGGTTTGATTGACAGATGAGTTCACCAGCTGTGATTGGTTCATAAGAACAGATCAATCAGGGAAGCCTTTAAGATGATTGGTGGATGGGTATGCTAATGATAAGGATTGAGGAAATAACCAATCAGAATAGGCCAAAACCTGTATATAAGGTAGAGAGCTGACAGCCTTGAATCAGTCAAGATGAGACCAGGTGGAGAAATAGGAGAAGAAGTTGGAAGATCAGAAGAGAGTTGAAATCGCTGAAGAAGGAAAGAGCTGCAGCAGCAACAGCTAAGAAGTATCTGTGACAGAGCAAAAGGACTGCAGACAGATCAGAGGGAAAAAAGACTGTAAAAAAGTAACATGACAACCATAGTACAGAGAACCAATAGGATTTATGAGTGTATCTGTCTCAGATAATAAAGTTGGATGTTTGTGTATATATGTTTGTTACTATGTATACAATTTAAATGTTTAAGTAAGAACTCGCAGACAGCATTCTCCATGTGACTGATCACTGCATGTAGAATGTAACCACTTAAAAGCTATTCCCAACTGTATGGTATTACAGTACTGGGTACTTTGATATGCATACCTGTGCTAATGGGATTTGTATTTTGTTTCTTGATAATATGCTTTTAAGGTTTATTGTATCAAGGAATATTGGTATATTGAACAAAGATTATTTTGTTTTTGAAGAATTACTGCCTGATTGTTATTTCTTCAATCAGAAAGCTGTATCCAGGTCTTCCCCAAGGGTCAACAGAATTAGTCTATCCTGGGGAAGTATTCCAAAAGTCAGAGGGAATACCTTAGTAAAACTTCAAGGGCAGTCCACCCCCTTTCACTTACCGAAACAGACAGAAAGGGGGATAGTTATTCAGGGGGACCAGAATGAGCTGCAGATAATCACTGGTGGTGTCTGAATAAATTAGGTCTGCCAAGGTTACCATCAAGGGAGGGTAAGATTTTAGGAAAGACAGACATAGGTATAGGTGTATACTGTTGCTGTTAAATGCTTTGTTCCTACTGGCAAATAAACAATATTTTGGTTTAAGATGGCTGTCTGCTCACTATATACACCACTGGTCACAGACTCCTGAAGGTAAGAGCCACAGGTGCCTAAATTCAGCCAGACTTTATGGGTAAAAATGGTTGATACACAGGTGCTACAGCCCAGAGCCTGATCTAGAAGTGGGAGAGTTGCAGAATTCCGCTCCCAGAGAGGTAAAGGTACATGGCCCAAGAGCTGAGGCAGTGAATTCAGAGACCAGAAAGGGGACGGAGGTGCAGCTACCCTGTAACTGTGATAGAAAGTAGCGAGGTCTGTATGTATCTGAAAGTAAGTTTTGCACTCTTCTATCCCTGTGCAGATGCAGAAAGGTATTTTGGCTACAGCTGCTATTTAATCATCTAAAAGCAGCCCCGGATCTTCTAAAAGCCTTAAATTGTGAATTGAGTCAAAACTGGCAGATGCAATTCCTCAGCCATGTGCAAATATCATTTGTTGTTACCTTTTCTAGTTGCTCCGCTTAACCCATCAACATCCAGCTTGCCCCATTTGGCAAGGCAGTCCGTATCCATTTGGCAAAGCAATCTGTATCAGGTAATGCCCTCAGAAGAAGGAGCCTGTGTCCTGAATGGTAACTGCCGCCCTGTTCCCTCTTCCCTGGAGGAACGCATTCACAATTTCTGCCAGCAATGGACCCATAGTTCCCCACTGTCCTTCATCATCCAGGAAAGACATGGATCCAGATTACAGGCCAATGCCAGTGTGCTCAGAACTGTACAAAACACAGGGGAAGGCACCGATCCTGCCTGAAGGAATAAAATGCTGGCCGTTGACTTCATTGAAGCCAGGAGTTCACCCTAAAAGTTCGGTTCTGCATGTGAGGAACCTGATTCCATTTGGACCAGATAATGACCCTTGATACACACTTGTGCAGGGTACTGAGGCATTTGCCAGCCATAGAATGGGCAGCTGCACAGTGGGGAGAGAAGCCTCAACCTGGAAAGTGGGAATGGGAAGAGACAGGGAATAATTGGAACCTTGGCTCCTCCCTCTTCCCCCAGTGCGCAAGTCTGCATAGGTAAGCTGACCTGGGGCGGGAGGAAGGGGAAGTGATATGCACCAGGAAGAGATGGCTTACTTCTCTTGTGGCTTTGAGTCACAGTTTGGCTCTATGGGAAGCCCTGAACACAGCGCAGACAGCAAGGTGCCAACGTAGCCTTGTAGGATTCTCTCTCACACACAAATATATAGGCAATAGAAAGACTGAACCCACGTGAAAGCACCACATTAAACACAAAAAGAGTATGAATGTAACTGGGGCAAAGTAATTTGTCTTGTGTACAGTCATCTATTCGTGCCAAGGGGGTTACCACAGAAAGGTCTTGAAACTACAGATAAATACCATATTATAATAGAGTTAGTAAATGATAATATAAAACAGAGAAATTCAGGGACTGATCCTGCAGGATCAAGCCTGTAGAAAGAAGGTCGTGGGGAGACATGTTCCTTGGCTAGGATGTTATTGCATGTCTAGAGCCATGGAAAAGGGACTTTCCTTTGCTTCTCCATCCATTAGAAATGGCTTATCTTGTGTGACAGGGAAAAAGATCATAGCAAATATGGGCCTAATTCCCCACTGCCTTTCATGTTGTGTAATCATTTCCATCTCTTCACAGTGAGTGTAAAATGCCACCACATCAGAACAGTAGCATGTTACTCATTGGCATAGGTGTAAATGAATACATGAGGCACAAGATGTGGGGAGGCTAATTCCTCTTACATGTGTCTTGTCACGCTGGATAGTCTATGTGGTAGAATTAATTACTGGCCCGACGGTATGAAGTGAGAGAACTTTAGCAACACACAGATACCTAGCTTCCCAAAACAAAGCTCAGCCTCATTGGTACCCCCGAGGACCATCTTCCTCTGAGGGGGGGAAATGAAGGAAATACTATTGTCTCTTGAGTTTCTTAGGTTACTGCAAATTGCCCCTCTCTAAAACCAAAAGACTTTGCTCCGTACATTGGGATTTTAATATCCCTATTCATCATAATCTCATAGAAAAGGAAATGTTTCTGGTTTTTTGGCACTCTGGTTTTCAGAAAAAAAGATAATTTCCTACTGATTAAAATATGATTTCTTTTGGCAAATCCTTTCAGCCAGCTTTGGAATCCCACAACCTTCCCCCTTCCAGACATGGCAGGATTTACTCATCTTGAGTGAGCTCATGGCTCACAAAGGTCCCTTAAACATGAACTGCAAAGCAAAAAATGAAAAAAAAGGAGCTCACTAACCAAGCTGCTCATAGGATCTCTTGGTCCTTTTATAAAAAAGCTATCAAGTCTCCATAGCGTACACTTAGCAAGCACACGCAATCATGCCTGTCCGAATATTTACTCCACTGTGCGCTACATGTGACTCCTCACTATTTAAGCACTGATCCATGTGGCGCACCCCTAAAGGCAAAAGAATCTGTCTGCATAGATTACAGGATCAGGACTTTAGATTAGGAATTCTGTGGGACAGGGACTATTTTTAATGTTAGGTATGTACAGCGCTTAGCACAATGTGAGTCCAAGCCTGACTGAAGCCTCTGGGCGCTACGGTAATACAAATAATAAAATAACTAATAGTATGTGAAGCATTCAGTCTAGAAACAAGATTTCACCTAGCTTTATTTTTATTTTTTAAATTCCCTCCTCACCCCCCACCATGTCTCTGAAATCCTCTTTGCATTTCCTGGTTCACTGAAGATATCCGGATAGCATCATGCCATGTTGTCGTATATATCACTGTTTGCAGTGTGACTTCTGGTATTTGTGATGTGACATTCAGGAATATCTTCAATGAACTGGATTTGCTAGAAGGACTTCACAAAAGGGGAATTTAAAAGGTTAGTTAAAACTTATTCCTGTGCTGAAAGCCCCCACAGTTTGATTAGCAAGGCAGTCAGCAGAGAAACCTGTTTCACTTTGCACTGCAGTTCAGCTATAAAATTTTAAATAAAGGTCTTCCAATCTTCACAGAAGCCACAACTCACTCCAAATATAAAAGATACAATTTGGAGATACCTGATGGTCGAACGTGGTAAATACAAACAAAAAGGACCAAAAGCTGTTGCTAAATGATGTGCTAACTGTCATTCCTATAGAATAGAGGTACAAGTAGAACCTCCCAAGTAAAATACAATATTTATATAATCTCAGCATGTTGGTCTGCCAAATATCCATTAAACAGTACAGATCTGGTACCATGGATCTTTGCAGTGTACCATTACAATTGATTTTACTCGCAAAGAGAAAAGGGCTTAACATTTGAAGTTGTGTTCAAGAAATATGAGCAATAATTGAAACCATTGCAATATTTTCAACTCTTTTTCTTAGAGAAAGAAGGTCAACAGTTAAAAAAAACCCTCTCTCAACACAAAGCGTGAAAGCATCTGGTTTCAGCGACAGTATTGCTCTAATGGAGCGTGCAAGAACATGCATGTTTTAAAGCTGACACTGCTGCAGTATGATCTTGGGCCATTCTTGGCCCCATACAGGTGGCATAAACCTCACACAAGTCTTCTTCAGGGATACCTGTGGCATAGGGGAGCTGTCGTAGAACCTCCAGCTGGTGTAGAATATCCGAGCCAGCTCCCACGCCTCCCTCCTCACAGCCTTAGGTGAATGGGTACATTGGGGATGGCAAGGGTACCATGCTAGTGTTGAGAAGGCAGGGGGAGGGCAAATGGCAGGAGCACAATTCACTCTGGCTATCCCCAATTGGCATATGCTCCCTAGGGGATCGCTACCAGCTGGTGCAATTTAGAGAAGCCTTGTACCTGGGGCCATCACTGGTTCTCTCTCTTAGCTGCCTCCAGCAGAAGCTGGACACAGAAGAGACTCCTGGCCACTCTCTCAACTTCCTCATCTATATATTAGGAATGGTAAAAGACTTACCCACTTCCTTCATAGTTAACGTCTATCCAATGAATTGAGAATGTAAAGCACCATACAAGTGCTAAGTATTATTCTCCTTTGTATACAGCACTTACTGAACTCTACTCACACACTTTTAGTGTTGCCTATGAATCATGGGAATGTGTCTAATCCTCTCTGTAATTGAAACAGTGGCAGTGGCAACTGTAAAGTGAGTGAGGGAGTGCAGCAGTCATCTCAACTTTTCCAGCATTTAGCACAAGAAAGAGCCACCTCAAAGATGATGGGTTGAAAATGACTCATCTTCACACTGCCTCTTTGTCACCCAGAGAGGTGATCATGCCTGCCACAGAGATATAACTTAGAGAATTTTTTCACTTCAAGGTCCCAGAAGCAAAGACAAGGTTTTCATCTCGAGGCCAAAAGACCAAAAACATCAAGACATTTGATCACGGCCTTGGCGTACACCATTACTATCTCTCTGTAATGACAGCTGTTTCATAGGGGTTTTGGAGAGGGCCGAGGGTATGCGTCTCACAAAGATGAAAAGGTGGAAAGGAGTTTCTGGAGGTGGCTGGCTGGATGAGCTCCCGTGGGAATGATTACTTTAATGCTGCTGGGATTTCATTGTATTATTAATTATGCTAGGGAGCCTAGAGCCTTGGATATATTCAATTATTTTACATTTAAATTAAATAAACAAGGGTATTTCTCGTCTGCATTACTGATCAGATAGCTATAAAGTAGATGAAAGCAACAGAAATAAGAATAAAATAACACAAGCACCAAGCACTGAGAAACTGATTTGCTACAAATACGCATCAACCCCACGATGCTACACACCCTTCAGAACCTAGCCTCTCATTGATAGTAAGCAGGACTTGAGAGAGTGTCCTGCAGTGGACTTACATGGTCTCTGGTCGCTGTGAGATAGTCCACTGTGAATCTGTTTGACATGTTTATGTTCTGAATCCACACTCTAGCAAGATGAAGTCAGCTTCTGCATTTGATTATGCACATTGGGCCAAATTCTGATCCTACTCAAGTGCTGCCACTTACTTTGAGGGGCCTAGGCTCTGGGCTGTTGAAACAGGGCAAAGCTAAGATGTCTTAAAATATATTAGCAAACTCTATAATATATCAGACTCCTCTCAGGCCAACAGAAGGGTATGAACCCTGGGTCTTCCACATTAAAAACACAAACTTCTGTTTCTAGAGCTGAAGTATTAACACTATGGGCTACTGTCCCTGAACTAAATAGTAAAGCTCTCATTGAATTTAATGGTGCAGGATCAGGGACTAAGTCCCTTTGCTGGAAACTAGCAGCTTCACAAACCTCTTTGAATCAGCCACTAGAGGATGGTACATAGCACACACCGAAGACAGGGTTACATCAACACTCAAACACAGTCAGTTTGGATAAAGAGCTTTTCACTCATTTGCAACAATGTTCATTGGTAGACAAATGGTTTTGTTCCAGAAAATAAACACTCCCCTCACCCCCTCAGATGGAATTTCTTGTAAAAAGCGAAGATCATAAATGCATAGCAGAGACAGGAATTTATTTTAGATCAGTTGTGGCACAGAAGTAAAACAAACAAGAAAAATTCACGTGGGGAGGCTGACCTCTCGTTGGTTTCTGGCTCAGAAGGACTGCAGGTGTGGCCATGTCAGGCCATACGTTTCTTGTCCTTCACAAGTTTCTGCACAGGGTTCACACTCTTCAATCACCTATATTCATGCTTCAGGGATTAAGCCGACCTCTAGCTATTGGAGAAAGGAAGAAATTTTCCCGGGGGGCAGGTTATCCCATAACTGCCTACACTGCAGTGTTTCTTGCACCGTGTCTCTCAAGCATCTGGACTCTGTCAGTAACAGGACTAAACTAACCCCTGTTCTGATACAGGAGAGTAATTCCTATGTTCCAATACTCACCAAGTTTGTGCCATGATGCACAAAGGGTAGTGAAAGTTTGTGGTATGGCAAAACAGTAGACTTGGCCATGGCAAGACATCTTAAAACCCACTCCTTCTGCTCAAACTCCACTGTGCAGCAGCAATTTGGGGCAAGAATTGTCACACCTGCCCAGATCCAAACAAAAATGGAGCTACACACTGAAAGCAGCTGTTGATCAACAGAATGAGAGGTGTTTTCCCCTGCTCAGGTGGGTATATTTGCCTCCAACAACTTCCTCCCCATCCAGCCAGCTCAGGACTTGATCCAGGCTGATTCTTCCCCTTTACCCAGAAAAATTGCCAATTCTCCCAATTTTATCATGAGACACACAATATTTGGTGTTTTTCTTACAGTTGCAGCTCCTGGAAATAAATGACTATATGAGAATCTCAGCTTTTCTTTGAAAATAAAGATTCCAGTTCTTCTTCCTGGTGGCAGAAAAGCTCTTGCAAATGTGATTCAAGTGTACCCCAAAGGCTCAGAAAGCAATGTTAAAAACCCATATTGTCTTTTTAAAACATCCTCACGATTTTTAAGCCAATGTCATGATTTGTGTGGCCTGGGCTTTTTTCTGAATCTTTGGAGTTCGCAAACCTGATTGCAGATTTTTATCAAAGAGTGTCTAAAGCAAAAATGGATTGTTATTAAACATGTACTGGTATAAAGTATAATATAGATACCCAGTTCCCAAAACACTAAGTGATAGTCCCTGCCCCAAACTTACATTGTAACACTACAAGGTTACACAGGGCAATAGTTCAGATACAGGTCATCTTAGCTGAGGAGCCCCCCAAAATTGTTAGGTTTAATATAAATTAACATGCTTCTCTTTGCTTTGGCTTTTAAACCCTGAAAGAAAGGGGTTTTTTTAGTCTTCAGTTTAATGGAAAAAGCCAGATACTTTGTATTCCCTGTGAAAGACACACATATCTTATGAAAAACAACTGCAATAGAGGCCTAGGTAATACTTTCACTTTAAGCACTGAGTAAACTCTAGCTTCAGCAGTATGCCTATGAATCATGCAGTATGTTATCACAATTTTGCAGTGTCTGCATATTGTATTTTATTATGTATTCTAGCAAGTTGTGCAGCACCCTAAGCAACTTGTGAGGCAGGGTCTAGACATAATTAAGACAATTAAATATGCCAGCTCATTACACTTAATATCATAG
>NW_020664393.1:64046370-64110243 GCF_002925995.2 Terrapene triunguis | reverse complement strand
TAATGCTGCTGGCATAGCCTCTTCTGGTACAGCAATGTCAAATTGGCACTGCTGCTGGGCCTCGCTTTCCTCACTGTCAGTTCCTCTCTCAGCCTGATGTCCTACTATTTCCACTGGAACAATAACATAGTATGAGGACAGTTGCACTCTTTCCCCTGGCCTTTCCCCCTTCCTCTTTGTAGGGCACAGTAGCTCAGATATCGGTATTGGTGGCACCAGATCTTTAAGTCACATCAATAGTAGATTGCAGTGTGATAGGGTCTGATTTCCAAGACCCTGGAATATTTTGTGGGAGCATCCTCTTTTTAAAACATGTAATGTTTGATGGCGTCTCATTTTTCGTGGGGTAAGAAAGGAAATGTGCTCTTGTGGTTACAGCACCGGACTGTTATGTGGGTGATAAAGGTCCGATTTTCAGTGCTGCTGGAGCCTTCTTATATAACTCTGGGGGAAATCTTAGCTTTTCTTTGCCTCAGTTTTCCTTCTAAGGGTACTGTCTTCCATTCTTTTTCTGTCTTGTTTATTTAAATTGTAAGATTTGGGGGGCAGGGACTGTCTCTTATGTGTGCCAGGCCTAATCTTGGTTGGATCTCTTAAGTACTACCATAATACAAATAATAAATATTAATAATTATTATCTTGATGTCCTGGCTGATAATCCCTTTAAAATAAAACAATGATGTCTATAAATGGCAGGTTCCCTTTAGGCGCTCCCCTGCCCCTTAATCCCTTTCCTTCACAGCTGCTCCTGTAACATCACCTACTCTTCAGTAACATCAAGCTCTCAAGCCTGATACCCCTCTCTCTCTCTGGCCCAGCTATAAATACCCCCTTCCCATTTGCATTCCTTCCCCCCTCCCCTTGTCCTTACAACCTCCTTACCCCTTATCCTGACCTCTCTGCATACCCTCATCTGACCGCCTGCTTGTATCCCAGCCATCATCTTTGGAAAGGTGAATGCTTTACAGTACTTCAGACTTACTGTTTACTAAGGCAAAGAGTTTATAGTGTTCTTGGAATACTTTTAATTATAGCTTCTCTTGATGAGTCACAGTTTCCTAAGTGTTTCTCCTTTGACTCATCTTCTAGAGCGAAAGTATTTTGGAGTATATACCTCAGTAGCAGGTGCCTCTCAAAGTGCTGCCTATTTATTATTTAAACTCTTTTGCTCATGTGTCCTGCAGAAGTTCTTTGAAGCACATTTTTCAAGTTATCTGAAGGATAGTGCCCAGGAATGCACTGCAGGGCAGATAAGCTTTCCATGAGAAAGGGAAAATTGCAGGTGCTTGTGCAACTTCTTTTTGACTGATCCATGCTTATCTTTCTGGTGCACCTCCAGGAATTCATCTGGATCCCTGATGGACAACTTGCAGCCTCCCTCTACTTTTCCTACACACCGATGTTGTTGTCTGCTGTAAAGAGGCATCAGCTTTTGTCAAAACTTTATCTTATTTGGCTGGGGCATAGAAGCCTCTCATTGAAAGCAAGTGGGAGATTCTTGTGTTTCATTACTGCGTTTCAGCAGAAAGCCCTGCACATCTTGTCATAGGATATGAAGCCACAGGCCTCTTCATATGACTAACAAATATGATGGGGAAAACAACATGCTACAAACAGGCCAAACTTCTACTTTGCTTCTAACTGCTTCTGTAAAAGATGCCACTTTGCTTTTGTGGCTGAATGACCTCAATGCAGGAAATAGCATTGGTAAGTTACTTCTGTAGCAGCTTCCATCTGGGAATCTTCAGGTTCTTCACATAGATCAATGAATGAAACCCCATAACTCTCCTTACAGAGGAGGAAAATGAAGCACAGAGAAGGGCAACAACTGACTCAAGGTTTCATTGCAAGCCTTTGTCACAGCCAGCAGCAGAACTCAGTGGGAATTAGCTCTGTCTCATACCACAAGACCATAGTTGCTTTCAGTAACCTAAGTGCTTAGGTAGTATGGTGATGAAAATCATACAGATTCCATGATGAGATTAAGATTTAGGTTTTATGGAAAACAGGGGAAACAATATTTAACTTGGATGATAAAAAAGGTTATAAAAGAATAACATTTAGTGTGAAATGTGACAGTGCGTTCATCACAACCAGTTGAAGACAGTATATCCATGAGTAAGTTTTAGTGAAAGAAGGCAAATAACATTAATAACAATAGGATAGTATTATGGCTATTTTGGACTATGAAAAAAGGTCAGTTTTGACATGCATCCTTCCGCATGTTATACTTCTGGGAAGTGTAAATAAGTAACACTGCCCTCTGCTGGATAAACTCATGCTTCCTCAAGTACTTCTGTTCCCCCTCTAGAGGGCTCTGTCCTATCCTCTGTATTACTCTGAGGGCTGGTCTTCACTATGGGGAGATCAACACTGCTGCAATCGATGCAGCAGGGATCAATTTTGCAGGTCTAGTGAAGCCCCGCTAAATTAATGGCAGAGCGCTCTCCGGTCAACCCCGGTACTCCAGTTCCCCAAGAAGAGTAAGGTAAGTTGACAGGAGAGTGTCTCCCATCAACACAGTGCAGTGAAAACACCGGGATATGTTGACCTAAACTACATTGACTCCCGCTATGTTATTCACATAGCCGGAGTAGCGTAACTTAGGTAGACTTATCCCCGGAGTGAAGACAAGCCCTGACAGTAGTAAGAAGGGCCTCATTCAACTTGGACTACATAAATAGAGCAGGCTGAAACAAGGGGTGGGGGGAGTTTCTATTTTTGTTGTTGAAATTTCAATGACAATTTTTATCATTTTAAAATTGAAAATTTCAACCAGACATAAACAAATAAGTGCTACTGCAGATGTCATGAGTATGGCTAGGTTAGCTGTAGATCATGAAATCAGAAGGACACAGGTCATTTAGGGGACCTGTATCTTGGGAACCCATTCACCAAGTGACCCTAAATTTGCACCCCAAACGTCATACCAAGCCCTGTTGTAGTGTAGTTATTTTCAAGGCAATCTGCCAATGTGTGTGGATTTTAGAGTACTTTGAAAAATCAGCTTTAAGGAGAAACACGGCTGCAAACTTTCATGGCTTGCATATGAAAAATGAAGCAGTGTTTAACCAGTGATGAGTTCAGGTATTTGAGAGGGGACTTGCTGCTGAACTTGTTTGTCCAATGTGCTGTAACTTTTAAAATGAAAAGACAGCCAGATATGAGTTGTCACCCTTCTCTCCCTCCCAAAAATAGTTATTTGCTCAAGTACTTTTTCATGTTTAAAATAAATGTTTCCAAAGTTTAGCTTTCCTCATGGACAAATAACACCCGTGGAATTTGGAAAGCTAAGCTGTGTGCTTGTCAGATTGTACGTCTGCATGTCTGATTCACCCAACATTCTGACCTTCACGCACACAATTGTGATTATGTACAGTGCTGTCATTCCTAAAGTGTGGCAGACCCACAGCTTCTAGGGGCAGAGAAATCGTGCAAAAACAGCTTGCAGCCATCATCTTGGATTCATTTCTTCTGTGGTTGCTTTTGAAGCTCTTAACCCTTCGAGCTTGGCAGCTGAGTATCAGTCTCCTGGGCTCACTGCACTGTAATGCTGCAGATAAGACTCTGGACTACCTGCCAGCTGCCAAACTTACCAAGTAGCCATCTGACTGTCCTCAGCTCACATGCAATTCCATCTCACGCCTGCCTGATTCCCCTCCAGCACAGTCCTATTCCCAGCACTAATGACCCAAACTCATTCCAAGCTACTAACACTTCTATTACATCCCAACAAGTTATTTTCTCAACTAGCCCAATTTTCATTTATTTTTAACACTTATAAACAGTGCAATAGGTGTGCATGGCACTTTACAGAGAGAATAAAGACAAGATCCTTGCTTCAGAGAGCCTACTGTCTAGGGCAGATCACTATGACATGCAGCAAGGAGATATTCATAGATTATAAGGACAGAAAGGACCATTGTGATCATCTAACCTGATTCTGATTTAACACGAGACATAGACATTCACTGAATCAATTCCTGAGGCAGCAAAGATGGTGGGAGGTTTACATGAAATATGGTATGAGGTTGCTTGTTCACCCAGATATACATCATTTAGTTCCTTTGATTAAGTTAATTTGTATTGTATTGGTCTCCGTCTGATGGTATCAGCTATCAAAATGTTTTCTACATCTTGACAAGGAACCCAATACCACTCCTAGATGCTGAAACCTCCTGGTATCTATGTCACTAAAACCTGGAAATTAGGAACATAAGATCATACTGGATCAGACTGGTGATCCATCTAATCCAGTATCCCATCCTTGACAAGGATGAGCACCCGAGGAAGGTACAAGACACTCCTCAGTAGGAAGATATGGGATAATCTGCCACATGAAGATCCCATTCTACTTTTTAACCTTTAGAGACTGGCTTAAATCCTGAAGCATGAAATTTTATATCCCTTCCATTTTTTTTTTGGTTAATACTAACTCTGAATATTCTTGTTATCCATTTAATTGTCCAATCCTTCTTTGAATCATGCTAAATTCTTGGCCTCCGCAACATCCTGTGGCAATGTGTTCCATAGTCTAATTACACATTGGGTAAAAAAGTATTTCTTTTATCAATTTTGAATTCCCTTCCTTTTAATTTCATTGAATGTCCCCTTTCTTATAAGACAGGGAGAACTGCAGCTCCTGATCTACTTTCTCTAGACTATTCATTATTAAATAGTTTTATCATATTCCCTTTTATTTGTCTCTTTTCTAAGTTAAGCAATCCAACTCTTGTCAGGTTTCCATATGAGTGTTTTCCTATGCCCTTAATCATTCTCATTATCCTTATCTGAAACCTTCTAATTCTGCAATGTCCTTTTTTTGCGAGTGACCAGCAGTGTACATAATAGTCCATGGAAGACCACAACATTGATTTATATAATGGCATTATAATAGCATTTGCATTATTCTCCTTCCCATTCCTTATGCAACCTAATACCTTATTTGCTTTTTAACCACAGCTGGGTAATATTAGTGCTATACATGTAAATTTTCAATTCCAAAACCCTGTATGAATTTTCCACTTATGTACTATAGTCAGATATGCTACTGGAACTGAAAAGTTTTGCTAAACCTAATACAACAGAGAGGAACTAATTCCTAGCAGTAAGGGAATCCAAGATGTCTGCCACTCACAAGTCTTCCATGCCTGAGGTTCCAGCTTTTATGGTTGATTTACAATGTTAAAAGCTTACTTGAAGATGTAAAAAATGAACTGGATGCAAATAGTTAGAAATCTCTGAAGAAGAAAATCAGTGATGGAAGCTTTTTTTTTTTTTTAATGGATTTAAGTGTTTTAACAAGTGGCAGACTGTCAACCATAGAGACTGGAGCCCTCCGTTGATTGAACAGATTGGAGTATGGGCAATAAAACTGGTCAACATTTTTCAACTAAAAATATCTTCCCAATTGGAAAATATGCTGTTGTTAGAATTGATGGGGGTTTTTTTGACAATTTTTCAATTCTGAATACAAATTTTGACTTAAAGATGACATTAAATTAGAGAGATAAGATGTGTGAGGTAATATCTTTTATTGGACCAGCTTCTGTTCGTCTCTGCTTCAGGTCTGTCTCTGTGTTGCTCAAAAGCTTGTCTTTCTCACCAACAGAAGTGGTCCAGTAAAAGATATTACCTCACCGACCTTGTCTCTCTAATATCCTGGGACCAAGACAGCTACAATAACACTGCAACCATTAAATTGAAATGTCCATTTTAAGTGAAAGTTTGTGTTTTGAATGGACATTTCTAAATGAATCTTTTGGTTTCAAATTGACATCTTTTAAATAAAAATTAGTTCTGAAATGTCAAAAAGTTTCAATAGAAAATATCAGATTTTTTATTTCACCGTTTCCAAACTGAAATTATTTGAAAAACTTCATCACACAAAAGTTATTCGGTTTCAACATTTTGTTCTGATTTGGGATGAAAACAAATATCACAATATTGAAATTCCCTATGGGATGGAAACTCCCTTTTCTAACCCGCTTCAATGGGAAGTGGCAAATCAAGATTCTCCACCTGCCTTTCTCAGGGAATTGTCTGGAAGTGAGCACCAAGAGCAGAGAAAGGGCTCATTTCCTTTATCCTCTCTGCTGAGACTGTCAACAAGATTGCAAGTAGAGCTGGTGTAGGAGGCAGAGGGGGAGGTGAGAGAAAGGATACATTTTTTCACAAAAACATTAACAAAACACATATCTGTTTTTCAACCAGCTTTATGAAAAATATCAGGCTACTATCATAATATAAATAAATAATAATAATCCTAATAATGAATGGTGCTTGTCCTACCCTGGATTCCATTTTCACTGACACTACCAACTCTGTACATGCACTGAACAGCCAAAAGGAACCTATGGGGGCTCTATTGGCCTAGGCTGCTTTCAGACAAATGATCCCAAAATTAACATATCTAGCTATCTCAGGGATTCACATGGCCCCCAGGACTGTAGTTTCTGAGTACCACAGACTTTAATGTATTTATCCTCACAACTTTCTGGTCAGGTAGGGAAATATTAACCCTGCTTTACAGATAGGGAACTGAGATCCAGAGAGGCTAGCCAAAAGTCTCCCAGAAGGTGTGTGTGGAATAGGAACTTGAATGCAGGTACCCCAACAGCTAGACTAGTGCCTACCACTGGAACTCTCTCTCCTGACTGAATGCATACCTATTACCAACCGATTGAATCATTCAATCCTTGACAAAACACAATCCACTGACATTTACCAAATCCTTTTGTCCTTACTCTGGAAAAAAACCTGTTTTCTATGAGAGCTTTTCCTGGGTAAGGACTTCTGGATTTGGTCCTGAACCTTAAAATATTATTTTTTTAAATAAACTTAATGAGAAACATTACTAATGTATTAAGGCACTCAGATAATTCAGTGATGGGCAGGTTACCAGAGCCAAGAGAGGTTGCTGGACATTAGATTCTTGCCTTCAATGTTTATTCTTATTATTTGTATTACAGTATAACCCAGAGCTCCCAGCCCAGTTCAGGGCCCCATTGTACTATGCACAGAACAAACACATAGCAAGAGAAAGACTCTGTTCTGAAAAGCTGACAATCTAATCAGACAAATGATGGTGGCACAGGAACCACGAGACAGAGATTAAGTGATTTGCCCAAAGTCACACAGTATCATAGAATCATAGAAGATTAGGGTTGAAAGAGATCTCAGAAGGTCAACTAGTCCAATCCCCTGCTCAAAGCAGGACCAACACCAACTAAATCATCCCAGCCAGGGCTTTGTCAAGCCGGGCCTTAAAAACCTCTAAGGATGGAGATTCCAACACCTCCCTAGGTAAGCCATTCCAGTGCTTCACCACCCTCCTAGTGAAATAGTGTTTCCTAATATTCAATCTAGACCTCCCCCACTGCAACTCGAGACCATTGGTCTTTGTTCTGTCATCCGCCACCACTGAGAACAGCTGAGCTCCATCAGGGAGTTTGGGGAAGATCTGGGAATTGAACTTAAATCTCATGAATCCCTGTCCAGTCCCTGAATGTCACAAAGCAATTCTCTCACATGTTCTGTTTCTTTCCATTAAACATACCACACATTATAGCCACAACCAGAAAGCAGGATGAAAAAGAAATTCATCGTAGGAACAGTTTGTTTATATCAGTTTCAGTTCTGGCCCCCAAAACACAACCCAATATCAACAGTTTGCAATTACAGTGTTAACATTTTCTGTTTCTAAACTAAGCTAAACATTTAGCTAAATTGTATTGCAACATATACTTGTTGTCTTTAACTGTAATGTATTAGAGATTCTTATCTGCTTATGATGTATTAGGTTTCTAAACTTTTCTGTAGTTACAAATATAGCATTCCTGAGAAGTTCAATTGATTCTCTCACACCTTTCCTTTAAAAATACCTTTACTGATTATTTAATGACTGCCTAACAAGATGAGTGTGACCAGATTACTGTGGTATTATTCTCAAAACCAAAAGCCATTGGATACACTCAGACTTAAATAATTACAACACCCTCCACCTTAAGCTGCCAAAGAAAATCTTTTTTATTTTAAATGGAAAGATTATTTTGCTATATATTTACAAACATTTTCTTCCGATGACAGTTAGCTTGATCCCCGCTGGGAAACTAAAGATGTAATCCTTCCCTTAACTTCTATGGGTGTTTTGCCTGAATAAGGAGTGCAAAGGAACAACCAAAGAATTCCCAAGGACCCCACTCTGGGTTCACTCTGCCTTCCTGTCGTTCTAATCTAAACTCTGTAATCTATCCAGTATTTGTGCCATTGCACAGTTTCAAAGTGCTTTACAAATCATCACTTGCTCGTAGAGCCTTTCTGGCTCTCATGGTTCCATAAAGAGGCCAAATGCCCTGTACTCTACATAATTCTACATCTCTGCATAAATTAAATGCCACTGCACATCAGTTCTATAATAATGAAAGCAACATCTCTTTTCCCATGCTTTTACCACTAATAATTTCAGCTGGTAACAATAAATGAATATCTTGGGCTCAGAGAATAGTAAATATGGCATACACAAACAAACCATTTCCAAGTATATACTTTTTTCTGTGGTTAGGATACTCTATACTATTCTACGTTATTGAGCTAGTTAGTGCTTGGAGCCAAAAAGAATTCTGAATGGGCAAGCCTCTCTTGGCATATGCAACTCTGCCGGCTTTATGGAATGAAAAACTGACCTTAAAAAAAAAGAGAAAGAGAGAGAGAGAGAGAGAGATCTGAAAACTTGTTTTTCAAATATATTTCAGACAAGGGGCAGATTATGGAAACGTTTAAAACAGAAGTTAAAAAGGAAAGGGTAAAAAAAAATGGGTGCTATCTTTTTTTTAAAAGATGGAGTACAACTGGAAACAGCGTGCAGCCAAAGGTCAGGGTCAAGAGTAATAGAATCCTGGCACTATGTGCTAGTTTATCTTCCACATGATGAACTCCTGCCAAACCATATACACAATGTTATACAGCAGGGAAAAGTGTCTGATGCATCTCCAGAGTATTTATGAGGGCTTCTGTTTTGAAGATAGTTTCTTAGGTAACAGAATAATAACATAATGGGGCTATTTCTCATTTATCAAAGTTTTTTGGCTTACTCTCAGAATTAAACTGCAATAACCAATTCCTGCCCCCTGTTTTAATAACAGGACTTTGATTTTGTGAAAGCTATGCATGAGGGAGAAAGATTCCTTTGGAGATATCACAGAACTTGATTGCAAAATGAGAAAAAATATTGCACAGCATCTTCAGAAATAAATTGTGGAGCTGCAGTGCAAATTCCAGAACTAGTGATATTCAAAGGGAATGAAGGCTTGAGATCTTGACTAAATCGGTGCTTGCTGTGGTATTTCTATTCCTGTCCCTGAAATACTAGAATGTGCTATATTTTGCTTCTTATATAGACACTATAGTACATTTATAACATATTTGAAAAGGTTTCTTTCTCCAATGTTCAGTTAGATTACAATTCAGTAGGGGTTTTTTTCTGAAATTCCCTTTGTTAATATAAAATAACTTTACTATCTAAATTACTTCTAGAAAACAATATTTCCAATGCAAGTCACAGATCATCAACCTAATAATTTTTGCATGTGTGGAGTGTAAATGCAGAAAAAAACCACATCAGGTTTTTCAGCTATCCTCACATTTAGTAGTACTGCTCTCCCCAAGTAGACCAATTGGGGCTACTTGATGAATACAGTAGCACTCAGGATGAGTGACGGTGGCAGTCTCTGGCCCTTTGATCTTTGTTTCCAGTCTCTGCACTCAGTATAGAGGTCTATTATTTATAAGTGGCTCTAGAGAATTAAAATCTTTGTAAATAACCTGAAGTACATGAGGCCACTTCATCCCAGTTCTCATCCCATTGTAATGAATGATTTCAGTGGGACTCTTTGCAGAGTAAAGGACCAATCCCAGAAGGTGCAGAATGCCCTGTAGGAGATGCTGCTATTCATGACAGTTGAGGGGGCTCAGCATCTCCATTGTTGTGAAACTCCTGGTTGGCACCCCCCAAAAAACAGTTTTCAGCCATCCAAAGGAGAGAAAGTGGTTGAACGTCAAGAGGTCATTAAGAAACTCATTGTTCTATTCTAAGAGCTGCTTAGCTAGCATAGGCAACTATAGAGTTGTAACACAAGGCAATACAGATATTCCATGCCCAAAGATAAAGCCAGCCACCCCATCAGAGCAGAATGAGCTCACATACACAGAATATAGTTGTCCAATAAATAAATAAATAAATAAATAATACCTAGCTCTTACATAGTGCTTTTCATCAGTAGGCCTCAAAGTGCTTTACAAAGGATCCCAGTACCATTATCCCCATTTCACAGATAGGAAAACTATGCTGTGGCTATGGAGGGGTAAATCTGTGCAAACAGAGCCTGCCTGTGTCCCTCATTAAATAGGAGCCCTGAATTGTGTTTTAGTTTGTGCAAGCTAAAAGAGATGCTATTGGCACAGCATGAAAGGTGAGTGTGGTTGAGCATATTACACAGACATTGAGCCAAATTCATCACTGACCTTAGCAATGGAGTGGAACCCAGTTATGCCAGTAGTGTATTTAGTATTTTATACTAATTAATAAACAGGTCAGGGGTAAGGTGCTGCTTGTTTACCCCATGTGAATTAGATCTAATGCAATGGAACTATTTCTACTTAGGGGAAAAATGGGGGAGGATAGATAGATAGATAGATAGATAGATAGATAGATAGATAGCCCCTTGATTAAATGGTATTAGTATGGGTGTTCATGCATTCCTTTTGAAATTAGAGATAGCAGTGTTTTGCATTTTGATAAAGTTAATTTTTTTCCATTTTGGGTTTCACTAAATGGTATCAATTTTCGCAATATGTTTCTCTGTCCCTTAATTTGAGGCATTCTTTTTCAAAGGAACATTTAATCAAACCTGACCATCCCTGCTGAGAGTGGCACTCTGTCCTCCTCTAGTGGTGGCTAGGCCAGCCAGAGATTGATGAGCCTGCTACAGCTGTAGCTAAGAGATGTATGTCTTTTAGCTCAGGCAGTAGAGGCTCATGCATTGAGGTCCCATGTTTGATCCTCACTGCCGATACCCCCTGCCCTGTGGATCGGCATTATTATATATACACACACACAGGCACCAGAACTCACATCTTGCCAGAGCCAAACCGACCTCAAACCTCAGATTAAGCTCTGTTCTGAATCTAGAACCTATGATTTTCAAGCTGATTCTAAAATTTGGCAAAACCAGCTTTCCAATCTTTGCTTGAAATGAAAGTTGAATCCTACTAATAACAGAGTGTACAGAAAAGTTAAACAGCAATTTGATCAACTTCGTATACAATGTAAAATATATGGCTTTGTGGTCACTAAATACTATTGCTGAATACCAATGCGGGTTAATATAAAGTAGTTGCAAAAACAGTCTGTATCCAAAATGCATACAGAGGCAATGCTGGCTCTAATTATTACATTGTATAGAGAGATCAGTCAACTCTATTCCTAGCAATTCACTAACTTTTCTTTTGTGTAAACTTGGCACTGAGGGACTTTTGCTATTGAACTAAATAAAATCCTCAGCACATGGCCATGGCCCAGAGGGACACTTTATCATTTGTACATAGAAAGCCATTTAATTATGGCTTAATTATACAAAATACTGCTATTTATTTTCAATCAGTCTGCAAACTCCATAATTGTGGATTATTTACTGATGAACTACTTACAATCCATTATTCTATTATGTGAATGGTTCAAATCCAAAAACATGCAAATGTTTAATAGCATAGTTTAAACCAGTTGGAGCTTTCATTGGTGTTCAAGAAAAAAAAAAGTTCATACTGATGATTTGGGAAAACAGAGTTATACAACAGTGAAAACAAGGTTTTTGTTTTGTTGAAGAAGAAGTTTCTGAAAATTCAGTTCAATTTATTATATCATTATTATTTGCTATTCTACTTCTGGTTATCATCTCCTTCTGATAGTATTTCATAAAGTGCAGAAAACAAACATGCAAGATAATGGACACAATTTTCAAAAGTTCCTAATAATGGGAATTTCAAAATCACCTAAGCCAGGTAAGTGATTTCAATGGGAGTTAGGCACTTAGCCATTTTTTAAATCCCATTAGACATCTATCTGTATCTAAGTGCCTGAATTTGACGTACCTTTCAAATCTGGCTTCTAGGCACCTGTTTCCCATTTTAAAAAGAGATATAGATACTTAGGACCCCACTTAGGCACTTATGAAAATCACACCCAGTCTTTTTACTGCAGAAGAACTAAGTGACAAATACCAGTTCTATTTAGGTTAATAAAATAGATAATAAAAATGGCAAATGATAAAATAGTTTGAACTCACAGATAGTGACTTTCATCTAAGAAGCTTAAAGTGCTTTATAAACCTTTAACTGAACTTCCCAACACCCATATACATTAATTAATATTTATCTGTAGAGCCTAGGAGCTCCAGCTGAGATCAGGAACCCAAAGATATGGTGCAAAACTCATCTTTCCTCCCAATGGTTGGGCTGAAGGTTGACTGGTCTGGGGGGATTTCTGTGTTTCTTTGGCGTGTTTCTTTGGATAATACAGAAATAAAATTAGAGATGACCCTTTTAAGTGGCAATGTGAATGAAAGGGGACACACAATGACTATACATTCACAATTTCATTTTAGAACAACAAAATTCTGCTAGTAGTGTACTGGACTTACTCATGTTTATTCAAGGACGGACTGAAGGATGATGATAATCAGAGAGAAGATTTTAAACATACTGGCCCTAGGGTCAGTGGGAATATTTTTACTTGGATAAGAAATGTGAGCAAAAACTAGCCTATCATTTGGCTTTGGAGGAAATTTGGGACTCCATATTGCCATCAAGGTCCCTGTTACATATTTGTTGAATGATTTTTCAATCAACATATCAAGCAACTAGAATTACATTCACTCAAGCTGCAGGATTCAGAAATGGCTAATTTAGAGAAAGGCAAGAATAACATTTGCTGGTCACAGAGTAAAAGAATCCTCCTCATGGCTGCTTGTTTGGTCCAAGTCAAACGAAGAGGCCCTAGTGATGGAACCATTGATACCCAGAAGAAAGGGGAAAAAAAGCAGAAGTCTGGTATTTGATACTAGTGATAGGAAGTCACAGAGAACCAGAGTATGAGCCCCTTACTCCCACTGGTGAATTTTTACTCAGTTCAGTAACCTCATCTGCTCACCAATGTAATTAAAGGGCTCAGGATCTGACCCAAAATTAAGACCTTGGGCAGGATCTCAAACTTGTGAGTGTTCAGGTATGTTCACATATGAGGCTCTTATGCCAGTCCATCTCTCTTTGAAACATTTTTAAATTGGATTGTTATGGTTCTTTACTGCATGAAAATAATAATGATGAGAAATGGGAAAGTCAGCATTTCCAGTACTGAAAGATCCAGTATGTGGATAGGGCCATGACGGCCAGAAATTATCATCTGGGACCTGATTCTCTTCTCACTTATACTGGTGCCAATCAGAAGTAACCTCACTGACGTCAATGAAATTATCCCGTTGATCTCAGTGCAGCTACATATAGAAGCACTTTGTGTGTTTTAAAGGGTATTTTCCTGCCACTGTCTGGCAGAAATACTCTCTGACTAAAGAGACAAAGTCTCCTTATCACCACAAAATAAATATTATTTGCAGAACATTTTCAGTAAACAGGGGCAACTTGTATGTTAGGTCAGGTGACTATGAACACTGGTTTATTTTCTCTCTTTGTTTCCTATTCTACTTCAGCAATGTTCCAGGGCCCCCCTAGATAAAACAGTTGCAGGACTGTGGGGATCAATTCTGAAAGGTGCTGAGCAGGAGGGACTGTACATCGGATGTTGCTGAGCACTCTGGTTCCAACTCAGGAAAGACTTTAAGAATATGCCTACCTTTAAACAAGGCAAATAGTCCCAATTGGGATTAGTATGAGATTGTCATAGAGGGCAGATTATCCCACATCTGCCTGCTGCAGGGACAGGAAATTGAGCGCCTGCCTAGCTTTTCCAGGGCTCACAAAACCTGGCATTGAAACAAGCAGCAGAGAAGCCAGAGTTTTTCTCTCTTGACTCCTATCCTTATGATACAGCAGGCTGCCAGTGGGAGCACTACTGATTCAAACACTTCAGATTAAACAAAAAACAAAAAACACGGGTCACATCTTGGAAACACAGTTTGAATTCATAGTCCAATCCAGACTTCCTAACATAGTTGCCTCCAAAAGCCACAGTGTAGAGCCTTGGGGGCCACAAGTGATTCCTAGGCCACAGACTGGACACACTGCATTAAGTACTTGCCTGTATGTTCCATTCTGTTCCTGATAACTTACCTATCTAGGCCTTGCAACCTCCCTACACTCCCCAACACCCAACTAACCTCCACCCCAAACAATCATTCAGCCAGTTCCATAACATTTAAGTGACTGCAGATCACATCAGAGGTGAAGGAGGACTACGACAGCACTTCTCTCAGGGCTGGTCCACACTAAGCCCCCAGTTTGAACTAAGATACGCAACTTCAGCTACGTGAATAACGTAGCTGAAGTCGAAGTATCTTAGTTCGAACTTAAAGGCACTTACCGCAGGGCCACAAGCGGCAGGCAGGCTCTCCCGTCGACTCCGCCTACTCCTCTCACGGAGCAGGATTACCGGCGTCGACGGTGAGCACTTCTGAGATCGATTTATTGCGTCTAGACAAGACGGGATAAATCGATCCCAGAAGATCGATTGCTTGCCGCCGAACCAGCGGGTAAGTATAGACGTACCCTCAGATAGCAGGACTATGGAAGTAGAGAAGTGAGCCACTGATCAATACATTTGACATTGGTGCATCCCAATTCATAACCACACAGGCATTTTCCTATCTATAAAATAAACATCCTATTGACAAGAGTGAATATTTGAGTGACAGATTTCAAATCAGAAAACAAGAGGCCCAATCGTGTAATCCTTTATGAGGACTGTCATCCTAACTTCACTTACATGACTCTAATGACAGTTCCCACAGATTAAAGATTTTAGGTCCAGGCACAAGGTTTCATATATTAATCAAATTAGTATGATACGCTATGTCACTACTTCACAATATCAGTCAAAATTTATACTATGGTTCCATTTATAAATGGTTTATAAAGGGTTAATATATTATTAATAGATGTTATAAGCCCGTTATATACATTAGTAGTATGTGTTACAGATGGCTATAATTACATCAGAAGAAGGTTATAGCCACCATCTATAACAGCTGATTAACAAGTTATTACAACATCTATTAATCATGTATCATGTGTCTTTATACATTATTTATAAACAGGAACATCATATAGAGGTGACCAATATATCAGGTATAATGTGCCAATGCCATAGTTGCTTCTTCTATTAGGGCCTAATCTAGCTCATTAATACCTATAAAGATTTTTCAGATCTTTTTAAGCATAGCTAGAATTTATACAGGTCATAAATGAAAATAAATCCAGTGATCTAGTTATGCTGAAAGCAACAGTGTATAAGTCTAATGTGTATAGTATTTAAAACTGTCTTCATCAAGTTAAAAGAGTGAGTAACACAGTGGTTAACAATATAGGTTTATTTGTGCAAGAAGAGTCTGTCGATTTATTCATTTTGCACCCCCAGTATTGTTGTCATCAATAACTGTACAGTTAAATCTATTGGTAACGAAGGGGCTAGGATTCTGATTGACCTAAGCCTTACACTAACAGCCCATAAATGTCAAACATGCCGCCCCAAGCAAAAAAGACCAAAAAACCAAAACTGGAGTGCCACCCCTTGAAAAGAGCACATGCTTGGAACGCTGATGCCTAGAGTCGGCCCTGTCTGAAAGCAAAAATCTGTTGACATCCGGAAACCCAGAAAATATGTACAGTAACATATATGCTGCCAGTGCAGTTATGAAAAATGAAGTAAAACAGTTTAGACACAATAGCAGCAACCACCACAATTATCTGTATCCAAACCTAGCATAATAGAACCAGTTCCCAAAAAAATAAGGTCATTTTTTTCCATTTCTAAAAGGTAGTCTGGTCCTGTTGAGGTATACAAAAGCAGTTCTCTGCTTTCCTTTTATACTTTGTGGTGCACTATTGCAATCAGGACTGATATTTGTATGATGACATTGTGGACTCATGGTTTTATTGGGAGTCCCCCAATATTTGATGTTTTTCTCAGCTTGTACTTCCCTTTCCTGTATTAGAGGGATCATGGAGCCTTCCATTGATTGGACGCTGAATTGGAAGGTGACGCCATGCCCAATAACGTACCAACAGGTTCATTGCAGTAATTTTTATTTCATTTCTGTGGTGTCAGTGACTCCTTGCAATGATATTGCTCCATAATGTCTCCATATTTCCCATTCCTGACTCTTTTCTACGTTTCATCTCTGAATTAGTGGCCATTCCTGCTCCTGTGGATGCTAATGGCAAAATATTTCCATTGACTTCAGTGGAAGCGGGATCACGCTGTTAGGGCCTGATCCAAAGCCCATTGCAGCCAAGGAGAATCCTTCAGGATGCAAGCATCCGGCATCCTGCCTTTTTGTGTCTTGTGAAGTATCATGTACATTAACTGCATTATATAAACAACGTTAATGGCTTAAATATGCTGACCTCACTGATTAACAAACTGCCAACAGGCCACCAAAATCAACACACTGAAAAACAGGCAAGACCCTCTCATACATTTTTATAGTCCTTTAGAGTTGCTTATTGTCTGCTATTTTAAACGTTGTACGCACCTTGAGAAATTGGTGAAAGATGCCATGCATATCAATCCTTCTTTGGTGTTTGTTTAATTGCAAATTTAAACATACCTCCAGACTGATATTTTTTCAGTATATTTTAATTGGGGATTGGTCCTGCTTTGAGCAGGGGGTTGGACTAGATGACCTCCTGAGGTCCCTTCCAACCTTGATATTCTATGATTCCTTACTGGTTCAATGCTATTTTCTCTGAGGATGCTTCAAACACACTATTGCAGCAGCAGCAATAGGGCAAAATGTCATTGTTAATGCTTTTTATGCTAATTTCTAATCCAATGGATAACACGGATCTTTTCCCTTTCTTATATTTCCTTTAGACTATTTTCCTACCTCATCACCTACCTTCTGTTTCTGGTGGCAGTCTCATTAAGGGCCAAATTCCACTCTCATTTACACCCATTATGTCCCATCACTTGGTTTCACAACTGTAATAGAACCCAGCTTGGCCCATAGCACTTTTTGGTTCTATCTTGGCCATTAATCTTTCTTTATTGTGGTATGTTAAACAAACTGTTAAAAATAATTCTAGCTGGCAATGAAAAAGTGTGGTGCCCTTTAAGAGACATTGTTTGAACTGATACTTAAAGATTTCTAATTCTCAGGGGTCAGGAAAGTAATGTTTTCATGTTTTTACAAGTCATTTTGCAGCAAGTATTATATTGTCCAGAAATGATATTTAAAGTTTCAATAGCTTCTGGTTCTCTGTGCCACATCACCCTGTAACAGCCCCCAAATTGTTTCTGAATCACGTTTCCTCTGGCAAGGAGGGGTAACCCTCATTTTATATTACATTGTACAATGTACAGTGCTCTTGCCCCACTCAGAACAACTTTAATGTCAGAATGAAAAATGATAAAGCATAAATTAAATAGCAACCATATGTTTTCTGTAATGTATCTTGTTGTTTTTCTAGCCAGGTAAACAATTTCCCTATATCTCCCGTTGAAATCTGCATTTCGCCTCCTAGACTTGCCATAGAACACCAAAGACCAGATATATCATGTGTGCAGATGAGTGAACTTGAGCTTCAATTAATGCAAAGTGATAGCGCTTATTGCCCCCAAGCCAAACTTTTCCCTTTAACTAACAATGCTTGTTAAATATGGTATCCTCTGTCAAGCTACAGAGTCGTTTTAGAGCTTTACAAACAAACTTAAGCTTCCAGGCCATGTTATGACAAAGAACAGTGAATCTTTCCATGGGATTAATCTAGTAAATCCTTTGTAAATTATCTGAACAAATAAATGTTACAAAATTCTACTGGTCGGGCGTCTCCCCCCTTAAATTGCAATTGGAAGGAGCTCTGTGTATATCACATTATCTGAATAGGAGGCCATCCAAAACCTACAGAAATCATTATGAAAAAACCAAAGCCACTAGTTTTCTCCTGTGCAGAGGGGAGGATATCCATGGGACCAGGGTCCCCTATATGTATGGATCCTGGGGAGACAAACTAGGCTTACATCAGTACTCTCACTGGGATTGAGGCACTGGCTGGCTCACTAAAATATGTTATGGTGGATCTATTTCTCTTGTGAGCATTTCTAGTCTGTGTCCATCTTTTATCTTGTGCATATTAGCTGTTGTTATAATTATGTGTTATTGACAGCATGCAAAATGTACTAAACACTCCCGGAACATAAAGAGGAGCAACACATGAGCTAAGTGTTAAGGTGGTGTTAGGCACATATTTTCAGCCAGGATACCGATGCCTGACTTTTCTATATTTTGGTCTCTGGACATTCTCTTTGAATGGAGCACCTGCTCCAACCCCATTCTGCCCCCTTCCTCACAGTTTCTCACCTCAGCCTTACTCCACCTGACCTTCATGACCCCATCCTCTCTTCTCCCCCATGCCTCCCATGCCCTGTCCCTGTCTAACCTCTTTCCTTGAATGCCCTTCCTTCTTTTGTCTATCTGTTTAATTAATCCTCTCCTAACTAAACTCCACCCAATGAAAAATAAATCACCACACTAACATGACGCACCTCTGTCTCTGTCTTGGATATTTAGATTGTAAGGTCGTCAAGGCAGGTACATCTATTACTCTATGTGTGTTCTGTGCCTAGCACCATGGGGCCTGTACTCAGGCAGTCCCTAGACATTACCACAACAATTTTACCTATTACATTTTGTGGATTTTTAAAAATGATTTAATCTCCAATCCAATTGTGACACCAATCAGCTCTGAAGAAGAGAATAACCCTTACACAGAAAGACAATTGCAGAATAAGTTTTCTTGCACGTGTGTACCACATGCATGTGTATTCTAGAGGTGATTTTTAACACACTTTTTTCACTCATTAAAGCTCCATAGAACCATGATCTAATTTCACCTCCAATATGGGATTTTTAATTATCGTGATGGTTTTCAGCACTGTCATATTTTTGCCTGTGTCAGACAATCCTTATCTGAAGCAGACAGGCTTCTGAATATATTAAAGAATGACCTGCTTGAATCTCCAGACCCTACATGCCAGTGCTCCAGACTGCTAGATGAGCTGGAAATCATAATTGACCAGTCATGAGCAAGGTCAGCATTCTTTGGTTTTGGCTCTGAGTTTCAGGTAGGAAGTCTTAATTCTTCAACAACCTTATCAGAAAGAATAAACGAGATAGTGAAAGGATAATTAAGAGGAAGAGTAGTAAAATGATCTTACACTGAATATAATCCACATGGCAGACTAGACTGATTAAATCAAGCCAAAATATTTATGTAAAGCTTGCATAGAACAGTGAAGCTTTTCATATATACCCTTTTCTTCCTTTTTTTTTTTTTTTTTTTTTTGCTGTTGTGGGACAATCCTACCACTGGGAGAAACAAATAAATTCTAGAAATGGACTCAAATTTGGGAATTTATTTTAAAAATTATACATGTGATAATATTAGAGATTGGCCTGACTCACATACTTCAGACCCTAATCTAGATCCAAAGCTGCCCAAGAAGGCATTTGGATCTGGAGTTTTAGTCCTAGTTTCAATTATGGCTAAGATAGGTTTTAGGAGAATTATTTAGTTAGGCTGGAATTATCAAAGGAATCTAAAAGAGAGTTAATGCATTGATATTCAGTGGGATTTTGGTGACTAGTTCCCTTAGGAGCCCTTTGAATATTTCCAGCATTAACAAGAAATAACATATAAAGTAAATACAGAATTGAGGTTGTTGTGATCTAGCGCGACTGTAGTCTCTGTTTCAGTCCCTGCAATTGGTTTCTCTTTCTGGGCATGAGACAGTCTGAGATCATCAACAAGAAGTGAGGTCCTGCATAAAGTCCTTTAAAACTCCTGCTGAAGTTCACTCTTTAAAGACCAAGATCCATCTCGAGATATTACAGCCCTGGTCCAAATATGCTAACCCATCCTTTCACTTCTTATTATGCAAGCTCTGTCATTTGTCACTTAATCCTAATAATTGAATAATATCACGGCAGCTACACATATCTATTCATCATCCACTAAGGAAAAGAAAACCTGCATTGCAAACTGGGCCACAGAACATGTAGGACTAAATGACGGCAGCTTCTACAAGGGTTGGTTGAATCAAATAAAAGACACAGAGACCCTTGTCCCACAATGTTCTATATTTTGCTGCTTGCCCTCTGAAAGCCAAGGCTATGGGGGCTGGCTAGCCCTGCCACACTGGGACTTCTCATGTGTAAGTGTTTGCAGGATCGAGGCCAGAGTTTCTAATGCTTTAATAAACTTTATGATAGAAATAGATTTCGCTTATCCCCATTTATTTAAACAATTCATATCATTTTATATAGAGGAAGCTATCCAATGCGAACACTGCTAAATATTTCAATGGCTTACACATTAATTTAAGAAAGCTTTCTTTTAATTTGTTAACTTTTGTTCCTTTTGAACTAGCTCAACCTTCCCATTTAATCCCTCAAGCTTTCAAGGGACAGCTTGCATAAAGTTATATACACAAATATAACAAACATTTCAAATAAAGCACAGTGCATAAAGCAGAGAATGGGAAAAATTTGACAACAGCTGCTAGATTTAACGCTAATAGTTTTGAAAGATTTTGGCTTAAAGGTTAAGAGTATCTTATGACAATAAGCAGACTTTGTATATAATGTCAACAGTCCTGTTGCAACATGTCCAGTTTTAATTTATTCTTGTTCACTTGTATAAGACAAATAATATAATTATGTATGTCTGGTTCATGACATTCGAGTTGAAAAAAAAATCAAATAAATCATGTTTTTTTCAAGAATAACAACTTCTAACGCTCTTGGCCCATGTCTTTTATTAACATTAGAAACATTTTTGTCTGAAAGTGATAACCTGACATTTTGCAAGCAATTATTTATTTTGATCAGATTCATTCTTTGCTCCTTTTTATTTCCGAATAAACTAGTGGTAACTAATATTCTCATTAGTCATTATTTATTTTCTCCAAAGAACATTTCAAATAATATTAATTACATGATTAGCCAGTTTAAAAAAACCCTAAAGAGTACACCCAACTTACCATGAGACTTAATTTGGAATCATTAGTCATGCTTTCCATTTGGAAACATTTTCGTGAACTGCTAGTATACCTCACCTTATAACAGAAAAATATGCACAAAGGATTGTAAAATTACGTATTAATTACATACTAATTACCATGGCATAGCACAAACAAGCATTTCAGTACACTTCATAAGTTCAGACATTAACTAGTCATGCTGTTTGTGCATATATATAAATACAAAAACAAAGAAAGAAAGTGACTCACTTTAGGCCACTTTGCACCAGCGAAGGATCTGGCCATTTAATGAAAATAGATTTACTTTTATTTCTATCTTTTAAATAAAAATAAAAGTCCACTTCATTGGGTTCACCTGATATTCTTCTTCAGTGTGTAAGGAAGGCCTAATAGGTCTGGTTTTCCATTCACATAACCACTTTTAAACCAGTGCAACTGCACTCACCTCAGTGGAATTATTCCTGATTTTACATCCCCATAAGCAAGATTAAAATCTTAACTGGAAGATGCTCAGATAAGATAATAAGATAAGATAGGGCCAGTATGTAATGAACACAGAGCATGGCAAATACATGAGGGACCAGTATCTGTGCAAGATTTCTAAAGTGTTTGCTTCTGGATGATAGTAAGAGTTTCTGAAACAAACATATGCTCATGCAATAATGTATAATGAAGTAAATGTATGAATACAAAATGGCCAAACAAATGTGCCAGTTTTCCTCAGGGTAGCAAATCCCGTGACAGCAACAGGAATAATCTTGAGTGTTTGAAACAATCGCCATAGAAGTGCCATCAAATCAGAATAGGAGCAATTTGCAGCTGAAGAAGCATTTATCAAATATGCATTGCAATAGCGCTTTTCCATTTTTAAAAGGGATGAATAATCACAAAAGGGTGGAGATCTTGGTCCCCTTCTCCTTAGGTGCCAGATGCAGCACAGCTGATGCCGTTCCATTGCACAAGAAGGGAATATTTGAGAAGCTTGCATAAGAGATGCTCATCCTACCTGCTGCAGAGTCCACTGGAGGTTCCATGCTTATACTTGAGGACAGTGGAGCGGGGAGAAGTGTTTTGTTGTGCAACCCCCCGTGCATGGCAGGATCTATATCACTGTATGGATTAAGGTGCAGGATACTGGGCAAGGTGAGGATACTGAGTCTGATTTGTCAGCAAAATGACACATTCACAGCACAGGGTATTCAATGCTTAATGCTCCCAAGCCACAAGCCTTTGGTATTTCAAGTAAATGAGACCCTCCGTTAGCCCTTAATAGTATTAAGACTTTTATGGCCAGCCGCTGGAGGACGAAAACCACTATAGCTGGTCAAAATTGTTCAGATTTTGCAATTTCTATGTGCTTTTTTGTTGGGGGGGGGGATTTTTTTTTCATTTTTTTTTCTGGTTTTTCTACTAGCTGTAATCACCTGAAGTATTTGAGCAGTTCTAAATGCCTCCACCAGTGGGCAGTGATAAACATATATACCAGATGGATTGTTATGATGGCCACACCTAGAAGACTCAGGAATACCAACCTATGCATCTGATCCTCTGACTCACAGAACTTCCAATTAAGTCAATGGGAGTTTTGTGTGTAGAGGACTTGAAGAATCAGGAACCTGAAGAATCTGCTTGCTCCTGTGCTCCTTTTATCCTGTGATAGAACCATGGATCATTTTATTAAGCCTGAATTCTTCAACTACTATATCATTAATACATCGCAATATTTTCCAGGACAGACTCACAGTGGTGTAAATCACAGTATAGCTCCATTCATTTAAAGGGAGTTATGCTGATTTACATCATCTGAGGATCCTGTCATATATATGCATTTTATAAATATTTTCCGGTTCTACTTATGCTGTACTTTGTCCCAGGATTTTTCATTTGTTTATTTTACAACACAATATTTGTCTTTTTTAAAGTACTTTCTTGTAGCTTTTGTAGGAAGCTCATCCTGCTGAAATATCTATTTCTTTCATTCTTTTTCACAGCAGTCAAACAGAATTGTTTATTTACTTTAAACCTTTAGTCAGGAGCAACTCACAGAGTTGTAAAATGGTCCTGCTGATGGAGTAGCCTAGCGCTGATAGCAAAGCTAATGATTGCAGAGCTACTCTTAGATTGGATTTGTGTTCTGCACTCCTTTTACCTGGTCATAAAATATAAGTGGAGTTTTTAAAAAATAGCAGTTCACTTAGGAAGTCTCTTAACAGGTTTTTTGAGCTTAAATGTACATTCCTTTAAGTACCTGTTAATTACTTTACTATGATGATGTACACCTGTACAATGTCAGACTACCCACAGAGCCCATTGTTAGCTTACCTGTCAGCCATTTACTGCTTATGATTCACAGTCTAGGGGTCTAGGATTATTATCTTCTGGGAATTATATTGTAATAGTACAACAGAGTGCTGGAGATGTCTTAATGGCTGTCAGAGCGAGATTGTTATAATGCCCGCATTGTTGTTCTAAGAAGCACAAAACCTGATTGCCTTTAAAAATTATGGCATCAGCAAACCCCAGGTCATTGCCACTTAAATCACTTGCACATATCTGAAATGTTAATGTGGTAACTAGTAGCAGTGTATACAGTACTTTTAACCTCCTATTTGGTGCGTGCTTGACATCAGATTATATGAAGTGTTCGTGTACATTTCAGCCTTTAGTGCTACAGAGAGCTTGGCTGATTTTAAACTCCATCATAAATTTGACCACTATTACAACTTGTTTTCAGCTTTCTTACTCTGGCAGGCATGGGGATAAGGATTATAATCAGGTTCCACTAAATGCCACGGGCACTTCCCAGCATGCCTTCACTCATGGCTTAACTAGAAAGGTGGCCACGCAAATGGAGGGAGAGGGGGCAGTTCCACTGACCCACCCCCTCACTTCCACAGAAGAGAAAGAAGTGGGGGGAAATGTTGCAGCCTCATTTAGTAATAATATTTGGCTGCTCCCCTCCACCATCTGGATCCTATGGGATATTGAGCAGAACAGAAGAAATCAATGAGAATTTTATCAGGGACTTAAATAGGAGCAGAGTTAGATCAACACTGAACACTTAGGAAAACAAACCATTCATTGTTAATGTTGAGTCAGAATCAGAGACGGGACATTTAATCCAAACTAGGGCTGTCAGGCGATTAAAAAAATTCATCACAATTAATCACACGGTCAAAAAAATTAATCGTAATTAATCGCGCAATTAATTGCACTGTTAAACAACAATAGAATACCATGTATTTAAATATTTTTGGATGTTTTCTACATTTTCAAGTATATTTATTTCAATTACAACAGAATACAAAGTGTTCAGTGCTCAGTTTATATTTATTTTTATTACAAGTATTTGCACTGTAAAAAAACAAAAGAAATAGTATTTTTCAATTCACCTAATATAAGTACTGTAGTGCAGTCTCTTTATCATGAAAGTTAAACTTACAAATGTAGAATTATGAAAAAAAACCTGCATTCAAAAATAAAACAAACAATGTAAAATTTTAGAGCCTGCAAGTCCACTCAGTCCTACTTCTTGTTCAGCTAATTGCTCAGACAAACAAGTTTGTTTACATTTGCGGGAGATAATGCTGCCTGCTTCTTGTTTACAATGTCATCTGAAAGGGCGAACAGGCATTCTCATGGGACTGTTGTAGCTGGCGTTGCAAGATAGTTATGTGCCAAATGCACTAAAGATTCATATATCCCTTCATGCTTCAAATGAGTGTCATCAGCATGGAAGCATGTCCTCTGGAATGGTGGCCAAAAAATGAAGGGGCATACGAGTGTTTAGCATATCTGGCACGTAAATATCTTGCAATGCTGGCTACGAAAATGACATGTGAATGCCTGTTCTCACTTTCTGGTGACATTGTAAATAAAAAGAGGGCAGCATTATCTCCTGTAAATGTAAACAAACTTGTTTGTCTTAGCGATTGGCTGAACAAGAAGTAGGACTCAGTGGACTTGTAGGCTTTGAAGTTTTACATTGTTTTTTTTAATGCAGTTATGTAACAACAACAAAAATCTACAATTATAAGTTGTACTTTCACAACAAAGAGATTGCACTACAGTACTTATATTAGGTGAATTGAAAAATACTATTTCTTTTGTTTTTTATAGTGCAAATACTTGTAATAAAAATTATTTGTATGAGGTGAATTGAAAAATACTATTTCTTTTATCATTTTTACATTGCAAATATTTGTAATAAAAAATAATATACACTTTGATTTCATTTACAACACAGAATACAATATATATGAAAATGTAGAAAAACATCCAAAATATTTAATAAGTTTCAGGTGGTATTCTATTGTTTAACCGTGCGATTAATACTGTGATTAATCATGATTAATTTTTTTGAGTTAATCACATGAGTTGACTGTGATTAATCGACAGCCCTAATCCAAACCCCAACAAACTACAGAAATTTAGACTCATCTGTGAATTGTGCCAAAACAGTTCTCCTGATGCAATCCTCTCCAAACTTACCTGACCAAATATTCTGGGGAATTGTAGATTCGGATCTGATTCTGGATCTGACATTATGGCTTTGAGCTAATTCTAAAAATACACCTCTACCCTGATATAACGCTGTCCTCGGGAGCCAAAAAAATCTTACCGCGTTATAGGTGAAACCGCATTATATCGAACTTGCTTTGATCTGCCGGAGTGCGCAGCCCCGCCCGCCCAGAGCACTGCTTTACCGCATTGTATCCGAATTCATGTTATATCGGGTCGCGTTATATCGGGGTAGAGGTGTATATATCTTATATGAACAGTGTGATTTCAATCCTGAAATAACCTAAGTAATTTACAAATGGCATCTGTAAAGGAGTCACTTCGAATAGCTATTTATTGGGAGGACTCTAGCAGATCTAGTTGATTTTCTTGAATTTAAATAAACAAATAATTAAATAAATGGCCTTTTTAATGAACATTTTCACAGATTTTTTTTTTTTTTACAATTTTTTGCAATTTTTCCAAGAAAAAAAAAACAGAAAATTATTCTTGAAATATCAGGAACATCTTCCAACTTTTACAGTGATACTTATGGCCAAACTACTATTCAGATTGTGTCAGAGTGAAGAATTAGACTCTTGGCATTACTGACAAAACTGGAAGATGAACCTGATATTTCAAGAGTACATGCTATTTTTATGTTGGTAGCATCTGGCAGTGAGATCTCTAAGTAGAGGTTGTAGGGAGGCTCAGATGGTCATATATTTAAGGTTTCATTCTAAGTTCAATATAATGAACTTTAACACTACAAGAACTCTGGAATGCATTTGAAAACATTTTTCCCCACAAGGCAAATTAGCTAAAACAAGCAATAAAATGTGACATTAAACATAGAATTGAACACCACCCGATTTTATGGTCATATTGTAGAATATGACTTGATACGTTTTTTTCTCACAAAAAAAAATCACAAAATTACTGCAAAATTTACTGTCTTTAGGAAGCCAATGAATAGTTATTTATGGCTAATTTTTAACATAAGCTGCTTGCTCTATTTATAAAATGTAGGAAGGATTTTGCAGCAATTTCTGTAAGCGCTTTTAATTTTCAAGTAGATTTAATTTCAGCCAGATGTTTCCACCTTTACTCATGCTGAGGAAGACCTTACTCTTCAAGAAGTGTCATGCAATTTGATGGTATGACTTAGAAGTAGGCTCTGACCCTGCAAACATGTTTAAATTCAGGAGATAGTGTGGTTCAGTGGATCACAGACTATGAGATCTGGCTTCTATTTCTGGCTCTGCCACTTACCTGCAGCATGTCCTTGGGCAAATCACATCCTCTCTCTGTGCTTCAGTTTTCCTATCACTAAAATGAGGATAATGCTACTTGCCTCCTTTGTAAAGTGCTGTGAGATCTACAGATGAAACATACTAGGTAGGAGCTAGGTATTATTTCTACAGTGAGTAGGCCCTTTGATTTCAATAAGAGTATTGTGGAAGAAAACTTAAGCTAGGGTTACCATATTTCCACAATCAAAAAAGAGGACACGGGGGGAGCCCCGCCCTAGCCCCGCCCCCACCCCACCCCCATCCACTCCCTCCCACTTCCCACCCCCTGACTGCCCCCCTCAGAACCCTAACCCCCCCTGCTTCTTGTCCCCTGACTGCCCCGACCCTTATCCACTCGCATGGGTGGCAGGGTTGTAGAAATTTTGGTGTTGCCCAGAAACCCCCCCCCACACACCTGCCTAAGGCTCTGGGAGGGGGGTTGGGTGCGGGGAGGAGGTCTGGGGTGCAGGTCCTGGGCTGGCGATTAGGGTGCAGGAGGGGTGCAGGGTGCAGGTTCTGGGATAGAGTTTGGGTGCTGGGTGCAGGCTCCGGGCTGGGGCAGGGGGTGGGTGTGCAGGAGGGGGTGAGGGGTGCAGGCTCTGGGATGGAGTTTGGGGGTGGGAGGCGGTGCAAAGGGAGGGGGTGCAGGCTTTGGGAGGGAGTTTGAGGGCAGGAGGGGGGTGTGGGGAGGGGGTTTGGGGATAGGAGGGGATGCAGGGGTGAGGGCTGTGGGTCTGAGGATGAGAGGTTCATGATGCAGGAGGGGGCTCAGGGATGGAGCAGAGGATTAGGGTGTGGGGGGATGAGGGCTGGGGCTGAGGGGTTTGGGGCGTTGGAGAGGCTCAGGGCTAGGGTGGAAGGGCAGGGTAAGGGCAGCCTGTCTTCCCATTAGTAGATGGGGGACACTAGGACCTGGGGGCAGCAGACAAGGGAGAGGCAGGCGTGAGGGGTCCACGGGGGGACGGGACGCAAGGAGGGGGGCTGGCAGGTGGAGGCCGGGACCCATCCAACACTCCCCCGCTCCCTGACTGCCCCCCGCCCCGGATTACCATTCTGGCTCCATGTGTTTGCAAAACATGCTGCCCAGTGGGTCGGTTTGTGTGTTACACAGGGCTGCAGACAGAGGGAGGGGGGAGCAGGGGAGGGCTCTGGCTGCTGGAGGCCAATGGGAGTGGGTCAGTTGGCCCAGCCGCCCAATCAGCAGCCGCACTGTGCATGGAAGGGAGGGAGGGAGGCGAGGGAGAAAAAAACCCCAGACATTTTAACCTTGTACCCAATTCCTCCCGGACGGCTGTTTAGAGACACAAAAGCCGGACATGTCCGGGGAAATACGGACGGATGGTAACCCTACTTAAGCAGATGTCTTTGTAGAAGCAGGGGCTAAGGTAATATTCAACATGTGTACAGATGGCAGAATATATCTTTTAGGGAGTTATTTTTAGTCCAGCTGTTAAAGCACGTGATCCTGCAGTGCTCACTCAGGTAAACCCATTGAAATTTAAGCCTACAATCTAGAACACTAATCAAAAACACTGATCTGCCAGTGATAACTTCCTTATTGTGAATGAGAGACAAGGTGGGTGAAGTAACATCTTTTATTGGACCAACGTATGTTGTGAAAAAGACAAGCTTTCGAGCCACACAGAGCTCTTCTTCAGGTCTGGAAAAGATTCTGCAAGTGTCACAGCTAAATACAAGTACCTTTTCCAGAGCTGAAGAAGAGCTCTGTGTGGCTTGAAAGCTTGTCTCTCTCACAAACAGAAGTTGGTCCAATAAAATATATTACCTCACCCACCTTGTCTCTGTAACATCCTGGGACCGACACGGCTACAACAACACCGCATATAACTGTGAGTGAGTCAACTAGACTATTGGTGATCCTTGAATAAAGGATAAATGTCGACATTCTGTTATTAACATGGTACCAATGACCATTTTTAATGGACTAACTAAAACATGTTTTACCATGCTTTATGGAACAGACAAGGTCCTGGCCTCAAGTCTTCTCACAATGGCATAAATCAGGAATCACTGAAGTTAATAAAAACAACGAGGAGTCCGGTGGTTCCTTAAAGACTAACAGATTTATTTGGGCATAAGCTTTCAGGGGTAAAAAACCCACTTCTTCAGATGCATCAAATAAATCTGTTAGTCTTTAAGGTGCCACCGGACTCCTCGTTGTTTTTGTGGATACAGACTAACACGGCTACCCCTCTGATACTGAAGTTAATGTGCCCAGTTCCCCACTCTGTTTCATCCATCTTTACCCCAGCATAACACCATTCAAATCAGTGGACTTGCACCTGGTGTAACAGAGTGGAGAATCAGGCGCGCAACAGTGATCCACTGCATTTCAGCCAATTCAATTGTGTAATAATTACCACTCTGGACTCTGAATCCAACAATCTGAGTTTCACATCTCAGTGGTACTCTTAGTTACTCAGGGGCAGATTTACAAAATGTATTTAGGGGCCTAAAGATGCAGATAGATGCCTCATGGAATTTTCAGAAGCAACTAATTGAGTTTGGTGCCCAATTCCCATTGATCTTCAAAACTCACTCAGGCATTTTTGTAAATCTCACTAGTCACCTATCTGCATCTTTAAGTGCCTAAATGCCTTTGTAAATCTGACCCTCATATACTGTGGCAATGGGCAGCAGTGTAAAACTCTACAATCCACTACAATCTGTGTTACAATCCTAGATGCAAGGAATCATGTGGTGAATCCAGACGATATAGGTCTCCAAAACTTTCAAGTTTTCCATGGTTACATACAAAACCAGGACTAACTCAGTGGTGGTGACTGAGTTGCATTGAGATTTTGAATTAATGTTGGAATCCATGCAGATTCGTAGCAAAATAAATATATGCATGGCTCTAATTTCAATTAATTGATTTACTGACTTTTTGGAAGCACTGCAGTAATAACAAAGTTGTCTATGGTCATATATGGAGAGAGGGTTTACAGGTATACATGACTTTAATTGAAATATTCCCGATTTACAGGCATGTAACAGCAGAATTTGACCCACTGTACATAATAAAATATTTTCCCTTTGTTCACCAAATGCATTCTGCCATGGGTGGTAGAATTTGTGCATCATGACTATTTTATACCAGACTTTAGGCAAAGCTGTGACATATCCCAGAAATTAACTGAGGGAAATCTGTTTCTCATTACTCTCTGATGTTCAATGATTTATTTGCTCTCACTAACAAAGAATTTTAGTTCCAAAATGTGGTATCTACTTAGTTTGTTCTTAACCCTTCCACACTGGGAATATTTTCTGTCTTTGCAAAGTGCTGAATCACTGATTTTGCTACTGGGCCAAATTCTCCTTTCATTTGAACCAGCATAATGGAATAATTTAGCTTTATACCCACATAACTGAGAGCAGAACTTGTCTAATTTTAAATTTGCATTTGAAAGACCGTTTAGTGTTTTTAGTCTCCTGTTCTAACACTTCTATTGGATGGCCTCTCCACCGTTATTTGAGGATACATGCCCATGCAGTCCAACCTCCACTTTATCTGGTACACCTAAGGATTTCTGCAACTCTCCCTCATATTGCAATTATGGCAATTTACCTCTGTGTGGAACACCAGGCTCTGAAATCTGAATTGAGTCATACGATCATTGTGGTTGCCAATACAATTAAAGGACTGGCTTTCCAAAGTGCTGAGCACCTGTAGCTTCTCTTGGCTTCAGTGGGACATTGAGGTGCTCTTCATCCCTGAAAAACTGGCCCTAAATTGTGGGATCATTTTTTATATATTTTGTGGATTGTGAGATGTTCTTATTTAGCTAGAAAATTCGTATGGATAATATTTTTGTTTTGATGTTTTTTCAATTATCTGCATGACTGTAGTTGGCCCAAAGGATTGGCATTGAGATACTGGACCTCTTATCATGATTTCTAACCAAGCACATGGATGTTTGGCAGCTTGTGCAGAACTAGCTAGTGATTTACATCCAGCTCCTATAGTGGTATCCAATGGAACTACTTAAGAAACATGAATAAGGGTTTCCCCACTGGGCCCTTAAGGTACCTAACTTGCAATCTGCTTTATATGTGCAAACCCTCGTGTCGGAATAGAACCCTAATGACTTGGGCATGTCTCCATGGGTTCAGGCATCTACCGGCTTGCATTGCACTGCAGCTTGCAGCACAGGAGCCTTATTTTGTAAACTGTATTTTGTAGAGAGCTATTAAAAATGGGATAAGGTTCCTCTTATCACTTTTCTTTTAATGAAAATGGGTCACATTTTTGTGAAAATGTTCCCAAAATAAGGTTCTGGGGAACATTTTCACACAAATGTGAACCGTATTCATGAAAAGAAAAGTTTCAAAATTAGAATTTTTGTGACCAGCAATCATCTTGTACAGAGTTATGTAGAAAAAACAGCACAAGGACAGAGAGATTAGATGATATCAACAAGACAACGTTAGTGCCTTAGCTTATTAGCTTGTTTTGCTATTTAAACTGTTCATACAAGGGATTTTTTGTTCTTTCTTCTTCTGATTAACCTGCGTACATTATTTTATTTGGGACTGAAGATGGTTTTAAGGGTCTGGGGTGAATTAAATTTCTCTTAGTGACTGTATCTAATCAAAGTATGTTTTTAGCTATTATATTTGGATTGGGAGAAATTAATACACCATCAACAATTTCTTATGCTGAGGATGTCCAGCCATTTTTCAGGCTACTTAAATATCCCTGGTTATTAATGCCATCAGCAGTCACATCACCCAGTCTCAGGAAACAACCTCCCAACTGCCTCTACTTCCCTAAACTGTCTAGTTGCTACCCATGTCAGTGACCGGGTCATGGGCAGCATGATCTAGTAGTTAGAGCTGGAGCCCAGCGTAGTGGTTAGAACCAGAGCCTGACATAGCAGCTAGAACTGGAATCAGGAATCAGGAGACAAGCAAAGGATAAGGGATGGAGTCAGAAGCTGAGCAAGGGGGCAGGGCGGGAGCAGATTGGAGTGGGACAGGAACAAAGCAGGAGTAAGTCTGGAGTAGGCTGGGAATTAGGCAGGCACAGGAGAGTCACAGCTGAGGACATAAGCATTAAGCAGCTGATGACCTGCCACTGTTGCTGAGTTTAAATACAGACCTGTTGGCTCCTTACAGCCAACCAGGAAGGCCAACCAATCAGGCCATTCTGCCACAGCCCATCTAGGTTCATTAATTGGCCTGAGGTCTGAGTTGGCACGCCCCAGGCTCAGCTGAGGGAACTCAAGCTCACAGTTCTTGACAGTCCCAAAGTGGCCTAGAGTCTCAGGAGAACTGGCTTTCACAGAATTTCTAGTATATTCTGGTTTCAGCCAACACTCTGAAGTCTCCTGCGCTAGGTCAGGCATATTGGTGGAGGATCCTGCATTGCTGTCCTGTGCTTTAGCTGTTCTGTAGATAACAGGAGAGCAATGCTGCTATGTTCTCGGCATGCACCTGGACAATCTGGGTACTGGTTACAGTGGTACTGGAGTGGTACTCATTGGAGTGCCCACCTATGCCCTTTTGACATTTTTTGTCATTTATTTATACATCTTTGTTTTATCTCCCTATCTTATCTTTTGAACATTTTTCCATCTTTATTGTACCATTTGTGCATTTGCTAATAATAATATACATAGCAAGCACACTTCAGTATCCAGTGCACTCAATATAGCATCTTCAACAGTACTAAATTCACACACAAAAACAAGACATATTTTAGTGAGATGTCTGAAAGGGTGAGATTTTGGGCAATGGTTTGAGTTGCATCATAAAGATGAAGTTAGATTTGGAGGTCATCTTTCATGTAAATTATTGGAATTGTATTTTGCTTCATTGAAAGTTGTTCCTGACTTCACAACTTTATTCTTTCTCAATCACATTATTAATTGGTTGATCATGCTAAGACCTGAAACATCAGGGCTTAATGCTCTATAACTTGTTTTCAGAATAAACTGCTATATGAGCACCAAGATTAGTCTCTTGAAGTTGGCCACTGAGGTTTCCTGACACCAAAGATGAAAATGTGTGCATTTTTACCGACCAAATGCAAAGATCTGCTAGATCTACAAAAAGCATGTACAATTAATTTGGTTGATTTAGTATTTAGACTAAGGGAGACATTTGTTATGTAGCTTGGAATATACAAATTAAAACTCTCAATAACAATACAAGGAGTAAGATATCTAATTTCCTGCACTCAAGGCTGAAAATTCATCCTACCATGTGCTATTGAGTGAGCAAATAAATTGCTAACTCATTGTTTCCAGTAGCACGTTAGCTACCTGCTTATTGTTAAAATGAATCATACCACTAATAATTTTTAATTCTTGAAAATGAAGTTTTACCAGCACAATAAGTCCACAATATCAATGTTATATTTGTGGGCTTACTGCCAAACTTTTATAAGACCATTGGATACAGAACACAATATACATCAGGGATTATTAAAAAGAAATTCACATCTTGGTACTTAAACATTTTATTTCTTTATACTGTTTGAGAAGTGATCAGTTAGCACATTGTTGCAAAACTGTAGGTAAGAACAGCTAAACAGCAATGAGCTGGACTTTTATGTAAAAGATGAGGTTAAACCCTCTTTTTGGTTGTCTTTTTGTGCTCTTGATTCTCATGAGTACTATTGCCAAGAGTAAAAGGAATTACTTCTGAACTCAAATGACATGGTACACCTTAAATCCTGTGATGTGTCCCGATCTCTCCACGTAGTGCGGGGAGGAACATCAGAATTTGGATACTTTTCTGAACTGTATTCAAACTATCCCAAACCCTTGGGGCTGTAAAACTGGGATGAAAATGCTGGGAAGAACACCTTTCTTTTAGTATTTCATCGTTTCTGCATACAACCACGAAGTACAACTTGGTGCAGAAATGAAAAACCCAGGGAGAAAAAGCAAATAATATTTTTTTCAAATTTCAAGAACTGTTTGGTTTGAGTTTCAGGTTGGTTCTTATCTAATTTGAACTAGTTAGTGTATCTTTTGTATTTATTCCTTTATGTGATGGTGGTAATAGCTGGTGAACAGGTTTAGCCACTTCCTCTCATTTAAATAGGCTATATTCTGGGTGTTAATAAAGGACAGTAATTGTTCCTCATTGCAATCCTATTCGCCACTCCTTAGGCTTTTAACCCCAAACTCAGTCACCTTGCTCAGCCAGTCCTAGTCACCCCCTGTGGGCTTACTGTTGAGTCCAAGTCTCCCCCCACTCCCTGTCTGTCTCCCGCCCCACATCCAGTTCCAGTCTCCTGCCCAGGCAGTCCCAGTTTCCGCCTCCCAGCTCCTCATCTGATCTGTCTCTCCCCTCTCATCCATTAGCTCCCACTCTCCCTTCCCAGACTCCTCATCCATTCTCCTCATGCAATCACCATCACGTCCCTGGCTCCTTGCCCCAGTCTCTTTGCCCAGCCAGTCGCAGTTCTCTCCCCTGCATCCCAGCTCCTTGTCAGATCTGTTTCCCCTTTCCCCACTGATTTCTATACCCAGTCTCCGCTCTCCCCCAAGCTCCTTGTCTGATCTCAGTATCTACCCCCTCTCCTGTATCCAACTGGCTCCCACTCCCATGCATTTCCCTCACTGGCTTCCAGTTGCAGTCTACTCGCCCAACTAGTCCCAACCTCCTTACCCAGTCTCCTTACCCAGACAACCCCAGTCTCAGTCATTCTCCACTGCCTGCCATCCCAGTCTCACCAGATTTGTTGTTCCAATCTACTCCTTTACCTCCCATCTGCTCCATCATTATATCCTCTGCATTTCTATCCAATGGCTTCCTCCTCCATGCTGTGTAGGTGCCAGAAGGGAGTCACTGAGAGGCCAGAAGTGACAGGCTTCCTGCTCTCAATTTCAGTGTCCTGGCCTGGAATATCTCGGCGCAATCACTAGAGGGAAAGACTAGCTTTGTCCCTATAGCCCTTGGCGGGGGCATGCTCACTTACTGTATGTGTGAAGGATGGTGCATGCTCAGTCACTGTGTGGGGCTAGTGTATGTGCAGTCAGCCTGTGAGAGCATCTAAGTGAGGACGGAATCTTCAGAGATTTTTAGCTGCTAAAATCTAACAAATCTCTACTGGACAAGTACAAACTGTACATAAGAAGATAAGAACAAAAGAATGGCCATACTGGGTCAAACCAATGGTCCATATAGCCCAGTATCCTGTCTTCTGACAGTGGCCAATGCCAGCTGCTTCAGAGGAAATAAACAGAATAGGTAATCATCAAGTGATCCATCCCCTGTCACCCAGTCCCAGCTTCTGGCAAACAGAGGCTAGAGACACCATCCCTGCCCAGCCTGGCTAATAACCATTGACGGACCTATCCTCCATGAAATTATCTAGTTCTTTTTTTCAACCACGTTATAGTCTTGGCCTTCACAACATCCTCTGGCAATGTGTTCCACAGGTTGACTGTGTGTTGTGTGAAGAAATGCTTCCTTTTGTTTGTTTTAAACCTGCTGCTATTAATTTCATTTGGTGACCTCTAGTTCTTGTGTTATGAGAAAGAGTAAATAACATTTCCTGATTTATAGACGTCTATCATATCCCCCCCCTTAGTCATCTCTTTTCCAAGCTGAAAAGACCCAGTCTTATTAATCTCTCCTCATATGGAAGCTGTTCCACACCCATAATCATTTTTGTTGCCCTTTTCTGTACTTTTTCCAATTCCAATATATCTTTTTTGAAATAGGGCGACCAGATCTATTCAATATGTGGGCGTATCATGGATTTATATAGAGGCAATATGCTATTTTCTGTTTTATTATCCATCCCTTTCCTAATGATTCCCAACATTCTGTTCGCTTTTTGGACTGCCGCTGCACATTGAGTGGATATTTTCAGAGAACTACCCACAATGACTCCAAGATCTCTTTCTTGAATAGTAACAGCTAATTTAGACCCCATCATTTTATATGTACAGTTGGGATTATGTTTTCCAATGTCCATTACTTTGCATTTATCAACATTGAATTTCATCTGCCATTTTGTTGCCCAGTCACCCAGTTTTGTGAATCCCTTTGTAACTTTTCACAGTCTGTTTTGGACTTAACTATCTTGAGTAGTTTTGTATCATATGCAAATTTTGCCATCTCAGTATTTACCCCTTTTTCCAGATCATTTATGAGTATGTTGAACAGTACTGGTCACAGTAAAGACCCCTGTAGGACATCACTATTTACCTGTCTCTATTCTGAAAACTGATAATTTATTCCTATCCTTTGTTTCCTATCTTTTAACCAGTTACTGATTCAGGAAAGGACCTTCCCTCTTATCCCATGATAGCTAACTTTGCTTAAGAGCCTTTGGTGATTGATCTTGCCAAAAGGCTTTCTGAAAATCTAAGTACACTATATCCACTGGATCCCCCTTGTCCACATGTTTGTTGACCCCCTCAAAGAATTCTAGTAGATTGATGAGGCACGATTTCCTTTACAAAAACCATGTTAACTCTTCCCCAACAAATTGTGTTTATATAGGTGTCTGATAATTCTGTTCTTTACTATAGTTTCAACCAATTTGCCTGGTACTGAAATTAGGCTTATGGGCCTGTAATTGCCAGAATCGCCTCTGGTGTCTTTTTATAAAATTGGTGTGACATTAGCTATCCTCCAGTCATCTGGTACAGAAGCTGATTTAAATGGTAGGTTACATACCTCAGTTATTAGTTCTGCAATTTCACATTTGAGTTCCTTCAGAACTCTTGGGTGAATACCATATGGTCCTGATGAATTATTATTGTTTAATTTACCAATTTGTTCTAAAACCTCCTCTAATAACATTTCAAACTGGGATAGTTCCTCAGATTTGTCACCTAAAAAAATGGCTCAGTTTGGGGAATCTCCCTCAAATCGTCAACCGTGAAGACCGATGCAAAGAATTCATTTAGTTTCTCCGCAATTCCTTATCTTCCTTGAGTGCTCTTTTAGCATCTCTATTGTCCAGTAGCCTCACTGGTTGTTTAGCAATGTACTTAAAATAATTTTTTGCTGTTACTTTTAGAATCTTTGGCTAGCTGTTCTTCAAATTCTTTCTTGGTCTTTTTATTTATATTTTTACATTTCACTTGCCAGAGTTCAAGTTTCTTTCTATTTTCATCAATAGGATTTAAATTCCACTTTTTAAAGGATGCCTTTTGGGGTAAACATTTAAATTGAGTCTCTATTATGGTGTCTTTAAAAAGTTTCCATGCTGCATTCAGGGATTTCACTTTTGGCACTATACTTTTAATCTCTGTTTAACTAACTTCCTCATTTTTGTGTAGTTCCCCTTGCTGGAATTGAGTGCTACGATGGTGGGCTGCTGTGGTATTTTCCCACCGACAGGAATGTTAAATTTTATTATGTTATGGTCACTATTACCAAGCAGTTCAGCTATATTCCCCTCTTGGACCAGATCCTGTGCTCCACTTTGGACTAAATCAAGAATTGCCTTGTGGGTTCCAGGACTAGCTGCTCCAAGAAGCCATCATTTAGGGTGTCAAGAAACTTTATCTCTGCATCCCGTCCTGAGGTGACATGTACCCACTCAATAGGGGGATAGTTGAAACCCCCCATTATTACTGACTTTTTTATTTGCATAGCCTCCCTAATCTCCCTGAGCATTTCACAGTCACAACAGATATCCTGGTCAGGTGGTCAGTAGTATCTCCCTACTGCTATATTGTTATTATTCAAGCATAGAGTTACTACCCATAGAGGTTCTATGGTACTGTTTGTTTCATTTAAGATTTTTACTTCATTTGACTCTGTTTTCTTTCATATATAGTGCCACACCCCTACCAGTAAGATCTATTCTGTCCTTCCGATATATTTTGTACCTTGGTATTTTGTCCCACTGATTATCCTCATTCCACCAAGTTTCTGTGATGCCTATTATAGCAATATCCTCATTTAACATAAGGCACTCAAGTTCACCCATCTTAGTATTTAGACTTCTAGCATTTGTATATAAGCACTTAAAAATGTCACTTTTTTATCTGTCTGCCATTATGTGATGTAATTGAATGGGACTCTTTTTGACTGTTTTTCATCAGATCCTACCTGTATTTTATCATCTTCCATCCTCTCCTTCTTACTAGGATATAGAGAATCCCCATTAATAGATCCTCCCCTAAGGGATGTCCCTGTCTGAACCACATGCTCCTCCGCACCCGTCGGCTTTTCCCCAGCCCTTATTTTAAAAACTGCTCTATGACCTTTTTAATTTTACATGCCAGGAATCCGGTTCCATTTTGGTTTAAGCGGAGCCCATCCTTCCTATATAGGATCCCAATTTCCCAAAAGGTTCCCCAGTTCCTTCTAAATCTAAACCCCTCCTCCCTACACCATCGTCTCATCCACACATTGAGACCCTGCAGTTCTGTCTGACTAACTGGCCCTGTGCATGGAACTAGAAGCATTTCAGAGAATCCCACTATGGAGTTCCTGGACTTCAATCTCTTACCTAGCAGCCTAAATTTGGCCTCCAGGACCAATTTTCTATCCTTCCCTATGTCATTGGTACCTACAGGTACCACAACCACTGGCTCCTCCCCAGCACTACACATGTCTAGATGTCTCGAGAGATCTGCAACCTTCGCACCTGGAAGGCAAGTACCTTGAGATTCTCCTGGTCATCGCAAACCCAGCTATCTATGTTTCTAATGATTGAATTGCCCATTACTATTACCTGTCTCATCCTAATAACTGGAATTCCGTCCCCCAGAGAGATATTCTCAGTGCGAGAAGATGCCATGACATCATCTGGAAAGAGGGTCCCAATTATGGGATCGTTTCCTTCTGCTTCAGTTTAATGTTCTCCTTCCCTGAGACTTTTATCCTTTTCAACAGCACAGAGGCAGTCAGACAGGGGATGGGACCATTCTATTGTGTCCCAGAAAGTCTCATCTATGTACCTCTCTATCTCCCTTAGCTCCTCCAGTTCAGCCACCCTGGTCTCCAAGCCCGTACGTGGTCTCTGAAGGTCAGGAGCTCCTTGCACTGAAGGCACACATACACCACCCGCCCAAAAGGCAGGTAATCATACATGCTACATTCAGTGCAATATACTAGATAGTCCCACTCTGTTGCTGGACTTCTGCCTGCATTCTCTCTTTGCTCCTGCAGCTCTTTCTTTTATTATTGTTTTGTTTTTCATCAGGGGGTTTTATTGCCTTAAGTTTAAAGAATATTAATGAAGTGTATCTAGCCGCCTTTCCCCCCCCCCTCAAACTCCCTCACAAAACTCCCGTTTGTTAGCTACTCTTGTTCACTAGCTCATCTGGTCACTTAGGAGCAGGCTTTTAACCCCCAGTTCTCCTTGAGTAGCCCCAACCCCAGGTTATGGGTTGATGGGTGCTAAAGGGCTTATGGATCAAAGCCTCCTTAACAAGCACTCAGCCTTGCCTAGCAGGCCACTCGGCTCAACACAGGTCCCCCAAACAAACATACCATACTAATACACTTCAGTCAAGCAGCAAGCACACCACAAACACACACACTAAAGACAACTAACTCACCCCAAGGGTCCGCCTTCACCTCTCAAAACACCCCTGTTATCAGCTCCGGTTCTCTAGCTTTTTAATCCCCTATTCTCGCTAAGTAGCCCCGTAACTTTTCAAAGGCTTACAAATTGGCCACATTTGGATAAATATTCACAGAAATGGCAGAAGTCACATCCCTGATATAAAGCCACCACCCACCATCCTCCCACTGCTGTACCAAATGTCAAGCACCTGCTCCAAAGCATGGGCACTAGATCTATTCAAAGAAAGGGTCACCAAGATTTTGTTTTTTAACATGAGCAAAACAATGTATTATTTCACTAGTCTGATTCTCTGAAGTGGCTGAACTGTTCTGGCTGAAGTTTTCCAAAAGATTTCCATCTGAAGTAGAAACCTGGCATGTAAAATTTCAGCCCAAGGGGTTAAAGTTTGGCAATGTTTAAGCAAATGAAACAGGATCGTATGTATCAGAAATATTGGGCAATCTTAGTCAGTAGTGTTACCAGTCCTGTTTGTAATATAAATAAAACCATCCTGCTGAACGTAACAGAGTTGTATCTTTTACACTATCCAAGGAGCGGGGATTGCACTATGAAAAAAAATATTGAACAGTTAAGTGGGAAATATATTAGATCACCAAAAGTACAGATGGTATTTTTATTGAAATGTTATAAAACTGGCAATTGTCCACATTTTTTTCTCTGTTGTAATATTACATCCTTGGAAATTGTATGGTTAAACAAAAATAAAGGCATTTGAGAGTAAGAGTTTCATCTGTATGGTATTAGTAAGGATGGATCAGGACAGAAATGCTGCAGTCTGAATGGGTTCTGTAATGACTAACTCCCTTCCACTTACTATACTTACACCTTGGTGCCCCTTTTTGAGGCACCAAGTGCCGTAGGGTACATCTACACATCAATAGAAGGTCAGCTGAATCTGGCTCATGGAGCTCAGGTTGCAGGGCGAAAAAGAGCAGTGTAGATATTCGGACTGAGGCTGGAGCCTGGGCTCTGAAACCCTGCAAGGGAGAAGGGTCTCAGAGAAGCAGGAAGTTGTGCAGAGAGAAGAGCACAGGAAAATGCAGGGAGTGAGAAAGGTTCCTACAGGGAAAATCTCTGACATCAGGGTAGGTTGGAGGCCTGATCCTAGTGGGTGGGAGGCTCCTATGGGAATCTTTGACTAGGTTTGGGTCTGAAGGTTAGAACCAGAAGGCTGAGCTCCAGCTAGGAAGAGTTGGGAGGACTGGCTGTCAGAACAGACTGAGAAGAAGAAGAGTTCTGGTCGCGATAGAAGATGCCAGAGTTAAGTATGAACTTTTGTGTTGTGGTGATGGCCTTTAATTTGGGACTCTGAGGATTGTTTTGAAACCCCAGCCAGAGGCAGTGTTAACCCAGAGAGAAGTCTGTGTTCAGTCCTTAAGGAGGCTGTGATGAAGGTGGAAACAGAGGCAGGGTGCTGCAGAGTGACCTCTGGCCACGAGGGGAGTGCTCAGGAGGCAGCTGTTTCTGGTACACAGATATTCTCCCAGCATTTCATGAGAGCTGCAGGTTTGGTCTTGCCCAGAGTGTGTAGTATGATCAGGGCCAGCTCCAGCTTTTTTGCCGCCCCAAGCGGCGGGGAAAAAAAAAAAGCCACGATCGGTGGTACTTCGGCAGCGCCGCTTCATTCTTCGGCGGCAATTTGGCGGCAGGTCCTTCCCTTTGAGAGGGACTGAAGGACCCGCCGCTGAATTGCAGCCGAAGACCCGGACGTGACGCCCCTTTCCCTTCCTGCACTGGTGCATGGAGGCGGCCCTGAGTCTGATCACTCCTTTATATCAAATTTATGTTAATTTTCCCCAACTTTCAATCAGGCACCACCTCACTCTGCACTACTCTAAACCTGAGGAAGCAAACAACAGCAATTGGATGCAAACTTCAGTCACATAGGAACAGTTTTGTTTCTGATAGAAGAAAAACAAAGTAACTCACTCAATAACAGTGGGGCAAAAGAAATTGATACATTTCCCTCAGTAACTCCTATAATATTTTCTCTGAATGCCAGCTGCTTTACATCCACCTGATCGGTATTACAATAGTGCCCGGAGGTCCCAACCAGGATCAGACCCCATTGTGCTAGGCTCTGTACAAACATATAACAACAGGCACAAGAGTCTACATTCTAAATGGACAACACAGAGAAAGGAAATGTTACCCCTGCTTTTCAGAAAGGGAACCGAGGTATACAGAGATGAAGGCAACGTCTTACACCACACACCGCTTGTGGCGGCATGTAGTATATACATAGCTACATGTCATGGTGAAAAACAAGCTGTATCCACACTGTGGTGGGTAGCTACACATGTCAGTGAAAGGCTCGGCCTTTCCCTGCTGCTTCCCCATTGCCAGAGCCTTTCCCTGAGTCTTTCCCCACGGCTGCAGCAGGGAAAGGCTCCAGCAGCATGGAGGCAGTTGGACACTACATTGCTAAAAACAGCAGTGTAGACAGGGAGGCACAGCTTGGGTGAGTAGAGAACCAAGTAGGGCATGTACTCGGGTACTTACCCCACCCTTCAGGCACATCTTTACTCCGCCTAAGCCAGGGCTCATGGTCTACACTGTGATTTATACCTGGGCTGAAGGCAGGGGTGAAAGTAATATTAAACACTTACTGGTATGGGGGCCCAGCTCTGGGCCCCCGGAAGGTGCAGGGCTTCTGGCAGAAGGGGTGGGGTCTCGGCCGGAAGGGGCGGGGGTAGGGGGTCAGGCTCCCCCAGCTAGGCGATCTGCGCTGCTTGGCCTGGGGTTCCGGCGGCGATTTAAAAGGGCCTGGGACTCCGTCCGCTGTCGCAGTAGCAGCAGCTGCGGCCGGGAGCCCCAGGCCCTTTTAAATCGCCTGCCCTGGGGCAGCTGCCCCCCCCCCTTTTACCTCCCCCCAATCGGCGGCCCGGCAGTTCAGCGGCAGGTCCTTCGCTCCTAGAGGGAGTGAGGGACCTGCCGCCCCCGAATTGCCGCAGATGCCGCCCCTCTCCCTTGGCTGCCCCAAGCACCTGCTTGTTAAGCTGGTGCCTGGAGCTGGCCCTGGGGAGAGGGCAATGGCACCTGGGCAGAGGGCAGGGGAAACAGAATAGAATCATAGAATATCAGGGTTGGAAGGGACCTCAGGAGGTCATCTAGTCCAATCCCCTGCTCAAAGCAGGACCAATCCCCAACTAAATTATCCCAGCCAGGGCTTTGTGAAGCCTGACCTTAAAAACCTCTAAGGAAGGAGATTCCACCACCTCCCTAGGTAACCCATTCCAGTGCTTCACCACCCTCCTAGTGAAAAAGTTTTTCCTAATATCCAACCTAAACCTCCCCCACTGCAACTTGAGACCATTACTCCTTGTTCTGTCATCTGCCACCACTGAGAACAGTCTAGATCCATCCTCTTTGGAACCCCCTTTCAGGTAGTAGAAAGTTGGTGCACCAGGCACCAGCTGCCAAGGGGGAAGGGAACAAGGCACTGGGCACTAGCTGCCAAGGAATGGCAGGAGGAACTGCCAGGATGCCCCTTCCCAGGTTGGAGCTGGATCCCTCCCCCACCCAAGTCTCAGTTGCTCCCCTCATTCCCCTTTCTATTCCTCCACCCCCATATTTACAGAGAGCTTCTTCCTCCCTCTCCCCTCCCAGTGCCCAGTGCTGCAGAAGACACAAATCAAGATCATTTCTGTCCCAAACAGTTTAAAATCCCAGGTCCCAGTCCTGAAAGCTGCTCTGTGTGGGTGAACCCTTGCACATACCTGACGTCCCATTGCAGCTAATGTGGCTTCTCAGGAGCACAGGGATCTTTCCATGTGAAGCTCATTACGGGCTCATGGCCCAAAAGACAGACCAGAAAAGAAAGGAAGTACTGAGAGGACTGGAGGAGAGAATACCCTGGCCAAATTTTATATGGGATTTTTCTCAAAGGGGCCTAAGGAAGTTAGGCATCCTACTCCCATTGAAATCCAATTAAATGTGACTTCTGGCAGGCCACTTCTAAAAGGTGTTACTACTGGAGAAATATCATATCTGACAGTCAGCACTGGTTGATTTTTATGGTATCCCTGGAAGGGCCAGCTGTGGTGTCTGACCCAAATTTGTTTGCAAAATAGAGGCAGATGGAGAAAGGAATTTTGCAGCTATTGCCGCCTTCGCTAGATTATTTTAGTGATGTCTACATTGGAATTTGTAAGTGTACTTTGAAACCCTTTCCAAGAACAATCCTTAAAAGTTAATACCAGCAATCCTTAAAAGTTTTATAGTACTTTACATTTTCAGAATGCTTTATAAAGAGTAACTAACCAACGTTACACTGTTTGCAGCCACACTTAACATGTTGTCAGCATTACAGCCGTGGAAGTTAGCTACAGTATGGAGCAACCAAAAAGCTTTTAATTAGCATGAGCAACCATGTTATATAAAAATTCTGGCCAAAACGCATGTCCATGGAAGGAGATCTGTATTTCAGCTGGGTCCCTCACTTCTGAGGAGATGAAGTGCGAGCCACTCTCTGGAGATGGAACCCCACCCCTGTGGACCCTACTGCCAGGGAGGTATAAAGGTTTCCCCAAACAAAGGTTTTCCTTTTGTTCCCTGGGAAGGGGGATGTAGCTCTCAAGCCGTCCTTCTGTGCAGTTTAGAGGTGATTGGCTCCATTCCCCAATCTTCTACCTATAGTGAGCATTGGCAAAGTCAAGGCCTGGTGTGCCTGACCCCAGATCAGCTGTGCTGCCTTCCTTGCCTTTTATGGAATCTGTTGGGAAAAATACTGCCAACTAGCTAGTCCCCCTTGGATAGGTTTCCCTACACTTTAGAAGAAAACCCAATGGTATTTGCTCCCTCTAATTAGAATTTACATTCCATAACTTCTCATCTTTGTTGGCTGCTTCTCACCCTCAGAGGTGGTCAGATTATGGGCAATTGGTTCAAAAATTCAAATGGATACTTGTAGAAAAAATTGTGCAGTATTTATCCAGTTCTGCTGGAGTTCAACATTCTATTTGGCCAACACATTAGCTATGTCCCACAGACTAAGTGAAATTTCCCCCAATTTCAGAATTCATTACCAAGTCAAAATTCAGGCTGGGGGAAATCAAAAGGTATCCTGATTACCAACTCAAAATTCAGGCTGGAGGAAATCAAAAGGTTTCCTGATCATCATTAATGTTTTGTGCAAACCTAGACTGACTTTTAGTCTGATATTGAAATCAGGAACAAATGTTATTTCACAAGACTTTGATGCAAAACCAGGGGAAAAAAACGTGATAGTTCTGAATTGAGTTCCACTTTGTGAGCCTCATTGAGTTTGAATGTAAACCCCAAAATGAAAATTCTTATATGGATGTGTGTGCACACAGGCATGAACCTACATGAGTCAAAGCCAAAGAAGATTTTCTCTCAAAATCCAGTTTCAGGTGAAAACTGGGGGGTCCTGATCCTCAGATGGCGTAAATTGGTGCATACTCACCAACATGCAACTAGACAAGGATATCTCTTTGTCATTAAAGTAAGTTTCACTTAACACCGCAATCATTATGCTTACTGGGGTTGAAGATGATGATCTTCATGCAGTCCACCCTGTTAAGTGGGAAACCATGACTAACATCATCAAACCATCGACCGAACATTGACTGTTGATTTCCCGGTCAAAAGGGCAACAAAATAAGCCTACTTTTTCAGGGCCAACATACTAAGCATATCAGACCTGGGGTAAAGATCTGCCAGTTGAACGATGAAGCCTCTCACAGTCCAAATATTATTACCTGGAGAAAATGCTGCAGACGACCAACATCAATGTCCTCATCCTCCAGGAGACCCATGTTGTTACAAAATCAATGGCTATAAACTCATAGCCAGCAACTAGCACCGAAAATATAGGCTGGCCTCAACCAGCTCTGCCAACCACACAAGACCCTGCTGTATTTGTGGGTGACATTAATTGTCACCACACACAATGGGGCTACACATCAAACAACATTGCAGGTAAAGAACTGACCCACTGAGTGTCAGCCAATGATATGCTCCTCCTTTTTGATGTGGAACAGAGCATCACTTTCCACTCTGCAAGATGTGGCAGAGGATATTGCACTGACCTAATGTTCATCTCTAAAGATGATTCAGGAACATCAATACCCACATCACCTTTTGTCCTCGACAATTTCCCAACAGCCAGCACAGATCAGTATTGACCAATATTGGCATTCAAATACTGGTTCTCTACTCAAAACTGGTGCTGCACTGGAAATTCAAAAAAAGCACACTGGACCATTTTCACTACAACTGTGGAGAATACAAGCTTTCACATTTCCCCGATGCTGACCACTTTTGACTCTTTGATTGTGCTCCTAATCTCCACTCCAAAGAAAATCTTCCAGGGACACGGGTCATTGTAAACTCCTGCCGCACTGGAAAACGCCAAGAGCTCCTCCACAAATATGATGAGTGCAGAGACCCAGAAGTTGGAAAATCCCTCCTGGCATCACTTGATCAAGGCAGAAATGGTGGCTTGAATGTATAGAAGGTCTAAACTTCATACACTCGAGCAGACATGCCTGGAACCTGCTCAGACACCTGGGAGCTGCAAATCCCACACATGCCATTAAGCTGCAAGTGAAAGTCAATGCTATCACTGCTAAACTTTTGTGGATATCAAAATAACCAGTGGACAACCAGTATTGCAGACAAGTCCAGCCTCAACTCTGGCAGGTGATGTCCACAGAGCTCCATTGTCTTGATGGTCTGAACCATTCACAAGTAAGGAGATCAAGGCAGGTATTGGAGCTATGAAACTGGGAAAAGCAGCAGAAAAAGATGACATTTTTTTCCTGAATTCCTATGTAACATGGGTCCACTGGCATAGAAGTGGATGATGCAGTTCTTCACCAACATCCTAGAGACCAATGAAATCCCCCGCATGTGGAGAGAAGCCAAGGTCATTACACTCTTAAAGCCTGAAAAACCTGAAGATGACCCTTTTAATTATAGGGGAGTTCTGAGTGAAGCAGCAATTAGAAAACCTTATATAATATATAAAACAAATGGAAAATGGAGGAAATAGATGTCAATTAACATAATTTAGAAGTTAGGATGTGCAGAACACTGATAAGAGAAGATAAAGACACCAGGGAAAAATCTTTGGCTGCCAAGGCTCAGGACAATAAGAAAGTGTTCTAAAGTATATTAGGAATAAAAGAAATTCTAGCAATGGTATAGGTCCTTTACTAGATGGAGATGGTAAAATATTTAATGATGCAGACAAGGCAGAAGTGTTCAATATATATTTCTGTTCTGCACTTACAAAGATGCAGGATGATGTACTTATATCATAATATGATGAAGTACTTTCCAGTCCATTCTTAAGCAAAGAGAATGTTAGATAACATCTACTAGGCATAAACATTTTTATGTCAGCAGGCCAGCTAAAATGCACCCAGAGTCCTAAAAGAGTTGTCTAAGATCTCTGGCCTGCTGATGTTAATTTTTAATCAGTCTTGGAATATCAGAGAAATTCCAGAAGACTGGAAAAGTGCTAATATTATGCCAATATTCCTAAAGGGCAAGTAGGATGACACGGATAACAAGAAGCCAGCCAGCTACATATCAGTCCTGGGCAAAATAATGGAAAAGTTGATACAGGATTTAACTGATAAAGAATTAAAGGATGGGAACAGAATTAATGGCAGTCAACATGTTTTTATGGAAAATAGGTCTTGTCAAACAAACCAGCTTCTATTCTTTGAGCAGATCATGGGTTGATACAGGTAACTGCTTAGATGTAATATACTAAGATTTTCATAAGGCATTTTACTCAGTACCACATAACATTCTAATTAAAAACGAGTACTATAAAATATAAATAAAACACCCATTAAATGGATTTATAAATGGCATCTCACAAAATGGTTGTCAATAGGGAATCATTAATGAATGGCGGGGGATGTCTACTGGGGTTCAGCAGAGATAAGTACTAGGCCTGACACTATTCAACATTTTCATCAATGAGCTGGAAGTAAATATAAAATCACTGCTAATAATATTTCCAGATGGCACAAAGATTGGCAGAGTGGTAAATAATGATGGGGACTAGGCAGTCATACAGAGTGATCTGGATCTATTAGTAGCCCCAGCCCATTAAAACAAAATGCATTTCAATACAGCCAATTGCAAAGTCATCCATCTAGGAATAAGAAATGCAGGTCAGACCCACAGAATGGAGAACTGACTCCTGGAAGCAGTAACTGGAAAGGACCGAGGGGTTGTAGTGGAGAAGCAACTGAACATGAGTTTCCAGTGTGATGCTGTGGCAAAAAGGGCTAATACAACCCTTGAATGAATGAATAAATAAATGAGGAGAGAGTAAGAGCAGGGAGGTGAATTTAATCTCTGTATACAGCACTGCTGAACCCAATACTGATGTACTGCATACTTTGATGGTATCCATATTTTTAAAAGGATGTTGAAAATTGGGGAGAGACTGCAGAAAAGAGCCACAAAAATGATTCAAGTGCTGAAAAAAATGCCTTAAAGTGAGAGACGTGGGGTATGTCTACACTACAGGATTAATCCGAATTTAGATAATTCGAATTTGGGAAACAGGTTGTATAAATTCGATTGTGCGCGGCCACACTAAGCACCTTAATTCGGTTTTAAACCACATTAATTCGGTGGTGTGCGGCCACACTACCCCATTAACTTAAACACAGTAATTCGGTGGTGTGCGTCCACACTAACCCTAATTCGAATTAACAAAATCGATTTAGGCTCTACTCCGTTCGTCGAGGTGGAGTACAGAAATCGATTTAAAGGGCCCTTTAATTCGAATTAACTGGCTCTGTAGTGTGGACGGGTGAAGGGTTAATTCGGATTAAGGCAGCTAAATCCGAATTAAAGTCCTAGTGTAGACCAGGCCTTAAAGAGCTTGTTCTTATCATAAAGAAGATTGGGTGGTGATTTGACTACAGTGTATAAGTATCTTGATTGGGAGAGATGACCAGGTGCTAAAGGGCTCTTTCATTCAGCAGAGAAAGGCACAACAAGAACCAATGGCTGGAGGCTAAAGCCAGGGACATTCAAATTAGAAATAAGACACACCATTTTTAACAGTGAGGGTGGGTAACTGTTGGAACAAACTACCAGGAGAAGTGGACGATTCTCCATTTCTTGGCACCTTGAAATTAAGCCTGGATGTCTTTCTGGGAGATATGCCTTAATCAAACATACAAGTTATTGGGCTCGGTACAGAGGCAACTGAAATTTAATGGCTAGTGATATATTGGATGTCAGACAAGATGATCTAATGGTCCGCTCTGGCCTTAAGCTCAAAGAAACAGACTCTTTCTTAAATACCCAGAAGAATGGTGCTAAGTGAGTCAGCTCCGGCTCTCCACACTGACATGAGCAGTCCCACTGAAATCAAGTAAGATTTGGCCTTGCAAGTGCAAGTTATTATATGCCACAACTCATTTTTAAATACTACAGTGGATCCATGGTTACCTCCTTAATTTCTATACTACAGTATGGGGAAGGAGTGTATCTTGCCAATATCTGTCCACTTTCAATCCTGCCAAACCCCCTAATAGCAGACTCCTGAGAAATATTAGCCTCCCAGGAAAAACAAGCGATATAATAAGTATAGTATTGAGTTCATAAATTACATGGTAAAAACAGAGAAATTGTCATGCCTGTATTTTAAGTTTGTGCCAGCTGTCCCTCCTCCTTAGGCTGTTCTTCCAGTTGAAAGCTGATTTTTTTATATGTCAAATTACCTCTGGTTGCATGTAGAAGGATTCAGGAAGCCGTGTGTCCCAATGGCATCCGACACATTACTGTAAATCTTTCTGATATTTGCAGTCCTTTTGCTTCCATCTCTTATATAACACTTTACACTTGCGCAGCACTTTTTGTCTGCTGCTTTCAAAATGCTTTGCCAACATTAAGCCATCAGTAAGTCTCAAAACACACTGTGAGTAAGGTACTGTTCAGAATTTTACTATCTAAGGTACTTAGATGTTCCCCATTACTCTAGTATCTGAGGGCTCACCACCTTTAATGTATTTATTCTCACAACACCCCTCTGGGTGGCATAGGGTAGTGCGATTATCCCCATTTTACAGATCTGGAATTGAGGCAGAGAGAGACGTAGTGACGTGCCCAAGGTCACACAGTAAGCCTTGGGCGGAACAAAGAACTGAATTCAGGTGTCCAGCCCTCACACTAGCCACTGGACCATCCTTTCTCTCTCACATCTGGATAAATTGAGACACACATGTTAAGAGCAACTTGCCCAAGATGACACCACAAGTCGGTAACAGAGTCAGGAAAAGAATTTAGGGGTCCCAACTCATAAGCTCTAGCCATTGAGCCACATGTTATAGATTGCTGGTTTTGGTGTATGCATGCAATTTATCATATATTTCTGTTCATTAGTTTAGCTTGCTTTACATTCAAAGTGACAATTTTTCTAGAAGTGCATTTGCTCTGCTGTGCAAACAGTGGTCTGCATGAAAAATTACAAAACATAAATAAATAAATAAATAAATAGCATTTAGTGACTGGAAGTTATTTCCAGTTTGCAACCACGGGAGAGGTTGCTTGGAAAAGGGTTTCCCCTCTGTTATTACAGAATAACAGTTTGTGGATAATGAAAAGCAAACACAACTTGTGATTTTCTTTTAAGTTAAATTGCAGGTCTATCGCTCGCTTAGCACTTTAGCATCATGTTAGCGGTAAGGTCACTTTTTTTACTTTAGAGTTTACCATTCAGACCATTTCACTCTTTAAATCTGTAAATTGTTATCCAATAGGTTGGGGCAGGAAGCCAAAGCATACTGCTATACAGGCACAAGGCCAGTCCTCGCTTACAGACAGCCCCCTAACCTGAAACAAATACTCACCAGCAACTACACACCACACTACAAAAACACTAACCCAGGAACCAAACCCTGCAACAAACCCTGGTGCCAACTCTGTCCGCATAGCTATTCAAGGGACACCATCATAGAACCTAACTACATCAGCCACATCATCAGGGGCTTGTTCACCTGCACATCTACCAATGTGATATATGCCATCATGTGCCAGCAATGCCCCTCTGCCATGTACATTGGCCAAACCGGATAGTCTCTACGCAAAAGAATAAATGGATACAAATCAGACATCAAGAAGTATAAGAAGAAGTGGGTATTCACCCATGAAAGCTCATGTTCCTATATGTCTGTTAGTCTATAAGGCTTGGTCTACACTTACCCCCCAAGTCGAAGTAAGGTACGCAAATTCAGCTACGTGAATAACGTAGCTGAATTCGACATACCTTACTTCGAACTTACCGCGGTTCAGACGCGGTCCACACGTGGCAGGCAGGCTCCCCGTCGACTCCGCGGTACTCCTCTCGTTGAGCTGGAGTACCACAGTCGACGGGGATCACTTCCTGGTTCGATTTATCGCGTCCAGACCAGACGCGATAAATCGAACTCGGAACTTCGATCCCCAGCCGCCGAACTAGCGCGGCAGTGTAGACCGGCCCTAAGGTGCCACAGGACTCTTTGCTGCTTTTACAGATCCAGACTAACACGGCTACCCCTTTGATACTTGACAGTGGCTGGAAGTGGTAATTCTTCAACAAAAAACTTAAAAAACAGACTCCAACGAGAAACTGCAGAACTGGAATTAATTTGCAAACTGGACACCATCAAATTAGGCCTGAATAAAGACTGGGAGTGGATGGGTCGCTACAAAAAGTAATTTTCCCTCTGCTGATACTCACACCTTCTTGTCAACTGCTGGAAATTGGCCTCGTTAGCACTACAAAAGTAATGTTCCCTCCCTTGGTATTCACCCCTTCTTGTCAACTGTAGAGAATAGGCCACTTCCACCTTAATTGAATTGGCTCGTTAGCACTGACCCCCCCACTTGGTAAGGCAACTCCCATCTTTTCATGTGCTATAATATATATTCTTTTTGCTGTATTTTTCACTCCACGCATCTAATGAAATGGGTTTTAGCCCACGAAGGCTTATGCCCAAATAGATTTGTTAGTCTCTAAGGCCTGGTCTACACTAGGCTTTTATGTCGAATTTAGCGCCGTTATATCGAATTAACCCTGCACCCGTCCACACCAGGAAGCCATTTAGTTCGACATAGAGCTCTCTTTAAATCGATTTCTGTAATCCTTCCCAACGAGAGGAGTAGCGCTAAATTCGAAATGGCCATATCGAATTAGGCTAGGTGTGGATGGAAATCGACGCTAATAGCTCCGGGAGCTATCCCACAGTGCACCACTCTGTTGACGCTCTGGACAGCAGTCCGAGCTCGGATGCTCTGACCAGCCACACCCCCGGGAAAATTTGAATTCATTTTCCTGTCTGGGCAGTTTGAATCTCAGTTCCTGTTTGGACATCGAGGTGAGCTCAGGAGCAGTGGCAACGATGCAGAGCTCTCCAGCAGAGATGGCCGTGCAATCTAATAGAAAGAGGGCCCCAGCATGGACTGATCGGGAAGTCTTGGATCTCATCGCAGTGTGGGGCGATGAGTCCGTGCTTTCCGAGCTGCGCTCCAAAAGAAGGAATGCTAAGATCTACGAGAAGATCTCCAAAGCCATGGCAGAGAGAGGCTACAGCGGGATGCAACGCAGTGCCGCGTGAAAATCAAGGAGCTGAGACAAGGCTACCAAAAAACCAAAGAGGCTAACGGACGCTCCGGATCCCAGCCCCACACATCCCGTTTCTACGAGGCACTGCATTCCATCCTGGGAGCGGCCGCCACCACTACCCCACCCCTGACCGTGGACTCCGAGGATGGGATCATGTCCGCGGCCGGTTCCTCGTCGGACATGACAGCGGACGGGGAAGATGAAGAAGGAGATGAGGAGGACGAGGCAGTCGACAGCGCTGGCACCGCTGATTTCCCCGACAGCCAGGAGCTCTTCATCACCCTTACCGAGATCCCGTACCAACCGTCCCCATCCCTTACCCCGGACACAGAATCAGGGGAAGGATCAAGCAGTAAGTGCTGTAAACATGTAAACATTTATTTAAAACAGAACGGTAATATTTATACTATTAACAATGTATATTTATAAAAGTGCTGTAAACTAGTAAAAAATAATCAGGTACAAAACAGGAATATTTACAAAGGTAACAAATGGGTTTTCATGATTTCTCTGTCTTAGGCTCTTCTCAATTTAGTCCCAAGTATTTTAAAAAATTTTCACAATGTCCGTTACTACATGATTCCAAGGCCCAAGACGCTCCACTCCATAGTCCCAGTGCACCTAGGCGAAAATCCGGTCAATGTGGCTGGGGATTGACGAGAAATCCTCGTAGGAGAACTCCTCGTAGGTCTCGTGGAGGTAGATCTCAAGCCTGTTTATGAGGTTCCGGGGTAGGGCGATCTTAGTGGGCCCTCCGTGGTAGCAGACATGTCCCCTCCACGCCACAATCAAGTACTCGGGGATCATGGCCCGACATAGCATGGCGGCATACGGCCCCGGTTTCTGCATGCTTTCCCGCAGCATGCGTTCTTTCTGGGTGTCCGGGATCCTCAGGAGGGTGATGTCGCTCATGACGCCCTGCTTTGAATTAGGGAGGGGAATGTTAGTATTGGGACTGCTTTACAGCCACGCGGTGGAGGGAAAGGGGCAGCATACAGGGATCTTTCCCTGGGACAGCTGCGAGGGGGTGGGATGGGGCAGAGTTGATGCTGTCCTGATTGCTGGCAGCAGAGACTGGCATTGCTTTCAATGTGAAAGGAGGCCAGTGCTACTGCTGGAGTTTTAAGCAGCCACAAGTCTACGGCTTACCATTATTGCCCGCTCCAGAAGTTCAGGTCTCCAGCCACAGTTCTCTGATCACTCCAAGACCACCGCAAGTCCACAGGCACTGAAGGCGACGGCCGAAAATTCGACCTTGTCCTGAGTGCGCATGTGAGAGGTGCAGTGCATGGTCTTGTTCACAGAGAAAGACTAGGTTCTTTGTATACAATTTCATTTATCTGTCTCAGGAATTCACTCCCTTTTTACAATTCACACAGACACATCTGCGACTGTCTCCCAACCCAGCCTGTCAGCACACTCCCAGAGGCTAGCGCAGATTAGGCGGAGGAAGAAGAAGACGCGTGAAGACATGTTCTCAGAACTAATGGGCTGCTCCCGAGCCCAGGCAGCCTAGCAGACACAGTGGAGGGAGAACTTGTCACAAATGCACCGAGCAGTCATGGAACGGGAGGAGAGGTGGCGTCAGGAGGACCAACAGGCTACTGAAAAGCTGCTTGGACTAATGAGGGAGCAAACGGACACGCTCCGGCGCCTTGTGGATGTTCTGCAAGACCGGAGGCAGGAGGACAGAGCCCCGCTGCAGTCTATCTGTAACCGCCCTCACCCGCCACCAAGTCACACACCACCCTCACCTAAAGTCCAAAGAAGGAGGGGCGGCAAGGGACGTTAAAACTTTCAGTCAACCCCTGCAGACTGCTCTAGCACTAGAAGGCTGACATTCCCCAAAATTTCATAAGTCCTTTCCTACCCACCTCACACAAGCCCCCGTCCAAATTTCACCCCCCACGTTTCATGTCTGGTTCGCAATAAAATGTTTGTTTCTGTTCATTGCTGTTTCAGTCAGGTTCTTTTGAGGGAGAGTCTGTCTGGAGGGGAGAAGGGGCTTGGTAATTGGACAGGACAGTGACCATTAGCAGGGTACAGAGGCGGTGTCAGGTCCAGCATCAGGACACATACACAGTGCAGTCACTGGTTACCCTGGTCAGTCTGGGAGGTGTTTTTCATGTTCTGGGGGGGGGGTTTGCTCTGTGACTTTGTGGCGGGGGAGGGCAGTTACAGATCTTATGCAGAGGTCCTTATCCTGGCTCACAGATCCACGCAGCAGGGGATCTGTAACCCTACCCCCCCTGCCAGAAACTCACATAGCCGACACATACACACAGTTCCCCCCAGGAGTGCTGGCAGGCTCCATTGAAATAACCAGTGCACCAGTGCGGAGCCTGTCATTCCGGGAGTTTAGAAGCATCATTTGCATCAGAACACTAAACCCGGCCCCCGCCACAGTCTGCGTCCCCGGTTTAAAATATTCCCGCGAAAACAGCAATACAGACAACGGTGTTAATTAACAAAATAGAAATGATTTTATTTTTTGGGAAGGGGAAGGGGGTGAAGGGGGTATGTAACTGGAGAGGATAGTCAAAATGAACTGGGTAAAGAAACGGGGGCAGGTTCAGCTTTTCTGTCCACAAACTGAAAAGTCACTGGTTGCCCTGCTCACTCAGGAACCTAGCTTTCAAAGCCTCCCGGATGGACAGGGCGTCCCGCTGGGATCTTCTAATGGCCCGGCTGTCTGGCTGGACGTAATCAGCAGCCAGGCTATTTGCCTCTAGCTCCCACCCCGCCATAAAGGTCTCCCCCTTGCTCTCACACAGATTGTGGAGCACACAGCAAGCTGCAATAACGATGGGGATATTGGTTTCACTGAGATCACAGCGAGTGAGTAAGCTTCTCCATCTCCCTTTGAGACGGCCAAAAGCACACTCCACCACCATTCTGCACTTGCTCAGCCGGTAGTTGAACAGTTCTTTTTCTGTGTCCAGGGCGCCAGTATAGGGCTTCATGAGCCAGGGCATTAGCGGGTAGGCTGGGTCCCCGAGGATGACTGTAGGCATCTCCACATCCCCAAGAGTTATTTTGTGGTCTGGGAAGTAAATACCTTCCTGCAGCCGTCTAAACAGACCAGAGTTCCTGAACACGCGAGCGTCATGAACCTTGCCCGGCCATCCGACGTAGATGTTTGTAAACCGTCCCCGATGGTCCACCAGTGCTTGCAGCACCATTGAAAAGTAGCCCTTTCTATTGATGTACTGGCTGGCCTGGTGGTCCGGTCCCAGGATAGGGATGTGAGTCCCATCGATAGCCCCACCGCAGTTTGGGAATCCCATCGCGGCAAAGCCATCTATGATGACCTGCGCGTTTCCCAGGGTCACTACCTTTGGGAGCAGTACCTTCACGATTGCCCTGGCTACTTGCATGACAACAACCCCCACGGTAGATTTGCCCACACCAAAGTGGTTCGCAACCGACCGGTAGCTGTCCGGCGTTGCAAGCTTCCAGAGGGCTATGGCCACTCACTTCTCAACTGTGAGGGCTGCTCTCATCCTGGTATTCTGGCGCTTCAGGGCAGGGGACAGCAACTCACAAAGTTCGAGGAAAGTCCCCTTCCGCATGCGAAAGTTTCGCAGCCACTGGGATTCATCCCAGACCTGAAGCACTATACGGTCCCACCAGTCTGTGCTTGTTTCCCGGGCCCAGAATCGACGTTCCACGATATCCACATGACCCATTGCCACCGTGATGTCCTGGGCGCTGGGGCTCGTGGTTTCTGACAGCTCTGTGCTACTCTCCGACTTCAGGCCATCACGGCGGTGTCGTAGCCTCCTCGCCTGATTACTCTTCATCTGCCTCAGGGAAAGGTGTATGATAAGCTGCAAGGTGTTGAGAACGGCCAGAAGTGCAGCGATGGTCGCAGCGTGATCCATGATCGCAGTGCTGTGGCGTCCGCGCTCTCACTGACCAGAAAAGTGCGCGAACTGATTTCCCGCCGGCGCTTTCATGGAGGGAGGGAGGGCGTTAGTGACGGACGGATGACGACAAATTTTTTTTACCCAGAAGGCATTGGCAGCTCGACCCAGAATTCCGATGGGCAGCGGGGACTGCGGAAACTGTGGGATAGCTGCCCACAGTGCACCGCTTCCAATATCGACGCTCGCCCCGTTAGTGTGGACTCACAAAGTCGAATTACTGTCCTTAGTGTGTCCTAGTGTGGACACACACGTTCGACTTTGCAATATCGATTCCACATATTCGATTTAAGTAAAATCGAATTACCCTCGTAGTGTAGACATACCCTAAGGTGCCACAAAGACTCCTTGTTATTTTTGCTATACAGACAGTTACAAGTGGCACTTGGCTAATCATGGAGGTCAATACTGTACTGTGCTCCACAGTAGTTATTAGAGGTAGTTAAAACCTGGAATTGTGCTGCCTTCCTGGCTGTCAGTAGGTATGACAGAAAAAAATCAAATGCAATATATTCAATTACACTGAACATTAGGTGCTACTACATTAATCCTTGATGTCCTACCTAGAAAATAATCTACATGCCAGCAAATTGCAGCATCACCCTAGAATTTGCTGGTACTTGCATTTTTCTGAAATCAGTTCATGTCATCCCTAGTCATAATACTTTTCACCTACAAATTCTGCCACTCTTACTCACTAATTAGTACTTTGCTCTACAAGTAGCTCCTTGGACGTCAATAGAAATACCCGATGAACAAGGGTACACTGCAATCAGAGGTGTGACCACAGCATATATAGACATACCCAAGCTAGCTTTGATCTAGGCAGGCCAAATACCAATAGTAATGAAGGTGCATCAGCACAGGCAGCTATTCAGTGGTAAGGGTTGCAGAATCTGGTCCTTCTTTATTAAATCTGCACCAATGGAGTTATTGCATTTTTACATCAGTATAATGGAGAGCAAAACCTGGTTCACTCTCTTCAGTGATATTCACCCGAGGACTTATATGTTTTACAAATATTTGATAAGCCTTACAACAACCCCTGTTAAGCTGGTAGTAGGATATTTAGTCTATAGGTGGTAAACTGAGGCATACAGCACTTAAGTATCTTGCCTGAGGTTAAACGGTTATTTATAATAGTGGAACTAGGAACAGAACCCCACTTTGTCCCTCATGTAAACCTCTATCTTAGACTTTGTTCTTTTGACTTGCTGCTTCCATTTATTTATGTACCTGAAAATAAGCTGGTTTGATCCAGAGGAGCTGAGGGAAGTTATTGTATATATAAATGAGACTGATGTTTGCTAAAGGGGAGCTAACCTCAGCCCATAAAGCAGCCATTGCATTCAGAGATACCAAAGCCCTGTGGTAAAGTATTTAAGGAAAAAATGTCATGTTTCTTCTGATCAGTATTACCACTTGCTTGCAGTTCAGTTCAGATTAGGTACTAATTATGTTTTTTGTGAGGAGCCCTGTGGTTTCTTGCGTGGTTTTCATTCTAACATGAACCATTAATCTGAGCATAGAGAATAAGGGCTCTATGAAGAATTAAATCAGTCTTCAAACCCTGTAAGCAATGGTTTCATAATCAAGGAGGTGATTTCATTGCAATCATAAATAGGATTATGGTAGTGCAACACTGCATCATACATTTTTACTTAGATTCATAGATCTGAAGGCCAGAAGGGACACTAATGATCATCTAGAGTCTGACCTCCTACTTAATATAGGTCAGAGAATTTCACAGAATAGTTTAATCCTGGTTCTTTATGGTGTATGCAGTAACTTAAATTACGATTTTTTTTTCTGTACTACACCTTTAAAGTTTTAAGGAATTTGTTTGTCTGCAGGGTCAGCTCCCATCTTGTGAGACAGAGTTACTGTTGCATGTTACAGAGGTGGTACATAGAACTGTGCTCTCTCTCTCGGATGCAAGGTGGGATTTTCAGAACATAACTCTGCTCCCACTGAGGTTTCCATTGACTCCAGTAGGAGCCAACTTGGGCCACTGCTGAGCACTTCTGAAAATCCCACCCTATAAATAAATAGTTTCTTTGGTGTGTGGAAAAATAGAACTTCCCTGCCTGTGTAGGTCCCTGGTTATATCTGAACTGGGATAGTTCTGCTACGCAGATGGGCATTGTGACAGACATGGCAACTTCCTGCAATATCCTTGAAAGACCTCATTGCATTAAATTTATGCTTTATTGTGGGCCGGGGTTGTGACAGATGTGAGACCTGGGAGTTCAAAAGATTATATTGACAATGTGCCAGACAAGTATGACCTTTTGTGACAATTTTCCTGAGGAATCTCTAGAGAGAGATCATGCAAATTCCCCAACTCCAATTATGCAAAAACCCATTTTGAAGTTATGTTCTGAGGACAGGGTCACTGTCTGCTGAATAGCTGTTGCAAAAGGCCATGGTCAAAGACCTGATCTGTATAAAGAAAGGGCTGATCTGCCCAGCCTTTATTTTGGTTCTGGAGATAAGATGGATATGAACCTATAATGATAGAGAAAAGTCAGCTGTGAGTTTTAAAGGACTAAAACCTATCAGAGCCTTAATTTGGAGTTGGTGGTGACCTCATGTAGCTTCTTAGCATGTGGGTAGGAACTTTTATTGTTTTAATATATTTTCCATGTAGTACTTTTACTTTTAGAAAATAAATGTGCTTGCTTAGAAGTTGCTGAGCGGTAACTTACAACTGCAGGCAATACACTGGTCCTAGCCTTCAGAGAGAAAGCAAAGCAGTTTAGGCAGCCCGCCTTTTTGGGCATATCACAGTTTAAGTAAGACACAAGTCTCTTCCCAGGAGAGGTGATGGCTGGGAGCTGGAAACCTGTAAGTATGTGCCTTCAGTGGCACGCAGAGCGGGGAAAACAGAAACTGTGACTGGCATGGTGCAGGAAGCCCATGCAAGTCCACAGACTATGTCTTACAGAAGACAGCTCCATGGAGTCTTCTTGTCACTCTGAGTTTGCAGTGTAGGAAATTTTGGACGAGAGGGTCAGGACTGATGGTTTAATCACTATGTGCATCTTTAACTGATTGGTCAATGTGTTACATGTCCCCCTATCTGTCTGTTCCAAAAAGGATAGGAGTCTACTACATATGCCACCTAAGGGAGATAGTCCTTTGATTCAAGCTGCAGGGACTCATGCTTTAGTTCCAGAGATCCTAGGTTCAGTTTCCAGCAATGACCAAGATGGTTATTACATATCAACTGGCGGTTCCCCATATCAGAACACAAGACTGGCAGGGAATGCATCGATCATCGAGTCCTATCCCCTGCTATCACAGGCAATCCTGTCATATAACCCTGTTCATAAACATATCAAGCTCCATCTTAAAACCACTGCTCCCATTGGGAACCTGTTCTAGAACCTCACTTCTCTACAGTTAGAAAACTTCTAATTTCTAGCCTAAATTTATTCATGGCCAGTTTACACCCATTGGTTCTTGTGCCAACATTGTTCTTAAAGCTTAAATGGCTCTTTCTCCTCCCTGGTGTATTCATAGAGAGCAATTATATCCACTCTCAGCCTTCTTTTTGCTAGGCTAAACCAGCCAATCTCTTCCATTACCCTTTCATAAAATAGGCTGTCCATTCCCCTGATCACTCGAATATCCCTTTTCTGCATCTGTGCTAATTTGAATTCATCTTTCTTGAACATGCATGACCAGAATTGTACACAGTATTCCAAATGAAGTCTTACTAATGCCTTCTACAATGGCATTAATATTTCCCTATCTCTACTGGAAATACCTTGCATGATACTTGCATGGCCACATTATATTCTACATCTTCATTAATGATCTGGATGATGGGATGGATTGCACCCTCTGCAATTTTGTGGATGCCACTAAGCTGGGGGGAGAGGTAGATACGCTGGAGGGTAGGAATAGGGGCCAGAGTGACCTAGATGAATTGGAGGATTGGTCCAAAAGAAATCTGATGAGGTTCAACAAGGACAAGTGCAGAGTCCTGCACTTAGGATGGAAGAATCCCATGCACTGCTACAGGCTAGGGACCGACTGGCTAAGCTGCAGTTCTACAGAAAAGGACCTGGGGATTACAGTGGATGAGAAGCTGGATCTGTGTCAACGGTGTGCCCTTGTTGCCAAGAAGGCTAACAGCATATTGGGCTGCATTACTAGGAGCATTGCCAGCAGATTGAGGGAAGTGATTATTCCCCTCTATTCAGCACTGGTGAGGCCACACCTGGAGTATTGCATCAAGTTTTGGGCCACCCACTACAGAAAGGATGTGGATAAATTGGAGAGAGTCCAGCAGAGGGCAATTAAAAATGATTAGGGGGCTGGGGCACATGACTTATGAGGAGAGGCTGAGGGAGCTGGGCTTATTTAGTTTGAAGAAGAGAAGAAGAGTGAGGAGGGAGTTGATAGCAGCCTTCAACTACCTGAAAAGGGGTTCCAAAGAGGATGGAGCTCGGCTGTTCTCAGTGGTGGCAGATGACAGAACAAGGAGCAATGGTCTCAAGTTGCAGTGGGGGAGGTATAGGTAGGATATTAGGAAAAACTATTTCACTAGCATGGTGGTGAAGCACTGGAATGCGTTACCTAGGGAGGTGATGGAATTTCCATCCTTAGAGGTTTCTAAGGCCCAGTTTGACAAAGCCCTGGCTGGGATGATTTAGTTGGGGTTGGTCCTGCTTCGAGCTGGGGGTTGGACTAGAGAACCTCCTTACATCTCTTCCAACCCTAATCTTTTATGATTCTATATTGGTGGCTCACATTCATCCTGTAATCGACTGACACACTCAAGTCTTTCTTGTTCTCCGTTATTCACAACGGATGAGCCTCAGTCTATAACAGGAATTCTTGTGTAATGCCGACAGACCCCGGTCGTCGGCGGGCAGCATCGAACCTGGGACCTGTGAAGCTAAATGCATGAGCCTCTAATGCATGAGCAAAAAGCCATATGGCTGTTAGCTAAGGCTGTAAAGCAGACTCATTAATCTCTCTCTAAGTCATCTCAGTGCCGCTTGATGGGACAAAACACCACACCCACGAGGTATGTGGGTTACACTTGCACTTTGACTTTTAAATTTCATCCCATTTCTATCACTCCAGTCTTTAAGACCCCCCCCCTCCCCGGTACAATCTTCCTCTGTATTGACGATGTATCTCAATTTTGTGTCATCAGAAAATTTCCATTATTACACCCCTATTTTTGTGCAAAGGTCATTAATGAAAATATTTAAAAAGTTTGTTCCTATGGCCTACATGATGTGGAGATATAACAGATGCATCTATGGCTGCAGTAATGACCAAAGAGCGGCTCTCGTTATCCAGTCTGTGTTCTGGGAAGAGATTTCTTCATGTAAAAACCCGCAGGAGAAACTGAGTGATTTGTTTAACGAGTGGAAAATCTAGGCTATGCCTGCAATTTGTACAACCACATTACTGACAAGTCATTACTGACAAGTGCAGTGGAGAGTGATGGGGGCTGAGAATTTCAGAGCTGCATCTCTCAAGTAACAGTACAAATATTTTAAATTTAAAATTAAAAAAATAATAACTCTAATGAACGTTAGTGTTGTAATTCACTGTTTTTTGTGTTTAAATACTACACTTTCTATCTCTTACCCACCACCATGCTAGGCATAAGTCAATACAATTTTGTCCTGAGAAAACTGGCTCCTGCTGCTGCACAACTGCCAAGGTATTCACTTCAAATAAATGCAGATGTAAAGCCAACACGTTTAAAACTGGAGCAGGAGGGATGTGTCTGCATTTTAATACCAAGACATTATGAGCCACTTTTCCAAGTTCAGGTATGTGCAATTGCATGCACACATTTGAACATGTATAGCAGGCACACAAATATCCCATCGATGGGTGCAAATCTCGTATTTTCTGGAGTACATAGACAGTTAGATAGAAGGGGCTGTATTTTATTCTCAATGACCAAGGTGTTTATCACAGCTCAGTTTCCCCCTCACCTTGCATAGGCAAAGACCATATGTTGAGTACATAAGAGCCAGAGGGAGAAAAATGGTTTTGGCAAGCTTGGGTACCATGTCCAGGGCTCATCATAATAATGAACCTCAAGAAAGTTCTCTGTTTTCTTTTCTGCTTATATCAACTGATACGGCTTTCTTATTATAAGCACTTTTGTATCATTCCCATTTTGTGTAAAAGGGCTTGCTGGCTGCCGCTGCATCACTGGCTGCCAAGTAATTCTACCAAGTTCGTGTGCAAGTGCGTGAGTTGTGTGCACACATTGGGTACTGGCACATATTAGTCAGTCAGGTTTCAATATACACAAATTTGACTTTGACAACTTGCTTTCCTGCACTGGTGCCAAATGGGTAATTAAAGTTTATCCATTGAATATTGGGGGAGTAGAGTAAGCATTGATCAATTTGCTATTAGTGGTTTGCTTCATTGCATCTAGGTTTGACTTACTGTGCAGCCAGAAACATCTTCACCCACAATAGTACTTTTAAAACAGCTCATATTTGTGTGAACAAGACCATTTTGGCTAACTGAGGTTTCTCCTTTATCATCTTTCTCAGTGAATAATGCCTGGCCGTCCAGAAACCTGATTGGCTGGCACGAGTTACGTTTGCTATAATAAAATGCAACATGAGCTGTCAAGACTTATTGCTTCAAATGAAGAGATGCATACAGGATGGTTCCATGGAACAGCTTGCATATGGAACCCTTTAAATATTCTTAAGAGACCCATTGGGGCTTCTAATTATTGTGAAACATCTCTTGGCAGAACCATTTCCACCCTTCCAAGAATGCGTTGTAAAAATAATTAGATGATGAGATTGAGATTAAAACCGCTAACTAGTGATTTAAGAGTATTGCTTATATCGTATAGAAAGCTAAGGAAATGAAACACTGACAATCTCTTCACATGAAAGGAAAACAATCCTCTGTGGTTCTCATCTTTGGGGGGACACAGAAGGAACTTTTCCTTCCCCCTCCCCAACTTTAATGCTTTGTTTCCTGTGGGTATAAAAGGGAGTAGAGATTTTTCTTTTCTTTTTTTTAAACATTAAACCACTTGAGAATCTCTCTCGATTCTAGGGAGCCCTGCTATTAGAGAACTTGAGAAGCTTGCTTTAATCAAGCTTAAAAGCTATAAGTATAGAATCACATTTTATGGCTTTAGAAGCTAAACCAACATGTAGCCAATTAGGTGACATCACTTCTACAAAAGGAGCAGAACATCTTTGTTTAATCAAAACAAACAAACAAGATGAAATACTATGTTCTCAGAAAAACACACATTTCAAATTAAAATCTGGAGAGGGATGGACGTGGCAGTGATAAAAACTAATAGACGTCAAATCTGAAAGATGACTGGAATACAGGGGTGGTCAGATGTGTGGACCCATTTCTAAATGCTACCAACCCAGATGAATTCATGTGTATCTGCTTGTGTTGTGCATCTATTTAATCAGTTTCCCTGTCTGTGATTTACTTAATTAAGTCTTCAATGCAATCTTTTCAACACCTTTTAGAATGTCTGAACACACATAAAATGAGTCTGACCAGCAGGTGGGTGACCAGTTTACTTACTAATTATTATTATTACTCCTAGTTATTTGCCTAGAGACCCCAACTGAGATGGGGACCCATTGTGCTTAGTTTTGTAAAAACATATAGTAAGATATAGTCCCTATGCCAAAGTGATTTCAGTCTGTATATAACAAAGAATGAGAAGTGAAATTTGCCCACGTCACACACAGGGCCAG